>NC_035442.2:172446546-173046546 GCF_002127325.2 Helianthus annuus | reverse complement strand
GGTGGCGAAACACACAAAACAGAACTATGGGGAGCCTATTGTCATTATCTAAAGTGTGTCTTATTAACTTTGGGATGGTTTTTCCTTATGAATAGAACAAGAAGGGCTTTGATGCAACAAACAGTTATTTCACTCTTTCTTTAAAACCTTTCCACGCCAAACATTCAGTGACATCATTCCTTTTCTTTTCAAAACCCTAGAGCCGACACCTCCTTTTATCGGCCTTTTCATATTTGTTCCACATACACAAAGAAATCCAAGGATGAAGAACCTTCATTCAAAATTTCCCAGGTTTATCTCCTGCATGATTATTCCTTCTTCTCAACTAAGCCCATCCATGCTATTTACCATGAACTAGATGGTTTCTTCTTGTGACAACACTGCCATGTACGGTTTGGACGTGATACCAGTTGTTACACATGTGCACAGGATGTTATCTCTCGGTTTTATTCGGGTTTTGCGTAGAGTGCTATGTCGTGGGAGAGAGATGAAGACGGTGTTTGGCGGAGGAGATAGGTTGTCACGGTGAACAGATGTGGTTGCGGTGGTGACGAGATGTGGTGATAATTATGGTGTGGGATGGTGATGAATGGGTTGAACGATTACGGTGGTCGGGTTCGGGATGACTACAGGGGGCGTTGAGGATGGGGGGTTTGGTTGGCATGGTACGGTGATGGCGTTGATGTTGTTCGGTGATGGCGGAGTGACGAAGAACGGTGACGGTGTTTACGGCGGTGTAAGTTGGAGGCTGCGCTGGTGTTCAGTCATGTGGTGCTCGATTGCTGATGGCAACAGTGATTATGGATGTTGATGTGATTCATGGCGGTGGTGGTTTGCGGCTATGTGGAGATGATACACGACGATGGCGGTTGGGATGGCGGCCACGTGGTGGCCGGTTGTGGTGAGAACGGTGTGACGATTAGAAGTGAAGGGAGTTATGGGCTGGATTGTGATTGATTATCCGAGTATGATGTGGATTGATTTTGAAAACACAACATGGCTGGTTCTTTTAAACCATATGTAGGTTTGAGTTTTTGTTAGATTTTGTAGAGTGCATGGGGGATGATAATGAGGCTGCTACACAAAATAATGGGCTAAGGTAGGCTTTGGCATGGAATCTTGGATGGGTTGCGCATGTATTGATGTTGAGATGTTTGCTGTTTGCGTGAACATGTGAAATAAATCAATGCATGGGATCCTTGTGATGTATATTAGTATATAATCGACTAAAGTGATGATGATACAAAGTAAATGATAGGTGGTGTTGATGTATGGGTATGGTGAAGATTGTAGGATGTGCATGACTTTAATAATGATGCATGTAGTTATGGGGATGCATGATATCGTGTGGGGATGGCGGCTATGTGGAATTAAATGAACAAATATATGAAGTAGCTATGCATGTAGGTGAAGGAAAGTAACTTGTTGGTGTTGTTCGACTAGAATAAGAAAAAGAAAATGAAACAGCAAGCATACATCTTAACTATTCAACCAAGCTAGTATGCTCCTTATTTCTCTTTTCTAAATTTTATGGTTCTAAAAGTTCTAGGAGATGAATGGGTTGTTGATTTTGATGTGTGCGGATAATGAGGGTGCACGTTTATGGGTTCGTATGGTGACTGACGCGAAAATGTTAACGGATTGGGTTACGCGTTGTCTATTGGAATGAATTGTAACCATAAGATATCTGGTTACAGGGTTAACTTAAGGACGCGATTTGAGACAGTTAGTTTGCGGATTTGGAAGCTTTGCAACCGGTGAGTTCTTGAGCCCACTCTTTTAAATGTTTTTAAGTCTTTCGGGCTAATGTGCATGCTAAACGGGTATAATTATTTTTATAAAGGAAGTTGTGAAGTTCTTGTTACGATATTCGTTTTTAATGGTGTATTTTTTTAGCATGAAATGCGAGTAGGGTTATATTTTTTTTATACCTACCGGTGTGATACTTATATTTTTATATGCGTTCATATATATAACAAAATAAATCTATATAGAGACATATATATATATATATATATAACTATATATAAATATACACATACTTGAGTTTATGAGGTGAAGAGGTATATATATATATATATATATATATATATATATATATATATATTTAGGAGGTGTGTAGGTACGAAGGTATACGTACGATGGTTGAAGTATATATGTACACACTCGTACGTATTTGTATGTAAGTTTATGATGCCCTCTTTAAACTTTTTCAAAGTTTTGGGCTAACATGCATGTTAGATGTATTACTTGGATGAAGACCTTTTTATGAAGTTGTATAGTTTATTTGTACTTACATACCAACTATACATGAGGATTATTTGCTTGCCCTTTTATGTGCTTGCGTGTGATGTGTTGGGTCATGCCACAACCAGGTCGAACAGAGGAAGTCCCCTAACAGTTTATCTGTCCTTGGGGCAAGAGGAAGTCCCCTAACAGTTTATCTGTCCTTGGGGCAAGAGGAAGTCCCCTAGCAGTTTACCTGCCCTTGGGACAAGATGAGAAGAAAAATTCCTTTATCCTCTACTTTGTGTTTGGGATTTAAGGTGAGGAGATCTGTGTTGTGTGCTTGACTCATTAAAAGATGAATTTTAAATTTTGAGGATAAAATAAATATATTTATTTATTTCCATGATGAAGATGTTTTACAATTTTTATTTGTTAAATTATAAACTTGAACTCACTCAGCGTAGCTGACTTTTGCATGCACGTTAGTTTGATTTCAGGTTAGACATACAGGCGCGAGACCACTTGGATGTTGCACTAAGTTACCCGGCATTGACATTGGCATTTCTAGTTGAAGACGTTGTTTTAAGAAATTTTTCACATTAAAATTTTGTATTTTTAGTTTGGATGTTTCCCATGTTTTGGTGATTTGACTTAAACGTTTTCCGCTGCGTAGCTTTTTTCAATTGAAGGAAATAATAATATTAAAATTTTCAACTGTTTGTATTATTTATGCAATGATGTCCCAACTGTGAGACACCCGGATTTTGGGGTCTTACAAATCTCCATTCGGGCGAAGTTCGATCCGGTTTTCGAACCGATATGCGTAAAAGTCACTTGTATCGAATAACGGCCGCGAACGAAATGCTATACGGCCGTTGTTCGACTGTATATTTTTATATTATTATTTCGTACATTTAAAAAAAATAAAAAAAATAAAAAATAAAAAAATTTAAAAATCCAAAAATAGTTTGTTATTACTGATGATCTGCTTGTTTTGTCTTGAATATCAATTATTTTGCAGATATGGCGAGTAGTTCTAGAGCAGGTCGGGCACGAAAAAGGGCTGCGGGGCAGACTGCACCGGAACAGGATCCGGTGATTATCGAAACGCCCATTATTCAGATAGCAGAGGATGATCCCAATCTAAGGAAGATTGAATACTCGACATCATACAATTTCATACCGGATGAGTTGATGAATAGGGTAGTGAACCATCCGATCCTTAAGTTTGAAGAAGATACGTATGAGTGGGATAAGTTTAAGAAATTTAAGAAAATGGCACTGCTTCAGCATAGGGTGATAAATTGGGAGTGGTTGACTGAGATAGGTGCAGAGCAGGAGGTTAGGGAGTTGTTAGGAGAGAGGTTGATAGACGCGATGAATTGTATTGACCCTCAGTATGTAGAGCTTGTGTTAGAGTTCCACAGCACGTGGATGCATAAGGAGGGTAAGTTTGAGCAGGGAAATGCGTTATCGTTCAGTTTCGGTAGGAAGGTGTACGAGATGAACGTACCTAGGTTTGCGATTATTTCGGGGTTATATACTGAGGAGGAGGTTAGGAGACCCGAGTTCTCGACCTGTTTGAGGGGTGCGTATTCGGAGAATAGGAGGTATAGTGTTGGAAGAGCGGAGTTGAAGGCGTTTTGGGAGACGATTTCGGATGCGGAGTTTGGACAGACAAATCTGATTTCGACGGTTAGGAATCCGATATATAGGTATGTGTTGAGGCTGTTAGCGACGACGTTGGTTGGGAGGAAGTCTGGGGAGAATAAAGCTAACTGGATTGAGCTTTTTATTTTGATGTGTCGGGTGCAGAGGAGAGAGTTTAATTTGGCCACAGTGTTGGTAGATTCGATTAGTCGAGGTAGGAGAGGTGGCGATAGGGCTAGGTTGGATATGGGCCCCTATATTACTAGGATTGCATCACATCTTGGGGTTTTAGATGTATATCAGCCTCAGTTCTTGCATAGGGGCCCGACGACTGCGATTTTTGGGTTAGAAGACCTGCAGAAGGCAGGCATCGCGTCGTGGGAGGCACCGTATGGTTGGGAGCCGATTAGAGAGGGCCCACCTGTTCAGCCACCGCAGAGGGGGCCAGTAGATGTTGAGCCACAGCAGGAGGCAGGACCGTCAGGTGCACAGCAGCCACCACAGACACCGGTACAGCCGGTACATCAGGCTGAGAGGAGAGTCCCGTTACCAGTGCCCCTCACTTTAGAGTCATTCTCTGGCTATGTGGAGCAGAGATTTGACAGATTGGAGCGTATGATTGAGTTATTACATAGGGGACAGGGTGCACAGACGGGTTCTGGTTCTACTTATCATGCTTATGAGGCAAGCAACCATGAGACAGATAGTGGGTAGAGATCGTGGATGGATAGCAGGCGGATGAGCAGCAGCTGATGATTATATCTTTTGATGTTTATTTTTTTCTTTATTGCTGTTTTCATCCTGTTTGATTGGTCTATATTTGATATTGATACACGTTAAACAGGTTGGGTTGGTTGGGCTGGTTTGATGAACACTGATGCATCTATTTTGATATATATATATATATATATATATGGTATGTTGGTAGGTTGTTCATTGTTTGATAGGTGATTATGTTAGCCGCTTTCGTTCGCGTGTCCCAGGTTGAGTTGTTTGCTGAGCGCGTTTCGAATTGGAGGGTTTATGTGGAAATGACTGGCACTTTGACAGTCTCACATATCAGCTAAGTCGTTTCCCTTTTGTTGTTGTTGTATTTATTTTTATTTCATCGTCTAGTTATTTAGTTAGTTCGTTATTTATTTAGTAGTTGTTAGGTAGTGTCGAGTCGTGTTTTCGTTCTTGCATTAGGGACAATGCAATCTCTAAGTGTGGGGATGGGAATACATGTAAATAATCGAGTCTTAATTATAAAAATAATTATAAAAATCCAAAAAAAATTAAAAAATTGAAAAAATTACAAAAAAATTGAAAAATCAGAAAATGTCTTTCGAAATAAAAAGAAGTTTGCATTTTTGAACGGAAAATGATAGAAAAGACAAATTTTTGCTCGGGTGTGAATAATAATAATATGAGATTATAATAAATTGAGCTTGCGTCTAGTTAGGGATATGTGGGTAGGCCCGGGTTTTGGTTCTAAGTCCCTTTGAGTTAATATACCTTAATTGTCGGTCTGCTAGTGGGTTCTCGCCTGGGAAATATGGGAAACTAAAACTGGCAAAAATAGTATAAGGGATGCCGTTATAAGCTAAGATAGTTAGAGTTTTTTTATCTTATCTCGCTGAAAAAGAAAAAAAAAATAGAATAAAAGTGAGCTAGAAACTAAATGAAAGTAACACAGGCCTATGTAATCCGAGTTGGGGATAGCGACTCTACAGCCGGAATGCCTCTGGGATGTGTGAAATCGACTTGCCGAATAAAAGTACCGAAACCTATGTAATCTGTGATTGGGGATAGCGACTCTACAGTCGGAATACCGCTGGGTTAGGGAAAGCATCGTCTAGTCTCACGAATATAAAGCTGAAAAAAAAAGCAAGCTGAAAAAGAAAAAAAAATGGAAAAAATTAGATTTGATTTCAAACTCTCTTTATCTTGGTATAAAACGGTTGGGAATTGGTCAAATGATCGTTCTTTTAGTCCTATAAGCTTGAGTTGGGAGTAGGTGGACTGTTGATTCTAGTGTGAGACCCTAGGTGGATTGACCGCACTTAAATTAAATTCACATGATAAGGGTTTGGGATTGGATTCGGGTTTAGAGTGGATAAAGTATATTCGCAATCGCAGCTAACGCAAGCTTTGGTTTTAATTAATTATACCTATAATTTTCGACCCAAGTGAATATTTATCTCTGATTCCGTTGCATAATTCTTTTTCGGGGACGAAAAAAGAGTAAGTGTGGGGATATTTGATGTATTGCAAAATACATACTTTTATCGTGTATAGTTTGTACGTTTTATCGTTATTTTTAGCTTAGTTTAGTTTAGAATTGCGTGCTATTGATCTACATTGCGTTTTCCAGGTCTTGATACATAAAATGCTGAAACTGGAGCAAAATCGAGCTAAAGTGTCAAATGTCAAGTTCCGGAATCAATGTATAAAAGTGTTAGAATAATTTTGAAGTTTTTGGAAGTTGGAGCTAAGCTTGGAAGTAAACATTCTGTGAAAAATGCTCACTAGCGTAGCGCTAAGGTAACAGGACGCTCAGTCGCGCTACGCGACTGAGGTAGCGTTGACTTATGCTGACTTTTGGCCACTAGCGTAGCGCTAGCGTAAAGGAGAGACCAGTCGCGCTACGCGACTGGTATGAATGATGCGCCTGATTGTGGATCGATTAGGGTTTGGTATAAAAAGAATAATAATCATCATTATGACATAACACACGAACCAAGAAACCCTAGGCGACTTCGGAGAGCAGATTTTGAGTTTTTCGAGGTGATTTAGCTTGCAAGAATCATCCGGTTGAAGCACGGAGCGTAGGAAAGAAGATTGTTCGGGTCTTATCTCCCGGTTTTCATTATTTTCTTGTTTCGCTACTTTGATCATGAATTCTTGTTTTGAATTTGATTTGTTTATGTTAGACATCATGTTTCTTGGCTAAACCCTAGATACTACCTAGACTAGATGATGGTTTGATGAAAGTTTGGATTTTTTTAACGGTTTTTATTGTTTGACTATGGATTGATTTTGAAAGTAACGTGTTCTAGATATTCTGATTTGGTGCGTGTGCGTATTTACTTTTGATTGTGGATTATTTGCTGTTTCACATAGATCTTAGTGACGGTCTTTATCACATAATAGATCTGTGTTGATTATTTGCATCCTTGCGGGTTCGGGTGATCTTTGGGTAAATCGGCCGATAGCCTTAGAAACAGTAACTAAAATATAATTAGAAGTGAGTATTCTGCTTAACTTGTCGCTGAGAGGCTCGAGTTAGTTAATAGGTCGCGGTGCAGTATATAGCTAAATTAGATTTTGAGAGAAGTCGAAGTTAGTTCCCTAATTGCAGTTGTGTCTAGTAAACCAAGTTAGAACCTAGAATTGCCTTAGATTATCGCGCTGAGAGGTAGATAGTCATATTAGGGCACTTTTAGAGTCGTTAGAGGACTGAGAGGAAATCTAACAGTCGGTAATCATAACAGCCTTGTAGGGTTTCCTAGGTTTCTTCCTGAGAAGGGTCGGGAAGTCTTAGCATTGAAATACCTTAAGGTTTAGTATTTAACGATCCCGGCTCCATACAACAATAAAACCGTTAGAAGTCCATTCATAATTAAACTGGATTCAAGTCTAGGTAGTCCTTAATCTCATCTGAATCAAACCCCTAGTTTTCGTTCGTGTTTTTAGTTAATTTCAATTTAATCACAATTTTAGGATTTTAGTAACCCCCCCCCCTCCAAACACAATATTCGCTTAATCGTGTCAGTGTCTAGTCTAAGTTTAGTCGTTAACGTAATTCATAGAGTCCTTGTGGGTTCGACATCCGGACTTACTTTTCTGTGCTAGAGTCGACCGGTACACTTGCCGGTGAGTAGTTTAGTCAGGTTAAAGAGTCTAGATTTTATTACTTGAGTCTTAATTTAGGGTAATTTTAGTTTAATTAGTTGAACTACTTTTTCCACATCAAGTTTTTGGCGCCGTTGCCGGGGATCTCTTGGCAATTGCGTTAACTGCTTTGTTTGGATTTCAACTGATATCGTTACGTGCTTTTTGTGTGTTTGTGAGTCGTAGGAGTCCAAGTACTTTTAGTGTCTTTTTCATATTTCTTTGAGTCTTTTATTGGAGTTGACTTACTTGTTTTATTCTTGGTTTTGCAGTTCATGCCCCACACGCGTTCGCAGGGACCAGTGAAGCCACCAATTGACAAGTCTTCCTTCTCCACACCAATCCCTCAGGTTCGAAAACCCCCAACTTCATCTTCAGCCCTTTCTGACTCTACACTTCCATCTAAACCACTGAACTACGACTTCACCCCGAAGTCATCACCCCATAATTCCCCACCACCCTCCCGTCACCCTAGTCCACCACCAGTTCACCAAATGGCCGAAAACCAAACTGTCCACCAGCGTTCCACCGCGGGTTTTACCGCAAACTCACCCATCACCCTCCCTGAAATCACCAATGATAAGTCTTGGCAAATTCCTTCATACATCATGACTGCCATTAACAACTCTTGTCAGTTTCACGGTCGTGATGATGAAGACGCGCCAGCACATATCAACCGTCTCACCCGTCTGTGTAGCACCTTCGGCATCGAAGGTGTGAATCTTGATGCCCGCTATCTCCAAGTCTTCCCCTTTTCGCTTGCTGGCCGCGCAGCCACCTGGCTTGATTCGCAACCGGCAGGTACTTACACCACTTGGGCTGGACTTAGAGATGCCTTCCTTGCTAAGTATTTCCCACCTGCGAAGGCCTCCCGCCTTCGAGATCAGATCCATTCCTTCAGAATGGAGCCTGACGAACCTTATCACTTAGCATGGGAGAGGTTTCAAACATTGCTCTCGCGTTGTTCCCAACATGGACTGTCGGATTGGGCCTTAGTAGAAAAATTTTATAATGGTCTTACCCCTGAGTGCAAGGCCCGATTCGACACATCCGCAGGAGGCCACCTAATGGGAAAGAAAACTGTGGCTGACTGCAACGACCTCTTTGAGAGCTTCGCTCATGCTGATATAGATCATAGTGCTACCGGCAGGAATTCCAATCCTGTGATTACCTCCTCATCTTCTCGAGGAGTGAATCAAGTCGTTTCAGACTCAAAGGTAATATCTCAGCTTGACTATATCACCAAAGAGTTGCTAGAAATTAAGAAGAAGGTAGATAGATGCGAGGTTTGTAGAGGGGGACATGACACCATAGATTGCCCAACCATCACCCTAGAGCAGGTCGAGTATTTAGCAGGTCAAAATAGGGGTCCAACTAACCCGTTCAACAATAGTAACTCTAATTGGCGTGCTAATAATTATCGCTCCTCAGGTAACCCCCCTGGTTTTCCGTCAGGTCAATACCAAAGTAGGGGGCCAGGTTTTTATTCTAGTGGGGGGTCGGGTCAAACAGGTCAATTTGCTAGTTCAGGTTCAGGGGGGCAGTTTAGAGGTGAGGGGTCAAACCAAGAGGTTCAACCTAAGAGTGAGGGGTCAGGGGGTAGTTTGTCTAGGATAGAGGACCTTCTTTCCCAATTATTGGTTAAGGACCAGGCTACCCAACGTACCTTAGAGGACCACGCTACGCTTTTAAAGAATAATCATTCAAGCTTCTTAGACCTTCAAAGGCAAGTTGGGGATTTGCACGCCAGTTGCACGAACGACCTCCCGGTCAATTTTCGGGCAACACAAAGCCCAACCCATCTGGCTCTTTAAAGGCAATTTCGACCCGTAGTGGTAGAACCTTAGGAGAGATAGTGAGACCCGAGAGTGTCGAGATAGAAGAGGAAGAACCCGTAGATGAAGAGATTGAAATGGAGGCGCCCGGTAAAGTGCAACCTAGGTTAATCCCAGCAAGTACCGCACACACCGGGGCGCCTTCGAGTGAGAAGAGTGTAGGAAAGAAACCCGTTCAAGTCGTTCCTTCACCGAATGTTGATATTTCCCATGCTCCCTTTCCTTCCCGCCTTAAAAATCAAACCTATTCCAAAGAGTACGGGAAATTTTTAGAGATCTTTAAGCAACTTAGGATCAACCTTCCATTCATAGAAGCTCTCCAATCCATGCCCAAATATGCAAAGTTCCTAAAAGACCTTCTAAAACGCAAGGATAGGTTAGGAGAGGTTTCTAACATCCCCCTTAGTGGAGGATGTTCCGCCGTAGTGTTGAACAAGGTTCCGGAAAAATTGACGGATCCGGGCCTTTTCACCATCCCGTGCTTGTTTGGGAGTGATACCGAGTGTAGGGCCCTAGCCGACCTAGGAGCGAGTATTAACTTAATGCCATATTCTTTGTATGAGAGGTTAGGTCTAGGAGAGTTGTCACCTACACGCATGTCTTTGTCGCTAGCCGATAGGTCCGTTAAGTATCCACGAGGCATTATTGAAAACCTTCTAGTCAAAGTGGATAAGTTCGTCTTCCCCGTAGACTTTGTCTTTCTTGATATGGAAGCCGACGAAAAGGTTCCCATCATTCTAGGACGCCCATTCTTGTGTACCGCCAAGGCCATCATCGATGTCTTCGACGGGAAAATCACACTTCAAGTCGGCGAGGAGAGGGTGACTTTCGAGATAGCACGCTCCATGGAACACCCTAGTGGTTCCGACGATCTTAGTAGTCCTTGTCATTCGGTCTATTTCATAGAGTCTTTCTTATCTTGTGTTGACCATTGCTTTGACTACATTAGTGGAGCCGACCTAGTCGAGAGTAGGATAGAGGAGGTAGTTGAGAAGGTAGAGGAGATTGTTAGTGAGAGTAAAGAGGTAGACGAGGACGAGTGGGTCCCCGAAGTGCTAGAATTGAGTGAAATTAAGAGTGAGAGTGAAAGTACTCCTATAGAGAAACCCGCCCCTTTAGAACTCAAGGTCCTCCCATCCCACTTAGAGTATGCTTTCTTAGGTGAGGGTTCCGAGAATCCCGTCATTATTTCGTCTAAGTTAGAGGAGGGAGAGAAGGGTAGGTTATTAGAGGTGTTGAGAGTGAATAGGGAAGCCATTGCATGGCGTCTTTCGGATATCAAGGGCATAAGCCCCGCCTATTGTACCCACCGAATACTCATGGAAGATGACTATAAGCCGGTGGTGCAACCTCAAAGGCGCCTTAATCCGAACATGCAAGAGGTTGTTAAGAAAGAGGTTCTTAAGTTGTTAGATGCCGGGGTAATTTACCCCATTTCCGATTCACCATGGGTTAGCCCGACCCAAGTCGTCCCAAAAAAGGGTGGGATGACGGTGATCATGAATGAAAAGAACGAGTTAATCCCTTCCCGTACCGTTACCGGTTGGCGTGTATGCATAGATTATCGAAAGTTAAACGACGCCACCCGGAAAGACCACTTCCCCTTACCATTCATTGACCAAATGTTGGAGCGTCTAGCGGGTCAACAATTCTATTGTTTTCTCGATGGATTTTCGGGTTATTTTCAGATCCCCCATCGCCCCGGAGGATCAAGATAAAACGACATTCACATGCCCTTACGGCACTTATCCGTATCGCCGCATGCCTTTCGGGTTATGCAACGCTCCGGCAACTTTCCAAAGGTGCATGGTAGCCATATTCCAAGACATGCTTGAGACTTCCATGGAGGTTTTCATGGATGACTTCTCGGTTTATGGCACCACTTTCGACCAATGTCTTTCTAATCTTGATAGGATGCTTAAGAGGTGCATAGAGACAAATCTTATGTTGAATTGGGAGAAGTGTCACTTTATGGTGACGGAGGGGATAGTGTTAGGACACAAGGTGTCGAGAGAAGGCATAGAGGTGGATAGGGCCAAGATAGATACCATAAGTAGATTGCCTCCACCTACTAGTGTTAAGTCCGTTAGGAGCTTTTTGGGTCATGCGGGCTTTTATAGGCGTTTTATAAAGGATTTTTCCAAAATCACACGCCCAATGACTAGGCTTTTAGAGAAGGATGTACCTTTTGTCTTCGACAAGGAGTGCATCAAGGCGTTCGACTTCTTGAAAGAAAAACTTGTTAGTGCCCCGATACTTGTTTCGCCCAATTGGAGCTTACCTTTCGAGCTCATGTGTGACGCAGGCGATTATGCCGTAGGTGCGGTCCTAGGTCAAAGAGTCGATAAACACTTTCATCCGATCTACTACGCGAGCAAAACTCTAAACGATGCTCAAGAGAACTATACCACGACGGAAAAGGAACTCTTAGCCGTAGTGTTTGCGTTTGACAAGTTTCGCTCATATCTCGTGCTTTCTAAAACCACCGTGTTCACCGACCATTCCGCTTTGCGATTTCTGTTTCAAAAGAAAGACGCAAAGCCGCGTCTTATTAGATGGATTCTTTTGCTCTCCGAGTTCGATATAGAAATTAAGGATAAAAAGGGAGCAGAAAACGTGGCCGCCGACCACTTGTCACGATTAGAGGATCCAAAGAGAGAGGAGGTTCGTGAGGATTCCATAGGAGATACCTTTCCCCACGAAACCATAGATTTTGTTAGTGCCGAGGTAGAGGGTTTGCCATGGTTTTCGGATTTGGCAAACTATTTGGCAACCGGAGATCTTGTGAGGGGTATGTCCTACCAACAAAAGAAAAAGCTTCTTAGGGAGGCTAGGAAGTATATTTGGGACGACCCTTACCTCTTTAGGATAGGTGGAGATAGAGTGCTTAGGAGATGCGTTTCAAAGGAGGATGGTTTAGACATCCTTAGACATGTGCACGAGGGTTTAACGGGGGGCCATCACGGAGCGAATGTGACGGCACAAAAGGTTTTTGATAGTGGGTTTTATTGGCCAACGGTAGTTAAGGATGCCGTAGAGTTTGTTAGGACTTGTGACCGTTGCCAACGTACCGGCAACATCTCATCCAAGGATGAAATGCCTCAAAATCCCATCCAAGTCTTGGAAATCTTTGACGTATGGGGCATTGACTTCATGGGACCTTTTCCATCTTCAAGTGGGAATAGGTACATCCTCGTGGCCATTGATTACGTTTCAAAGTGGGTTGAAGCTCAAGCTTTGCCCACCAATGATGCCCGAGTGGTGGTGAGATTCCTTAAGAAGTTGTTCACGCGTTTCGGAATCCCTAAAGCTATCATAAGTGACCGTGGCACGCATTTTTGCAATTCCGCCATGGAAAAGGCACTTGCACGCTACGGTGTCACTCATCGTCTTTCCACCGCATACCACCCGCAAACTAGTGGCCAAGTAGAGAATGCTAACCGAGGGGTGAAGAGAATCTTAGAAAAAACGGTAGGAAAAAGTAGAAAGGATTGGTCGGAAAAGCTCGACGACGCATTGTGGGCATTCCGTACCGCCTATAAGACACCGTTAGGCACAACACCCTTTATGATCGTGTATGGAAAAGCTTGCCATCTTCCGGTAGAATTAGAGCATAGGGCATTGTGGGCATTGAAAACCGTAAACCTTGACCTTACCGAAGCCGCAAGGAGGAGATTCTTCCAGATTCATGAGTTGGAAGCATTGAGGGATGCCGCTTATGAAAGATCTTGGAGTATCAAGGAGAAATCAAAGGCATTGCATGATAGGAGGTTGCGAGGTTTGAAGGATTTTAAGGTAGGTGACAAGGTACTTTTGTTCAATTCACGTTTGAAATTAATAGCAGGGAAATTGAAATCGAGATGGAATGGACCGTATGTGGTGAAAGAAGTGTTTCCGTACGGCACGGTTGAGCTCTACGATGAAGTAGATAAGGGAGTTTGGAAAGTAAACGACCATCGCTTGAAACATTACTTGGGAGGTCCAATTGATTCTACCGAAGAGGAAGAAATTCCTCTAGAGGACCCACCCACCTTCGCCGAACAGTAATTGCGTAAGGCTTCGTTTGTAGAGTTTGTACCGTATGTAAATTGCGTTATTTCTTGTGTTTTTCGTAGTTTTTGTGTTTGCGTCTTGTGTGTTTTTGAGAAATTTTGCAGGAAACGTACCTTGAGGAGCTGGAAATTTGAAGAAAACGAGGTTTCAGGTAAGTCCCATACTTAGAAAATATTTTGGGATAATTTGGGAATGGGTTGGTAAAACATCAAAATTTTTCTAAGGCAAGAAAGTGGAAATTTCATGAAACCTTCTGTGAAAAATGGCCACTAGCGTAGCGCGACACCTATAACCATATCTCTCGCGCTACGCGAGACCTAAGGGGTTCACCAACAAGTTTTTGAACCTTTGACCCTTTTGGCCTTTGAACCTTTCAACCTGACCCCTTCACTCGCTTAGCGCCAACCCTTAACCAATATCACTCGTGCTACGCGAGTGACATAGTAAATCAGAAAAAAAAATAAAACCCTAGTTCCTATCCCCAATTTCACAAACACCACACCGTCTACCACTTTTCTCCGCCAATAGCCACCTCCATCGCCACCAATCACCACTATTAACCACCTGTCCACCACCATCATCGTCCTCCGGCGATTACCCCAACCCTCCACTACAATCACCCATCCCCAACCTCACCTTTCACATCCCCACTTCTCCGCCAATCATCACCATACCCCCACTGTTCCACCGTCTATCGCCCCTGCCACCGATCACCCACCACTTCCACCTTTAACCAATATTCACCTTCTGCAACCACCACACCCTTCAACCACTCGCCGCCGACAACCCATCTCCGAATCCCCTCACCGCTGTCGAATTTTTCTTGCATCTTTCATCGACTCAGGTACGGTTCTTGCTCATTTTTTCGGGTTACTTACTGTTTTAAGTCCGGCTCTTTGTTCAGTTGAGTTGGTTGTGTCGAGTCAGTCGGTGCTGTTGGTCGAGTCATTATTTATGCTAGTTTAGCTTAGTTCATTGGGTTCATGTGTGTCTGCAGGTCACTTATGTGTCGAGTCGCGTCTGAAGTTTGTATATGTGTCGGTGTTGAGTCCAGTTTGGTCTGCAGGTTGTCCAGTACTTAGTGTAGTTTATTTTTGTTAGTCGTTTAGTCAGTAGATTGTGAAGTGCGGTTCGGTCGTGTCAATTGAGTGGCATCAAGTCTTATACTAAGTCTGTCATATCCGAAATTTCCGCCTTTCTGAATATTGTGCTAGGGTGCGGGTGGCACGGGTTGGTTTTGACATTTTGATTGATTTGAGAGGCGTGAGGTTGGGGGTTTGATAGCTTATATAGGGGAAGTTTTGTCCGCGGACTTATTGATCATGCTATTTGGACGCGGACGTTTGTTAGGACAGAATGCACCTCAAGTGTGGGGAGGCGTTGCGCGGTTTTCACATAAAGGTCACATTTTTCACAAAAATTACGCGCCTCGCTTCCATTGCTTCCACACTTCGGAGTTGTTTTGATATCTCGGCACTTGGGATTGCTCGAGGGCGAGCAAGGTGCCGGGAGGGGGTAGAAGTGATTTGTGTCAAGGTGTCGTGTCTTGTGTCGTTTAGTGTCGTTTTTAGTTTTTCGAGTCGTCTTAGAGTTTTGTCCAGTGTCGGTTTGCGCAATGTACATCGCTTGATAATCGGATCGTTTCGCTCGTACTCAATCTCCATTCGGGCGAAGTTCGATCCGGTTTTCGAACCGATATGCGTAAAAGTCACTTGTATCGAATAACGGCCGCGAACGAAATGCTATACGGCCGTTGTTCGACTGTATATTTTTATATTATTATTTCGTACATTTAAAAAAAAATAAAAAAAAATAAAAAATAAAAAAATTTAAAAATCCAAAAATAGTTTGTTATTACTGATGATCTGCTTGTTTTGTCTTGAATATCAATTGTTTTGCAGATATGGCGAGTAGTTCTAGAGCAGGTCGGGCACGAAAAAGGGCTGCGGGGCAGACTGCACCGGAACAGGATCCGGTGATTATCGAAACGCCCATTATTCAGATAGCAGAGGATGATCCCAATCTAAGGAAGATTGAATACTCGACATCATACAATTTCATACCGGATGAGTTGATGAATAGGGTAGTGAACCATCCGATCCTTAAGTTTGAAGAAGATACGTATGAGTGGGATAAGTTTAAGAAATTTAAGAAAATGGCACTGCTTCAGCATAGGGTGATAAATTGGGAGTGGTTGACTGAGATAGGTGCAGAGCAGGAGGTTAGGGAGTTGTTAGGAGAGAGGTTGATAGACGCGATGAATTGTATTGACCCTCAGTATGTAGAGCTTGTGTTAGAGTTCCACAGCACGTGGATGCATAAGGAGGGTAAGTTTGAGCAGGGAAATGCGTTATCGTTCAGTTTCGGTAGGAAGGTGTACGAGATGAACGTACCTAGGTTTGCGATTATTTCGGGGTTATATACTGAGGAGGAGGTTAGGAGACCCGAGTTCTCGACCTGTTTGAGGGGTGCGTATTCGGAGAATAGGAGGTATAGTGTTGGAAGAGCGGAGTTGAAGGCGTTTTGGGAGACGATTTCGGATGCGGAGTTTGGACAGACAAATCTGATTTCGACGGTTAGGAATCCGATATATAGGTATGTGTTGAGGCTGTTAGCGACGACGTTGGTTGGGAGGAAGTCTGGGGAGAATAAAGCTAACTGGATTGAGCTTTTTATTTTGATGTGTCGGGTGCAGAGGAGAGAGTTTAATTTGGCCACAGTGTTGGTAGATTCGATTAGTCGAGGTAGGAGAGGTGGCGATAGGGCTAGGTTGGATATGGGCCCCTATATTACTAGGATTGCATCACATCTTGGGGTTTTAGATGTATATCAGCCTCAGTTCTTGCATAGGGGCCCGACGACTGCGATTTTTGGGTTAGAAGACCTGCAGAAGGCAGGCATCGCGTCGTGGGAGGCACCGTATGGTTGGGAGCCGATTAGAGAGGGCCCACCTGTTCAGCCACCGCAGAGGGGGCCAGTAGATGTTGAGCCACAGCAGGAGGCAGGACCGTCAGGTGCACAGCAGCCACCACAGACACCGGTACAGCCGGTACATCAGGCTGAGAGGAGAGTCCCGTTACCAGTGCCCCTCACTTTAGAGTCATTCTCTGGCTATGTGGAGCAGAGATTTGACAGATTGGAGCGTATGATTGAGTTATTACATAGGGGACAGGGTGCACAGACGGGTTCTGGTTCTACTTATCATGCTTATGAGGCGAGCAACCATGAGACAGATAGTGGGTAGAGATCGTGGATGGATAGCAGGCGGATGAGCAGCAGCTGATGATTATATCTTTTGATGTTTATTTTTTTCTTTATTGATGTTTTCATCCTGTTTGATTGGTCTGTATTTGATATTGATACACGTTAAACAGGTTGGGTTGGTTGGGCTGGTTTGATGAACACTGATGCATCTATTTTGATATATATATATATATATGGTATGTTGGTAGGTTGTTCATTGTTTGATAGGTGATTATGTTAGCCGCTTTCGTTCGCGTGTCCCAGGTTGAGTTGTTTGCTGAGCGCGTTTCGAATTGGAGGGCTTATGTGGAAATGATTGGCACTTTGACAGTCTCACATATCAGCTAAGTCGTTTCCCTTTTGTTGTTGTTGTATTTATTTTTATTTCGTCGTCTAGTTATTTAGTTAGTTCGTTATTTATTTAGTAGTTGTTAGGTAGTGTCGAGTCGTGTTTTCGTTCTTGCATTAGGAACAATGCAATCTCTAAGTGTGGGGATGGGAATACATGTAAATAATCGAGTCTTAATTATAAAAATAATTATAAAAATCCAAAAAAAATTAAAAAATTGAAAAAAATACAAAAAAATTGAAAAATCAGAAAATGTCTTTCGAAATAAAAAGAAGTTTGCATTTTTGAACGGAAAATGATAGAAAAGACAAATTTTTGCTCGGGTGTGAATAATAATAATATGAGATTATAATAAATTGAGCTTGCGTCTAGTTAGGGATATGTGGGTAGGCCCGGGTTTTGGTTCTAAGTCCCTTTGAGTTAATATACCTTAATTGTCGGTCTGCTAGTGGGTTCTCGCCTGGGAAATATGGGAAACTAAAACTGGCAAAAATAGTATAAGGGATGCCGTTATAAGCTAAGATAGTTAGAGTTTTTTATCTTATCTCGCTGAAAAAGAAAAAAAATAGAATAAAAGTGAGCTAGAAACTAAATGAAAGTAACACAGGCCTATGTAATCCGAGTTGGGGATAGCGACTCTACAGCCGGAATGCCTCTGGGATGTGTGAAATCGACTTGCCGAATAAAAGTACCGAAACCTATGTAATCTGTGATTGGGGATAGCGACTCTACAGTCGGAATACCGCTGGGTTAGGGAAAGCATCGTCTAGTCTCACGAATATAAAGCTGAAAAAAAAAGCAAGCTGAAAAAGAAAAAAAAATGGAAAAAATTAGATTTGATTTCAAACTCTCTTTATCTTGGTATAAAACGGTTGGGAATTGGTCAAATGATCGTTCTTTTAGTCCTATAAGCTTGAGTTGGGAGTAGGTGGACTGTTGATTCTAGTGTGAGACCCTAGGTGGATTGACCGCACTTAAATTAAATTCACATGATAAGGGTTTGGGATTGGATTCGGGTTTAGAGTGGATAAAGTATATTCGCAATCGCAGCTAACGCAAGCTTTGGTTTTAATTAATTATACCTATAATTTTCGACCCAAGTGAATATTTATCTCTGATTCCGTTGCATAATTCTTTTTCGGGGACGAAAAAAGAGTAAGTGTGGGGATATTTGATGTATTGCAAAATACATACTTTTATCGTGTATAGTTTGTACGTTTTATCGTTATTTTTAGCTTAGTTTAGTTTAGAATTGCGTGCTATTGATCTACATTGCGTTTTCCAGGTCTTGATACATAAAATGCTGAAACTGGAGCAAAATCGAGCTAAAGTGTCAAATGTCAAGTTCCGGAATCAATGTATAAAAGTGTTAGAATAATTTTGAAGTTTTTGGAAGTTGGAGCTAAGCTTGGAAGTAAACATTCTGTGAAAAATGCTCACTAGCGTAGCGCTAAGGTAACAGGACGCTCAGTCGCGCTACGCGACTGAGGTAGCGTTGACTTATGCTGACTTTTGGCCACTAGCGTAGCGCTAGCGTAAAGGAGAGACCAGTCGCGCTACGCGACTGGTATGAATGATGCGCCTGATTGTGGATCGATTAGGGTTTGGTATAAAAAGAATAATAATCATCATTATGACATAACACACGAACCAAGAAACCCTAGGCGACTTCGGAGAGCAGATTTTGAGTTTTTCGAGGTGATTTAGCTTGCAAGAATCATCCGGTTGAAGCACGGAGCGTAGGAAAGAAGATTGTTCGGGTCTTATCTCCCGGTTTTCATTATTTTCTTGTTTCGCTACTTTGATCATGAATTCTTGTTTTGAATTTGATTTGTTTATGTTAGACATCATGTTTCTTGGCTAAACCCTAGATACTACCTAGACTAGATGATGGTTTGATGAAAGTTTGGATTTTTTTAACGGTTTTTATTGTTTGACTATGGATTGATTTTGAAAGTAACGTGTTCTAGATATTCTGATTTGGTGCGTGTGCGTATTTACTTTTGATTGTGGATTATTTGCTGTTTCACATAGATCTTAGTGACGGTCTTTATCACATAATAGATCTGTGTTGATTATTTGCATCCTTGCGGGTTCGGGTGATCTTTGGGTAAATCGGCCGATAGCCTTAGAAACAGTAACTAAAATATAATTAGAAGTGAGTATTCTGCTTAACTTGTCGCTGAGAGGCTCGAGTTAGTTAATAGGTCGCGGTGCAGTATATAGCTAAATTAGATTTTGAGAGAAGTCGAAGTTAGTTCCCTAATTGCAGTTGTGTCTAGTAAACCAAGTTAGAACCTAGAATTGCCTTAGATTATCGCGCTGAGAGGTAGATAGTCATATTAGGGCACTTTTAGAGTCGTTAGAGGACTGAGAGGAAATCTAACAGTCGGTAATCATAACAGCCTTGTAGGGTTTCCTAGGTTTCTTCCTGAGAAGGGTCGGGAAGTCTTAGCATTGAAATACCTTAAGGTTTAGTATTTAACGATCCCGGCTCCATACAACAATAAAACCGTTAGAAGTCCATTCATAATTAAACTGGATTCAAGTCTAGGTAGTCCTTAATCTCATCTGAATCAAAACCCTAGTTTTCGTTCGTGTTTTTAGTTAATTTCAATTTAATCACAATTTTAGGATTTTAGTAAACCCCCCCCCCTCCAAACACAATATTCGTTTAATCGTGTCAGTGTCTAGTCTAAGTTTAGTCGTTAACGTAATTCATAGAGTCCTTGTGGGTTCGACATCCGGACTTACTTTTCTGTGCTAGAGTCGACCGGTACACTTGCCGGTGAGTAGTTTAGTCAGGTTAAAGAGTCTAGATTTTATTACTTGAGTCTTAATTTAGGGTAATTTTAGTTTAATTAGTTGAACTACTTTTTCCACATCACCTATTCACTCGATTCTTTTTGCTACTTCTTTGTATTGACCTTAGCTAAGGTTCCATGAGTTTTCCCTGGAAAATCAGAGCCTGGAACGTCGCCAGAAGGGCTCCAAAGTTGACTGATTTTTCTGTTCATGTTTCAATCTTTGATAAACTTGTTTAAACTTGAGGAAACTCATCTCAAACCTATATCCTTATACTTATAACCACATCTATGGTTAGTTAGGCTTAAAAACAAGGTTGAGACATTCAAAATCAGAGGTATAAACCTCACAAACTTTCTGTTTTGTTCAAGGGTTTAACCCACAAGTGATATTCAAGTTCAAGACTTGATGTTTGTTCGACTTAATCACTAAAACGCACTCACGTTATATCACCATACTAAAGACTTTCATTCTCAAATGGAATTCAAACCAACTTTCCCATATACTTATAAGGTCCTATAGGTATTATACAAACATTTTACCAAAGATTTTTTTCACATCAACAAATCATTTGTTAAAACTCTTTCCAATGATCACCAAGTCCGTTCTGCTAAATTTCTTTTCTAAGGATCAACGTTTTCATAAGAACCTTCAAAATTCAAAATTTCTTGTTTGGATGCAATTGAAACGAACCCGTATTTTCAAAAACCTTTTTCCACACCGCGTAATTCGCCATTCAAATTTCAAACACGTGGGCTAGAAGACTTCATGGAGACCGACAACCTCCGACGCATATAAACTCTTTTAAAACAAAAGTAGCATTTCCATCCATTACAAAACACGTTACGCATAACCAATGAATACTTTATACTGTCCTATATTTACAAACTATATTCTACATTCCAAAATCAAACTCGATCTATTTTGATCCAATAAACTCGACTTTTTACTTAAACAACTATATATGTAAATCATCATACACGTTTTAATCGATACCTCGCGACGAAATCGCTTATATCATTCGTTTTACATATTCAAATTTCTCAAGCGTTTTATGTGTCCAAATTCGTTATGCTCAAACGTACACTATATACGTAATTCTTATTATTCGTACCTACGCTTATACTCATACGTTTTATGTTTATACTTATACTCATACTACTCGTACGTTTTATGTCTATACTCATACTTATGTGAATGTTCATACTTAAACTTATATTTATGCTCATACTTTCATACATACTCATGATTCATACATTCGTACCCGTACGCAAGCGGAATCCGAGGGATTCGCTTACGTGGGTCCCACACATACTTAAGCATGGACTTGCTTACATACTATATTCTTATACATACACATTCTTATTCTTTTTTATGTATACCCTGATTCATACACAACTAGTACAGGCTATGCGGATCATGCGACGATCAAAATAATCGCGGGTGCACACGGGATTATAGTGATAGGCGTATGAGAACCATAGAGTGTACTACAGTGTATGGTAAGACACGGAACGTAACCTGACACCGAATACGAGACAGACGTGACATGGTCAAAACATGGTGGATACGCCGTTGGTACTTCCTATATATAAGTGTTTCACCATGTTACCAAACTTTTGTAAAACGTGCCATGAGAAATTCAATGTTTTGCAGACCTTTTAGACCTAATACAAACTTTAACAACTCACAAATGCATTATATCCAATTATCCATGACGAGACCTTATTCTCAACACTCATATTCACATTGTATCCAACCTTCAAACCATTCTTGTACTCGCATTCACCTACTAGATCATTCGTTCACTCTCATACCTCCGTTGTTCCCAGTTATTCTTTGGTTTTTATACAAACCTCATTTACAAGAAATTGGTTCAAACGCTCGAAACATAAAATACTTTTGCTTTTAAAGCTTTCTTACAACCTATGAAGCGACCACACTTTTCATCAAAATGCATACTATTTTATACGAAAGTTTTCTTTCTTAGATAGCATATTTTAAATACCTCTCCATTTGGATAATTTAAACTTGTTTAAGCCCACTTTGCTTATGATTAATGTCTCAAAACTTATTTTGGACAAACTCTTTTCACGACCCTATCCCTTCGTTCCTCAACGATTTTATACATCCTTCCCAACACGTCTCAGACTTTAAAATCTCAATTTTAGTCAATCATTCTTTTAACCAAAATGCCTTTTTCAAAGTTTTCCTCATGAATAAATTTCGGGACGAAATTTCCTAAAGGAGGGAAGACGGTAACGCTCTGCTTTTCCGCACTTTCCCTAATTAGAAAACTTGTCGTATATTTCTACTTTCGGAAATCCGTCTCCTTTGTAATCATAATTCATTTTAACTCATTGTAAATCTAAGACTTCGGTTGTAGTAAAAAAATGATCTTTTATATTAAATTCATGTTGTTTATACTTAATGCATACTTACGAAGATTAACTCGCAAACAACTACCATGTGTTCGTGATTCTTAAACAAACATTTGGTCATATTTTCGAAGACGCAAATTCATGTTCTTTACGCTTATTTGACACCTCAAGTCACATGTCGTATATACTTGTCATATTGGTTTGTTACACATACTTATGCAAAACATATTTTTTTTACTCTTACTTTAATTCATGTTTAATATACCTTTAGGCCTTGATACATGTCCAATACACACTAGACATTGTAGGACATGTTAACCATATATAAAATACATCTTATTTATACACTTTACATCATTTAAACAACAAATATATATTATATATATATATACAAAAGCTGCCAAACAACCCTTGCAAATCAGCCATATATTGCTGAATTATCTCTTTTTTTATTGCTTAAACTCTCACCTACTTGTATTAAATTCCAACCCAACTTAACCCTAATCCTTCCCCCTATAAATACCACTTATAACCAGCCTCCCTACCACTTTTGCAACACTAAAACACTCTCAAAACCCCCTCAAATCGTAGCTGCAAATCAGGGTTCGAGCAGATTGACACCTCTTCACGAAAATGAGCATAACTCACTCAATTCTTATCCGATTCACTCGATTCTTTTTGCTACTTATTTGTATTGACCTTAGCTACGTTTCCATGGGTTTTCCCTGGAAAATCAGAGCCTGGAACGTTGCCAAAAGTGCTCCAAAGTTGACTAATTTTTCTGTTCATGTTTCAATCTTTGATAAACTTGTTTAAACTTGAGGAAACTCATCTCAAACCTATGTCCTTATACTTATAACCACATCTATGGTTAGTTAGGCTTAAAAACAAGGTTGAGACATTCAAAATCAGAGGTATAAACCTCACAAACTTTATGTTTTGTTCAAGGGTTTAACCCACAAGTGATGTTCAAGTTCAAGACTTGATGTTTGTGTGATTTAGGATTAACTTGGGTTATCCTACTTAAAAATCCACACATTACTTGATGATTTCTCTTAGATTAGTGTTTAATATTATTGTATTATTTATAGTTCATGACCCTCCTTGAATGTTCTTACATCAAGTGTAGTGGTGAACACTTAGAGGTACCTAAATGGGAGCTTGTTCTTCCTACCTCCTACATGAATTCTATGACACAATAGAGGTACCTAAATGAAGATTTATCTTCTACCTCATGCTTGACTAATGGACTAAATAATACATATAATACTTATACATATATATACTATTCGAACCCTTGATGATGGACTTGTGTGCATTTGTCAAGATATTAGAATAACATCATCTAAGACATAAGACTTGTTACGATTCGAATGAGTATATTACTCATGAAAACATTAACCCTTGAGGTTTCATAGTTTCAAGAACAAGTACTTGGTGTTAAAGGATGATTACTTTCGAATACCTATATTCTTGTGTTTTAACTTCCTAAATCCCTACACGAACATATTCAACCTTCTAACCTCATCAACTTCGTCACATTGGATAATCGGAAAGCATATGCAAATTTTGTGAGTATACTCGCAACCCCCTTTTTATGTTTACCACTTTTGAGGTGTAACATGTTTAACTATTAAACTACACTTAAACTTATTCTTTATGCAATGCACGAAAACAATCCTTATACATGAATACTATGTCGTTATACTTGATGCTTATATGGACCATACTTATGTGATATGTTTTAGTCATTAGCTTTCACGAGCCTCCATTTGACATGTATAGCGCTATAGGAGTAACGCACCGCCCCCCTTAAACTTGTGGTCATGTCGAATTAACTAAACTTTCTTGCGTAAACAGAGGATTGGCTAGAAATATTGCATGCCATGTTAGGTTGATCTTGTATAAACTAAGTTGCCATGTGGATTCGTTTTAAACTTTTATACTTATACTTATGCTTAAACTTGTATACTCGCCTTTGCTTTTGCATTGAATTGTATTTTAAACATGTTACAGGTTGAGGATTGATGATGCTACGAAAATGGATTAGCAAAGATGCCTAGATACTCATTTAGACGTTTAGGTTTAAAGTGTTGTATAAATTTTGTTACGTTATGTTGAACAATGTTGCTATTTGAATTTCTTGTAATGCTTTGACAATTTATCTATGAAATGAAAATTGTTGAATTAAATATTATCACAATTAGTGTTATGAAGTCTCTTGCAATCTATTTTGTCTCACTCCGATATTTCCGCCATCGGTTGGGGTGTGACAAAATAGGTGGATTCAATTAGGGGTGTTTAAAAAAACCGAAACCAAATAAAAACCATAAACCAAACCGTAACCGTAATTGAATAAACCGACCCGAATAGCGAATTCGGTTTTTGGTTTGGTTTCTAACCGAGACCGAATTGTGAATATGGTTTTCGGTTCTGTTTTTTATATACATTTTGTTTTATTCGGGTTATTTGGATAACCGAATAAATCGTTAATTTAATTAATTATTAAATAAAAATAATAATGTTTAGTAAACTATATACAATTTATTAGCTCAATATACTAAGTTTAATATCTAAGTATATGTATCCCCATGGTTGCATCAAATGTCGATCAAAATACATGTTTATTTATTAAATTTTCTTCATTTGATGTTTGCAAGTTCATTCATGTTGGAGAAAGACTCATGTTTGGAGATTACGGGGGTGTTTGGGTTAGCTTATTTTGGAGCAACTTATGACTTATTGACTTATAAAAGTTAATAAGTTGTTTTTTTAGTGTTTGGGTTAGCTTATTTTAGAGTGTTTTGTGTGTTGAGAAGTTAGAATTTCTAACTTCTCACTTGTAACTTATATAAGTTAATAAGTCATTTTGAGAAGGAATCCCAAACACCCACTATTTATATTTTGTGTCATTAGACTTGTTGACTATTTATAGTTTCTATAATCTATGTTTGAAGTTTTAACTTTATGGTTGTGTGTACGACATATGTTTGTTATATTTTGCTATATCTTTTATTTATATATTATTAGGTTTAAATTAGTTGTTGACTTGATGTTCAGAAGTTAGAACACAAATATAAATATTAATTAGGAAAAAAGTACTTAGATACAATTTGGTTAAATTTGGTTTCTAACCGAAACAAAATCGAATTGAATTTGGTTTGGTTTTGGTTTCGGGTACAAAATTTTGAAAACCAAATAAACCATAAACCGAACTGATAAACACCCCTAGATTCAATTCACTTGATGGACCTTATGTTGTAGGTTTTTTTTTTAATTATTAGTTATCAATCAATGAGCCCAATAAACACATCTAAAAGAGTATGATAAAATCGTGGCCCAAACCCATACCCTGGATGTGCAATTGCATTATCTCATTAATTTGATTGCAAAACCCTTTCTTGACCAGGAGCCAGTGTTTTTAGACCCGGATTGGACTGGCCGGTCGGACTGGGAACGGAGGTTGGGCCGGTTTGGGTCAAGGTATCGGACCGGAATAACATTGAACCGGAGGTTGAACCGGTGACGGTTAGACTGGGAAACTGGCGGTCGAACCGGTTTTTAAAGGGGTTGGACAGTTTTTTTTATACATTTTCAAATTTAACCCTATTAATTTTTATAATATTTACGACACCTCTCGGTTCTTACGTCCGATCCGACCGGTCGAACCCGTAAACTGGTAAGGAGACCGATTCGACGTCCACTTCTGAAAACATTGCTAGGAGCCCTAACCACAAACTCCAAAACCCTTGTTTTACCTAACCATCATCAATGAGATTTAAGGTATCCATAATAATTGAAAGTTGATGTATATCATTGTTTATACCTGATATTTTTAACGACATTTCATACAAATTTGAACCTTCATTAGCGAGATTTAAGGTATCCAAGTTAATTGTTTTTTTTTCCTTATAAATTCAATGTTTATCTATAGAAAGTTGATGTATATCATCGTTTATATTTTGTTCATATTCCTAGAATTTTTTAACCACATTTTCATACAACTTTAAAACAGAATGGCTCATCTAAACCGTTTTGAAACATTAATCACCGAACATCTCTACATGATCTTCTTAAGGCTTGACTTCCTTGAATTGTGGTCATCCCTACATGATCTTCTTAAGGCTTGACTTCCTTGAATTGAGGAATGTAAGAGTTGTATGCCATTATTTCCGGGGTATAATCTGGAACAAAAATGCATTCAACAGATTGTATAATCGATTTGGCATTTCACGCAGGGTTATGACTAACAATTCCCACAAAATCAGTGGATCACGACAACCGGGAGGGAGACCGAAGGACAATGACCTTTCGTATTTTCTTCAATGGTTTACTGTGCGGAATTAATTTTGAATTAATATGTGTTTGGAACTGCAATGTCTTTTTCAAAGTAAGATACAGGGGGTTTAAGGTCTTCAATATGCTAAACTAAAATGTTTTTCTACTCGTTTTGGGACATATATTATTACAGTTGCAAATTATTAGTTTATACATATTTTATACATGTTCTTCTATCTTGTACATTCGCTAAATTTGTTTAAACAATGCATTTTTTACGATTTAGTAAACTTGGGGACTGAAAATGTCAAAAAAAAACTTCTCCCTCTCCCTCACGCCACATGGAGGGACAGACCAACCCCCATGCGGGGCGCACCTGACCAGATATTACACCTTAACTCACCTTCAGTCTTGATTTTATGATTGTTTTTTAGTTACCAATTTATTACTTTAGAACATATGATGCAGCGTGTGAAACGAAAAAAATGAAGATTACACGTTGATTCTACGAATACCCGTGTAGCTCTTCCCCAACCCCCAAATTGTAACCCTAAAGGCCACGGAATTTGAAGTGAAAAAAACAGTTTTCTCAAAATTCAATTCTGATCTTCTCATTAGCTTTAGCAACATATAAACAAAGACTGAAATTCGAAACGGGCCTAAAAAAGATAACGGGCCAAACACACGGCCTAAAACAAAAAGCCCAAAATAGTTCAAAAAACATAAAAATGCAAATAAGTAATAGAAATAAGCGTTTTTTTGGCCCGGACGATGACCCAAACCGCCGTAGGCGTTTGCAGCAAGATGGAGCTCGTTCTCTCCTTCGAATCGCCTGGTCGCACGTCCCAAACGGACCCCCGTAGCCCAAGTTAGGGCCATTTTAGTGAAGGCCCTTTTCTTACGCGGTCTTGGGCCTCCAAGTACAAAATAGCCCGTTCCTCCACACTTGGGCCCACATCAACATAGGATCAAGGTTAAGGACTTTTAGGAGGATAACACTTTTCTGTTTTGGGATTCTTGCCTTAAGAGCTTAGCTTTCAATTAGTTTTTATGACCTTTGCATGGTATCATTTGTTTGTATGCATATATGTGGTGTGATATATGTCCATTTTATTCTTTTTAGTACTTATATACCTTTTGTTTATTTTGAACAATAGCTACATGCCTTTATTTGTTTTTGTTTTTATTTTACTCTTGTATCTGGATATTGCTTTGGAGTTGAGGGTATTTCTGGAAGCAACCTCTCTAATCCTAGAGATAGTGATAAGGCTTGCCTACGTCTCACCCTCCCCAGACCCTACAAATAGCTTCAGGCTATGCGTGGGATCACACTGGGTATGATTGATTGATCACCATGTGTTTCATACTTTGATCATTAACGCACTATGCCCAAAGAAGTAGATAATAGTGCTATTGGTTTGACAAACTGCTCGAGCCATTCGGGTGTCGAAACCGATGTTATTCTTTTTTACTTTTGTCAAGTATGTTTGTGGTTCCCTCATCATTTGTAACAGACCCTCCGCGAGATTGATGTATTAGTATAAGCTTCCCTTTCGTCATTATGTACACCTCTAAAAACAAAAACAAAAAAAGCAGGAAAATATGATGGGTCATGTATCATCACGTTATATATGGTTGGTTTCTCTAGACTCTAAGAATGGTTTATGTTTAGAAATATATGTAACACTCAATAAGGTCAACATGTTGTTATAAGTGTTAAGCAAAATGTAACATACGATAGTGTTAAAACATGTAAAAAAGGGAAAACGGATACATATAGCATTATTAACTCAACCATTTTTATTAAGACAAAATCCACATACATCTCAACTAGAAGATAACAAATAGTAGGCAAAGATATCCACATAAAACAAAATATACCTGTTAACGAGACTAATCGAAGTGGAAAGTTAGTAGTTATGATTTAACTCAGAAGACTTGAACCAATATTGCAATACTAATAAGAGCATGTTTAGTGTGAGCCTTAAGATAAAAATGAATCAAAGCAACTACAAACGTTCAACTAAAGAAAGCAGACAACATTTTCTTAATGCCAGTTATTGTATAACTCAATGCAAAGTTCTTGAAAACCAACACCAACATTGTTCAATTAAGAACAATTGGTATAAAATTATGTTCTTGGTAACTACATACACCTACGGCAGTTCAACCAACAAAATACATGATACAGCTAAAACCTCAACAAGAAACACAAATAAAGCAAAATATACCCCAAAAACAATATACAAAATCAGAGAAAAATAAACAAAATGTCCAAGAAAGAAGTACCTCACTTAGCAGCCTTGCTATCGCAATTATAATATTTTAACTGCCTTGAAACTTAAGGTTTTGAAGGATAGGTTAAAACTGAAGGAATTTGTAGAGAAGAAATGAGGAATCAGGAATGGAGAGGGCATTATAAATTAGGGAAAAGGGATGAAAGATGTTGGAAAGTGAAAAAGGGTAGTAGGGATGGAATCGATTTTGGTACGTACGTAATTGGTATTGTACCACATAGTACTGGTACCTAAGTTTAGCTAAAATCAAAACCGAATATGGTACCATATATGTTTGGTCGATATCTGTATAGTATGGTACTAGTAAAACTTCTGAACCGGTACCGTACCATATAGTACTAGTACCGAAAGTAAGCTACATACAAAACCCAATGCCATATTTTATATATATATATATATAGAGAGAGAGAGAGAGAGAGAGAGAAACGGGATCAGGAGAAAACGCTCAAAAGTGTGAGAACGGTGAGAACGCTTCCTGGCCCAACACGTGTCCTGCCGCTTAGAAAAGGGCGGAGGGGCTTTTTTGTCCTTTCATCTTCTTCTTTTCCAGTTCCGCTTTTCCCAATATTGTTGGTTTTTAAGATTTTTGGCGTTAACCAAATTCAATATTTAATGGCGTTTAATGGTTTCATCTTATTAACATTTTGGCGTTTATGGCGTTTATCCAAATCGTATGCCATTGTACCCAGGGGTCAGGGAATCAATTTGAATGGCGTTTTTCAAGGAGTTTTAAACAAGTTGGCCCATTGTTCTATTATTTTTTATAAACATTTTGGCGTTTGGGTTATCTTGGCGATTTACAATTGTTGGATTATATTTCA
Organism: Helianthus annuus; assembly: GCF_002127325.2. Taxonomy (NCBI): domain Eukaryota; kingdom Viridiplantae; phylum Streptophyta; class Magnoliopsida; order Asterales; family Asteraceae; genus Helianthus; species Helianthus annuus. The sequence continues at coordinate 173,016,729 of NC_035442.2, read as the reverse complement.
GCCACAGTAGAAGAAAATACAAGCGAAGAAAATAAATTAAAAATCCTAATCGGATCTCTCTTCACAATATTCACTGTCATCAGTCTCTTTGTTCTTTAATAGTACAAGAACTGACACCAAAATATGATGTTTTATGTAAAACTTAACAAACCCATCGGTTTGATTTTTTTGCCTGCTCGTCTGTTGAAGTTGCTTTTTTGTGGATGTTTGGCGACATAGATCTATGACGTGTGGGTGGGTTTTTCGCTTTTTCTTCATGTTGATCTTCATCTTTATATTCATCCCAATCTTCAGTGTCATTGATCTCTTCTCCTCATCCAAGCCTTCTTCAAGAACAAAAAATACAAAATGCCATATGACTGGCATTAGTATCTTTTTCTTGAATTTTTGTCCATCTCATGCAGCAAAATCTTACTGAGTTACTCGCCTCCGCTAAACAATTCATTTAGTGAAACTTGACGAATAACAATACTGAATATCCAAGAAAGCATATTAGCCATCTTTGATTCTTTTGGCGTTTTTCAGTGAGTGGTATTTAGTAGTATTGGCGGTTTTTTTTTTTGGTTTGATCAAATGGAAGTTGCTGAGATGTATCGTTTTATAGGAGCTCTTTTTGGCGCCTAAGTTAGGCGGTGCGTTATTATAATAAAGTATTCGTCTTTTCAGTTACTGTTTGTAATTATTGTTTTTGAATAGCTTTATCTCTGAAGTCTGTAACACGTCCCATCTTTCAAGTTTGGCGTTTTAGATTCTAATATAATAAATTTTCCATATCTTCAGTTTTTCTGATTTGAAGTTACTGTTTCTAGTTACGTTTTAAAGTTTGTTTTTTATTTTTTATTAAAATTTTTTTTTTGGTTTTTTATAATACTTTTTCAAACTAATTTTATTATAGTTTTGGTTGTTTTGGCATTTTTATTATATATGACGTTTTTATTATACAACAATCAACTGAAAAGGAAAATAAAAAAAAAGAATACATAAAAAAAGTTTTTTTATAATACTTGTCCAAAGTAATTTTATGATGGTTTGATAAACGCCAAAAGGTGTAAGACATTTGCTTTTTTGGCGTTTTTATTAGATATGGCGTTGTTTATTAAATAACAATCAACTGAAAAAGAAAATTAAACAAAATAAATATTGATCTTCAAATCTTCACTGTCACTAGTCTCTTTCTTCTTTTGAAGCATCTTTACTGGCGGTTTTGACTTTCGTATGAAATCGGCCTCCTTTTCTATAATTTTTGTCCATCTCATGCAGCAAAATGTTATTGAGTTTACACCCTTTCAGCGCAAATGTTATCTTTTTTGGTGTTTTACTAAGAAAAATAACGTCACAAAATAAACCATCTTGAAACTGTAAATTTGATCATGCTAAAATCAATAAAGTGTTGCTGTATGGTGTTGGATAACATTGTTAATCCTCAGTTAAGAAAGATAACTGACAATGTTGTCCACACCATACAGCTACACTTTATTGACATCAATATATTTGACGTTTGGGTTTTCTGGCGTTTATCAGTCGAATGGTATATATTAAATATGGCGTTTGGGGTTTTTGTTTGTGTTTTTTAATTGAAGGTCTGAGTTGTTGTATATATAGGATTTTTGGACGGTTTTTTTAAGGCGGGATTTTACTATAATTAAGTTTGGCGTTTTATATCTAATGGCGTTTTAGCAGAATGCTGTGTGATTTTTGTTTTGGCGTTTTATTTTCATGAGATGGCGTTTTGTTTGGAGTAGTCAAAAGACGCTTTTACCCTTATTGAAGCGCGTCCACGTAATAAAATTGATGTTATTTACGAAAATGCCACCGCGCCAATCTAGTCCATAGATTGTTTTGATCGGACGATTGATAAGCGTTCTCACCGTTCTCATACTTTCTACCGTTTTCTCTAAATCCCGACCCTATCTATATATACACATATATATATATATATATATATATATATATATATATATATATATATATATATATATATATATATATATATATATATATATATATATATATATATATTAAGGGGTTTTTGTGAGAAAGGTAAGAAAGAATCTACACCATTAGATCTTTTATCTAATGGTTGAGATCATAATGGCAAAATTATAATAATGTTTACTATTAAACATATTAATTTTCTAGATTAAGGGTATACAGGTAAATTTAACATTTTTAAATTAAGAAACTAACATTAATGCACATGCAACTTTCCTCCGTCTTTTTTAAACGTCAATAACATTTTATACGTAACTTTTTTTTAAAAAATTACAACATAATAACGAGCGTTTTTTATCTTTAATATGAGTACCATATTGCTATACTTATATAGAGAAAAAAATATGTTTCGATCAGATGTTTTGTCTATGTTCATACCGTGGTGTTTTAAACACATACCGGAATGCAGGTGTAAAACACTATACGATGAACATGCGAAGAACATCTACTAGAATGTAGGTTTAAAATACCATGGTGTTTTAATATATGGAATCTGGAACATCTACTAGCATGCAGATGTAAAACACCATGCATGCAGGTTTAAAACATCATATACAATAACCATACTATGAAAACATTATATTAAGAACACATTCTGGAAATGAAGGTAGTGTCTTTAATAGTGTTATATACTTATTGAATGGTGTTATATAATTATTGAATGGTGTTATATACTTATTGAATGGTGTTATATAATTATTGAATGGTGTTATATATGTGATGAAGGGTGAATTTGTAGTGTTATTCTTAGTGTTTTTATATGGATCTTTAAAATGGTGTTATATACTTATTGAATGGTGTTATATACTTATTGAATAGTGTTATATAATTATTGAATGGTGTTATATATGTGCTGAATGATGGTTGCATTGTTATTCGTAGTGTTTTTATAGAGATCTTCAAAATGGTGTTATATACTTATTGAATGGTGTTATATTCTTATTGAATGGTGTTATATAATTATTAAATGATGTTATATACGTGCTGAATGGTGGTTGCAGTGTTATTCGTAGTGTTTTTATAAAGAACTTTTTAAAAAAATCATGTTCCTACAAATAAGGCGACGGTTATGGAAGGTTTTGAATTAATTGAATTAATGATAAAATTATTTGTTTACCCTTTTGAATTAATTTAGATTGAGGACACATATCATCTCCACAATATTTCTCACACTTCTCACAATTTTAACCTTTTTTACAATAACCTTACCCTACATATATATATATATATATATATATATATATATATATATATATAGAAACGGTTTCAGGAAAGAACGGTGAAAAGTGTGAGAACGGTGAGAACGGATCCTGGACCAACACGTGGCAGGGGGGCCTAATTGTTATGCGGGGGTACAATTGTCCTTTTATACGTTCCCTCCTTATTCGCGTTATAAATTTCTTTCAAATTAAAACTCCAAAGATTTATTGTTAGCTGTTACCTCTTTGCAAACTTTCTCAGATCTATGGCGTTTAACGTGGATTCTGTTCGACAAAGTAAAATTCGTTGGCGTTTTCTATTTTTCATTCTAACAAATCATGCAACAGATATGGGGTTTTGTTCTTTTATCATTATTCTATGGCGTTTTTTTGTATTATTATTTTTATAATGTGTTGTATGATTTTCAATAGCGTTATTCAATTATGCAATTTAATCGCGTTTTAATTGATATTTAATCTATTATTCAGAACTGCAATTGGAGTTTTCGATATTAATTTTAATTATCGTTTACGTTCTAGTGTATTTGTTATGTTTTTACGATCATTGGCGTTTTTCGTTTATTTGATTAGTTTTGAATTTTTTAGTAGTATTTGTGAATATCAGTTATTACTATTTTGTTAATTTGTGTAAACATTAGTTTTGTTAATTTTGGCGTTTTCATTATGATGTTATATTTTGTTAATTATTTATGTTGTTAAGTGTTTTTAATTATTCATCTCATGGCTTTTTTATCATGTCGTTTTTTAATTATGTGTTTTTTATGTCTTGTTTATTATTCAATTAATGGCGTTTTAACGTATAATGTTATTACGAGACATCACTCTGTTTTTCTGATTTTTCTGTTCCTCTTTGTGTTTTCTCAGACGAAGTCTCTTCCTCGAGTCAAAGGCATTGCCCCAAAACTAGATTACCATTTATCATTCCTGACGTCAGTGAAAAATTAAAGCCCAGAAAGGACATGCTATTCTCAAGCCTTGATAATTGTTATTCAATGTATGTTAAGTATGCCAAGGAGTGGGTTTTCAGTCAGGAAAGGGACTACAAAGACAAACTCTAAAGGTGTCTTACATATTAAGTATTTCTTGTGTACGAGAGCTGGGGTATATAAGGACAAGAAGGTTGGTACGTTGGACCCCAATCAAAAGGAGCGAGTAGTGCGATCTAACTTTTCAAAGAGGACTGATTGTGGTGCACTGTTATGTGTAGAATTTGAGGATGGATTTTGGAAGGTGTATAAGTTTGTTGAGGAGCACAATCTTGAACTTGTTGAACGTCCTGATAAGCATTTTCTTCCAACTGAACAACACCTCACTCAGCTCCAAAAGCATGTTATACACAGCATGTCTAAGCTGAATTTCGGTCCTGTCAAGGCGTTTAATGTTATGAAGACTTGTTTTGGCAGTTTTGAAGACGTGGGCGCAAGCAAAGTTGAATTTAAGAACTATAAGAGGCAAATTAACTTGTTCATAGGGGAATATGACGCTGATATGGTTGTGAAACATTTGAATGAAAAAAAAACATTCCCAGCCTAATTTCTCGTATGATTACATCACATACGAAGAGAATCGTTTGAAGGGTCTTTTTTGGTGTGACGATCAAGCCAAACATAATTACCACGTGTTTGGTGATGTGATTTCGTTTGACGCCACGTATCGTTCCAACAAGTAATTTTTTATAATTCAACTTCTTTGTTTTTGGCGTTTTATTAATTTACATGCAATGGCGTTTTTATATTTTACATGCAATGGCGTTTTATTAGCTTACATGCAATGGCGTTTTACTAGTTTACATGCAATGGCGTTTTATTATTGTTTCATTTCTCGTGGCGTTTTCATATGCAGATACTCTATGGTGTTTGTACCGTTCACTGGTATAGACAATCATCACTGCAATGTTACATTTGGTGCAGCATTGTTGGCGTCGGAAACTGCTGATACGTATATTTGGTTGTTAAGAGTTTTTCTTAAAGCTGTTGGTTCTCAACCAGAAGTTGTTGTCACTGACCAAGATCCAGCGATGAAGAAGGCTATTTCTGCTGTATTTGTTGACACGGGGCATCAGTTATGCATGTGGCATGTGATGTATAAACTTTCTCTGAAGGTTGTTATGCTTTTTTTACCTTTGGCGTTTTAGTATACAATGCGTTTTAAGATACATGGCGTTTTGTACCTTGTTACTGTTTTTTTTAATTAAGTTTTGTCTTTTGTTTTTTTTATATATGCATGGCGTTTTCATGTTATTTATAGGTTGGTGTTAGGCTATGCAATTCCACCAATTTTAAAGAACGTATCTGTGGTGTTGTGTGGACGGATATTCTCACACCTGAAGAGTTTGAATCAGAATGGGAAGCGGTTATTGCAGAATTCAAATTAGAAGATAATGACTGGCTATCTGATATTTTTTCACTTAGGAAATCTTGGATCCCTGCATACTATAGAATGGAGCATATGTCTGGTCTTATGCGAATGACATCCAGGTCAGAGAGTGAGAATCATTTTTTTGGTCAAGTGTGCAATTCGAAAGCTACTCTTGTTGAGTTCATGACGCATTATGAGACTGCAATAGAAGCACAGCGTCACACACATCGTAAAAATGATCATGAATCTCAATACAAAAGACCCAGTTGAAGAGTAGTTACAAATTGTTGGAAGGGCAAGCTGTTGATATATACACAAAAAGTATTTTTTGTGACATTCAAGCTGAGCTTATTGGAGTTGCGGATTGCATAAATCAACGTTATGAAGATCAGCCTGATGGGTTTGTTAAGTTTTATGTAAATGACTTCCAACAGCTTTGTACATCCTTATTTGAGGTAAATAATTGTCACACCCCGATTTCCACGTGTCTCACCGGTGGGCCCGGTGGGGGATTACGGTGACGTAGTTGGCAACATTATAGTCAAACCACACAATATATATGAATGCATAGCGGAAGCATAAAGATAATATATTTCAACGTTAAGTGTAATATCAAAGTATCACCATTGTTGAAATCAAATCCACAGGGGATCAAATAATAATAAAGTATTGTTCAACAGACTTCAGGCATCTTAAGCTTGCGAGACTTCTAATGATGCTATGGAGAAATCCCAGCCAATTACGCATAGTACCTGCATTTAGTCTTTTTGGGAAAATACGTCAGTTTACACTGGTAAATACATTCAACTGACACTTTTGTAAAATGTTTGATAAAATTGGTTTAAATGCACAAGGCACAAACTCTTTATAACTTGGGATAATTTATAATTAAATCTTGTAAAGAATTACATGTTTACTATGCGTTCGGTCGCCCGGGTCGTGCCGGGTTAAAGTTTAATAGACACGCCACATAGCATAAACCGTGGCGGGTAAACCAACGGCTACACTTTTATAGTCATGGACATAATGCCGGGTGTACGCCTACACCCGGATGTCAAGGTCGTGGCCATTTCGTAAAATGCTGCCAAGGATATCCGGGACATGGTCATTAAGCTCCCAAAGGCGTAAAGCCAACAAAACAAGTTTTTAAACGGGTCACATTGATAATACCCAACTACTAATGAGTTGGGGTCAATTGCCTGACCAAGCGGTATTTTAAATACCGTAACCCAAGCCCGTATAACGGAAAATAAGTTAAAAGTATTTACCTTTGCAAGTATAATTCCTTAGTTGAAATAAATTGCAGATAGCTTTTACTGGTCCCTTAATCTGGAACGAAGGTTTAAATTAACCTATTAGAATCCTAACGGGTCTTTAATTTAGCCGTAGCTTAGACCGGTCAGTTTCGAAGGATAGTTACGGTTTAATCGCGTGAAAGGCGAAAACCGTGAATGGAGTGTGATTTTGACCCAACAAGTTTGAAGACTTGTTTTATATGGGTATAATAATCATACTCTGGATTTTGGGGTCAAAACAATATGGTTTGACCCGTTTCGGCTAATTTATGTAAACTAGTTACATAAGCCGAACCGTGCGCGCATAAGGCGTAACGGGTAACCGTAAGAGTCCTACACTGGTTTCCTAAGTCAATATGCTTTAAAGAGGTTGTGGTATCAGTAGGATACCTTCCATAATGCCCGTAACGAGTTTAAGTTCATATTATGCCCCGTAAGGGCATTTCGGTCTTTTTAAAGATTATAAAAGAGGTTTCTGAGTTCTACAGGAAATCTGAGTTTCCCGAACAGTTTATAAAGTCTAAAATACTTTATTTATTATATAAAATCTGTAGCAACTGGAATCGGGTCAAAAGACCTTGTAGAACTCAAGTTATGGCCGAAAAGGGTATATTTGGTATTTACCGAACCGTTGCCATAACCGCAGGTTATGAGCAGGTTAAAAATAATTAAAAATCTTTAAAAATCCCAAAATATTATTTTACATCAGTGAGTAAAAGGTTTTGTGTCGAAATCCGGGTTTAGATAGGCGTTATGCTAATTGCGCTATATAATTACTAAAGTTTCCGTAATTTGCGCTATTTAGTATAACTCCTATTCTGGACCTCGGATTGACGTGAAATTTTAGGGACAGGCTTAGAAATCAGTAACTAAGGTTATGATTCTTTCACATGTCCGAAATTCTCGTTTTAAATCATAAAGGGCGTTACGGTCAACTTTTAAGCATTTAACGGAAACGTGTAAAAGACTCGGACAAACAACGAACCGGCCACAGAGGGTTATACCATCATGTAACCTGGTCCTAAGAGAGTCCTAAGGCATATCTAAAACAAACTTTAATGGGTCAGAACTGAAGTCAAAGCAAAAGTCAAAGCTTTTGCGACTTTCGGCTCCGAACCGGGTCAAAACAGAAAATGGTCGGATCAAACAAGCTTAGACTAGTTAATATACTTATTATCATGTTTTATGAGTGTTTAAACAGGTTACATATCATCTATATTACAGATTATGCATAAAATCGCAAAATGACATTTCTGTTGACTTTTTCTAAGCACGTTTGACTCGACATTTGGACTAGTTAGAGTGGGAATCAGAGGGTGCCCCTTTAGGGGTTTAAAGCCCACATGATTACCATCATATAACTATCTTTGATTCGACAAACCACTGGACCATTTGTGATTTATCGTAAAGTCAATCGTTAATTACGACGGATTGACTTTTAAGTTAAACTAAGCAAAAACAAAGCCACAAAAGGGTTGGCATACTTACAGAAGCTTGGTGCACGACTTAGAATGTTAGAGGAGTGCTTGAGAGCTCCAGAAGTGAATTGGAATGCAGGTTTGAGGTGTGATTCATTTGTGTGCAATGTGGTGCCTTTTATAGTGAAAAATTAGGCTTAAGATCATTACAACACACCCTACATTGGATCACGGATGATCAGCAGGTGGCCCTGTGTGCTAGGGGGCATGTAGAGGGCGCACATGCTTCATTAATTGCTCAAATGATCGTTAACAACCTCAAACAGCAAGTCTGTCCAAGAATTCTGCATCTGGGACTTGTACGCGGCCCGCATTAGGATTCAGGCTACATGCACGCGGGCCGCCTGAATCTTCATGTCAGGAAACGTATCCACAGGTGGCTCGCGGCCCGCTTCAACTTGCTTGTTTCACTCAGGCGGGCCGCCTGAGGCCTGGATTTCAAGATTTTCAAATCTTTTGTCATGATTAACCTGACCTTTCGGTTTCGAAGGGGTAACTTTGCGATTTGGCCCTCGATTATTTACAACTAAGGGCCTCGTGACCTTTACCCGCATTATTAAGTCCCCGGTTAGTTTAATTACTATCCGAAAAGCCTTAACTTTTATTGCTGACGCTTTTAACCCCTCGCATACGAATTTGATCATAACTTTCTCGTTTTAAAACGGAACTTCGCGAAATTTATATCGTATATTCTAGTGAGCGTATTTTACTGTTACAAAGCCTCGGGTTCGTCAAAGGGTCACTCAGAGGTATAAATTAAACATGTTGACACAATTAACCCCTGTAGCTTGTAATCTCTCACTTTCTCCCGCGTTTCGCTCCGTACGATCCATGATTTATTCGTTTGAAGGTACGAGCATCGTTTAGGGTTACTATACAGTATATTTACCCTTCGTTGACATTTATAACCCTCGAATTTACATACTTTCAAGGTTTGTCAACTTTAGTCCTTTATTTAATATTTAATGCCACGTGTAAACTCATGACACGTGTTAACACATTATTGGACACAAAATTTCGAGGTGTTACAATAATGGCATTTTGGTTTTTATGGCGTTTTATCATATGCAAAGATGTTCTTTTCTTTTTTAGACAAACATTCTATGCATGGCGTTATAGAGATATTGTTTTTGGGGTTTTTCAGGTATTGTTCCGTAAGTCTGATTGCACATGCAGTTACTCATTCAGACGTTTTGAACAGTTTGGTTTGCTATGTAGACATATATCTATGTTTTGAGACTTATGGACATTAGGGAATTTCCAAAACAATACATTCTGAATAGATGGCGCAAAGAGGCCTCCCCAAACTGCTCTCCTGAATTCTCAATTAGTCGTGAATATATGACCTAGCTTGATCCTGATGTGCAAAGTATGATGCGAGATATTATTTATTCAACCGAATACACTTTGAACCGTTTATCTGGTAATAAAGAGGAGCTATCCTTATACAAGGATCATGTTCAATCTTATATGAAGAATGTTCAAGATATGCAGATTGTTGCTCCTCCCGCTAGTTCTAGGGATAGATTTGCCAAGATAACTGGTCAATATAAAAATGACAAGAATCCGATAAGAGTCCCTGTAGATTATAAATCCAACAGTTCTGGTTCTCGGAAGCGCCTGAAATCTAAACAGGAGATAGCAATCGACAAAAAGAAATCAAAGTCGAAACCCGGGGCCAAAGAAAGATAGTGTCAGAACTACAAAGCCTATGGACACTACGCATCAACATGCAAACAGGCCGTAATTAAAAGAAGATCGACAAGGTCTTCGAGAGCCAGTGAAGAGTAGCTTGGCGTTTTGTATTTGTCATTCTTACAGAACACATACAGATGGTCTTTGAGAGCCAATGTAGAGTAGTTTGGCGTTTTTTTATTTCAATGCTATAGAACACAGACATATCTCAGTTTGCTTTTTTTGCATCTTTTTCTTTTTTCTATCTCTTTATTCATAACATGCTACTTCGAAGTTAAATAACAAACAATATAAGATTGGGCAAGGAAATCAAACGCCAAAAAAAAAAAAACAATAACGCCACTAAATAAAACTTCCATAAACTTCTATTTTTGGTCATGCTAAACTCAATAATGTTTTGCTGAACGAAATGGATAACATTGTTAATCCTCAGTCAAGAAAGATGTGTAACAATGTTATCCATCCCGTTTAGCTAAACTTTATAGAGAACAAAAACAGAATCTCCATGAAATGGTTTTTTTGAAGTTTTGTGGTTTTTGTATGTTTTGGTGTTTATATTGAGGATCTTGCTCATTACATAGAGCGAAAGTTTATTGAGAAAATAGTGTATATCAAAGAAACATGGATTTGAATCTTTGATATTTTGGTTTTTTTGGCGTTTATAAGATGAATGGTGTAGAGAAAAATATAGGTTTTTGTGGTTTTGGTTTGGATTTTAGTAATTCTGAGAGTTTGTTTATATAGGAAGTTTTTGGCGCGTATTTTAGGCGCGATTTTTATTGCAGTAAATGCTAGTAATAAAGTTCCGTCGTTTTAGTACTGTTTGTTCAGCTTTATCGGTTAAAACAAAGTTTGGCGTTTTATATCTATGGCGTTATATTATGATGAAGTGTGCTATGTGTGTTGAGGCGGGATTTTAATAGCGTGAGATTGGCGTTTTATGTTAAGTCAAAAGACCCTTTTACCCTTAATGAAGCGCGCCAGATTAATAAAAGTGATTTTATTTACAAAAATTCCACCACGTCATCTAGTCCATAGATTGTTTTGATCTGATGATCCATAAGCGTTCTCTCCGTTCTCACACTTTTGAGCGTTTTCTCTAAATCCTGACCCTATATATATATATATATATATAGGGTCAGGATTTAGAGAAAACGGTAGAAAGTGTGAGAATGGTGAGAACGCTTATGGATCGCCCGATCAAAACAATCTATGGACTAGATTAACGCGGTGGCATTTTCGTAAATAATATCAATTTTATTACGTGGACGCGCTTCATTAAGGGTAAAAGCGTCTTTTGACTACTCCAAACAAAACGCCATCTCATGAAAATAAAACGCCAAAACAAAAATCACACCACATTCTGCTAAAAACGCCATTAGAGATAAAACGTCAAACTTAATTATAGTAAAATCCCGCCTAAATAAACCGGCAAAAAAATCCTAAATATATAACAACTCAGACATTCAATTAAAAACACACACAAAAACCCCAAACATCATATTTAATATATACCATTCGACTAATAAACGCCAGAAAACCCAAACATCAAATATATTGTTGTCAATAAAGTGTAGCTGTATGGTGTGGACAACATTGTCAGATATCTTTCTTAACTGAGGATTAACAATGTTATCCAACACCATACAGCAACACTTTATTGATTTTAGCATGATCTAATTTACAGTTTTAAGATGGTTTATTTTATAGCGTTCTTTTTCTCGGTAAAATGCCAAAAAAGATAACATTTTGACTGAAAGGGTGTAAACTCAATAACATTTTGCTGCAGGAGATGGACAAAAATTATAGAAAAAGAGGTTGATTACATACGAAAGTCAAAACAGCTAGTGAATATGCTACAAAAGAAGAAAGAGACTGGTGACAGTGAAGATTTGGAAGATCAATATTTATTTTGTTTAATTTTCTTTTTCAGTTGATTGTTATTTAATAAACAACGCCATATCTAATAAAAACGCCAAAAAGGCAAATGTCTTACACTTTTGGTGTTTATCAAACCATCATAAAATTACTTTGGACAAGAATTATAAAAAAAACTTTTTTTATGTATTCTTCTTTTTTATTTTCCTTTCCAGTTGATTGTTGTATAGTAAAAACGCCATATATAATAAAAACGCGAAAACAGCCAAAATGCTTGTTTAAACGATATCATCCCGTTAAACGCCCCCAAAAACTCTCAAACTAAAATAAAATTAGCTTGAAAAAGTATTATAAAAAACCCAAAAAATAAAAAATAAATAAAAAATAAAAAACAAACTTGAAAATATAACTAGAAACAGTAACTTCAAATCAGAAAAACTGAAGATAGGGAAAATTTATTATATTAGAATCTAAAATGACAAACTTGAAAGATGGGACGTGTTACAGACTTCAGAGATAAAACTTGCCAAAAACAATAATTACAAACAGTAACTGAAAAGACAAATACTTTATTATAATAACGCATCGCCTAACTTAGGCGCCAAAAAGAGATCCTATAAAATGATACGTCTCAGCAACTTCCATTTGATCAAACCAAAAAAAAACAAACGCCAATACTACTGAATACCACTCACTGTAAAATGCCAAAAAAAAAATCAAAGATGGCTAATATGCCTTCTTGGATATTCAGTATTGTTATTCATCAAGTTTCAATGAATGAATTGTTAGCGGAGGCAAGTAACTCAGTAAGATTTTGCTGCATGAGATGTACAAAAATTCAAGAAAAAGATACTGATGCCAGTCATATGGCATTTTGTGTTTTTTGTTCTTGAAGAAGGCTTGGATGAGGAGAAGAGATCAATGACACTGAAGAGTGGGATGATTATAAAGATGAAGATCAACATGAAGAAAAAGCGAAAAACCCACCCACACGTCATAGATCTATGTCCCCAAACATCCATAAAAAAACAACTTCAACAGACGAGCAGGCAAAATAATCAAACCAATGGGTTTGTTAAGTTTTACATAAAACGCCATATTTTTTATGCCAGTTCTTGCAGTATTAAAGAACAGAGAGACTGATGACAGTGAATATTGTGAAAAGAGATCCGATTAGGATTTTTAATTTATTTTCTTCGCTTGTATTTTTTTTACTGTGGCTGAAATATAATCCAACAATTATAAAACGCCAAAATAACCCAAACGCCAAAATGTTTATAAAAAATAATAGAACAATGGGCCAACTTGTTTAAAACGCCTTGAAAAACGCCATTCAAATAGATTTCTTGACCCCTGGGTTACAATGGCATACGATTTGAATAAACGCCATACACGCCAAAATGTTAATACGATGAAACCATTAAACGCCGTTAATTATTGAATTTGGTTAACGCCAAAAATCTTAAACCCCAAAAATTCAAACAATATTCGGAAAAGCGGAACTGGAAAAGCAGAAGATAAAAGGACAAAAAAGCCCCTCCGCCTTTCTCTATGTCGCGTGACACGTGTGGGACAGGAAGCGTTCTCACCGTTCTCACACTTTTGAGCATTTTCTCCTGACCCCGTTTATATATATATATATATACATATATATATAGTGTGAGAACGGTGAGAACGCTTATTGATCGTCCGATCAAACCAATCTATGGACTAGATTGGCGCGGTGGCATTTTAGTAAATAACACCAATTTTATTACGTCGACGCGCGTCATTAAGGGTAAAAAAGTAAAAAACCATTCCTCACATAAAACGCTATTGAAAAATAAAACGCCAAATAAATACAAAACGCCAATTTATCACTACGTACTTTTTTCTGTGTTTTTATTTAAGCTCTCTGGCTACAAAAACGCCATAAAATATGAAACGCCATTATATATAACGCCAAAGTTTACATCCGGATAAATGTTAATTACATTTTTTGTTATAAGAATAACATCCCGCCTAAACTACGCGCCAAAAAAAATCTATAAATAGAAACGCCTCACCACCTTTCGTTTATCACACAAAAAAACACACAAAAAACCCACAGTGGTTGCTAAAAAATTTACAACTCAATGTAAAACGCCAAAAAATACAACGACAGCAATGTTCTGCATGATGCTTCATTTAATGATTTGTTACGTGAGTGTAGAAAGATTTTGCTGCATGAGATGGACAAAATTGAAAAAAGAAGGACTGATGACACCCATATGTCATACTGTCATCTTTGTTTCTGAAGAAGGTTTGGATGATAAGAAGAGACCTATACCAGTGTAAATGCTACTTTGGCCTCAATGAATATAATGAAGACCAGAGGCAGATAGCATCCACCCACAGGGGGTCACTCTATGTCTCCTACATCCACAAAGACACTTCAACATATGAACAAAGAAAATAAACAACGCCAAACCCAAAACACCATTTATTTGTCAAATTTCTTGTAGTTTCAAAAGAAAAAAGAGACTGGTGACACTGAAGATTTAAAATCATAAATTGATTCTACTTTGTTTTTTTTTTTTTTTAATTTTCTTTATCTATTGTTTGTTTTGTAATGTCAGTTAATAAACAACAAAATAATATTAATGCTATAATGAAAAATATAATAAAACGCCAAAATTAGCAAATACGTGTAAAACGCCATAATGCCATAAAAAAGCCCCCAAAAAACTACCAAACTATAATATAATTAAGTTGAACAACTAATATTATAAAAAAAAACGTGGAACAATATGCAAAGAATATAAAATAAAAGAAGTCCAATAGTTATCTAACCGCCATTGGAAAACAAAACGCCATAATTACAGTCGTCAAAAGATTTGACATGTTACACCATTAAAATAGTTGAGTCTGAAAACAAAACACGGTAAACTGCGAAAAACAGTAAAATGAAACGACGGAAAACATAATTACTAACATTTATTATATTAAATTTATTTATCTTTTTCAAAAGCCATAATTAACTCACATACGCAGGAAAAAAAAAAGTCAATATAAAAGAAGACCATCAGAACCCAAGCTCAAACACGCCAAAAAGACTAAAACGCCACATATTCTCCAAAACGCCAAAAAATTTAAAAACTGGCTAAGGTTATTGCATGGAGGTTTGAAAGGAAAGAAAAACGATTCATTATAAAGTTCTCTGACAGGAGAAGGGTAAATGTAAGAACAATAAAAGCCATGATGGGAATGAATGAAAATGTTCAGAAGGATGTCCTGGCCCTTGGGGTTCCAAGAGACAACGATTGTGAAAGAACAAGAACTGTAATAAAAAGACTGGAGAGAAAGTTTTCAGCAGAAGATGATGAAGATGATGATGATATTCAAGATACTCATATACCAAAACTTAGCAGTTGGGTATTGCATGAGAAAGAAGGAACACTTGAAGTGATTTATAAAAACGGAGTGCAATATTCAAGGCCAATGGAAGAAATGTTGAAGACAGGGTTGCTATCTATCATTGAACAACTATGTGATTTAACACCTTCAAACGATCCAAAATCCAAGGATGCAGTGATATTCAAGAATAGGTTGCAGCAAAGAAGAGACGAGCTAATGGCGTTATACGCAAAAAATGAAATTTGATGATGAAGAATCTGAAGAAAGTGATGAACAAATCGATGGGTACATCTCTGATGTAATCCCACCTACGGAAGAGTATTAGTTTAATTTGATTTTCGTGTTATTGTAGTTTTATAAAATATTAATCTATGGTAATGAACTATTAACAAAAAGATACAAAACGCCAAAAATGACATGGAAAAAGCCATAACGCCAAAAGATTAACTATGTGACACAAAAAAAAATTAATTCAACGAGAAGAAATCTGAGAAAAAAGAGTAAAACGCCAAATAATTAATAAATCTACATAACGCCAAAATTATCTTGCACGCAAAAAATAAAGAAGCATGTCAAACGCGAAAATCGTGAAAGGAGAAAAGTACTAAAAGGACAAAAAAAAACCCCTCGGACCCTGATCATGCCCCTCATCACGTGTTCGGCAAGGATGCGTTCTCAACATTCTCACACTTTTTGCCGTTTTCTTCTGATCCCGTTTCTATATGTATATATATATATATATATATATATATATATATATATATATATATATATATATATATATATAATTGCGCTAAAATAAGAACCACCTCCAATTGTAAGAACCATGAGAACTACTTGATCCGGGGCGAGCTGGACCAAAATTTTTTTCATAAACGTAGATGCGTGTATTATAAACACATTTGTACAAAAAAAATTTTAAAAAAATGTCGTGTGTGTAGTTTTGAGCACCACAAGTTTGTGTTTACGGGTACCGTAAATTTTCCGATAAGATTTACGGTACCCGTAAACACAAACTTGTGGTGCTCAAAACTACACACACAACATTTTTTTTTACAAATGTGTTTATAATACACGCATCTACGTTTATGAAAAAAAAAATTTGGTCCACCTCGCCCCGTACGGTGTAGTTCTCACGGTTCTTACAACTCGAGGTGGTTCTCATTTTAGCGGTCCTATATATATATCTAATACTAATAAAAAAGTATGATTAATGCCACATGGCATTCTCATAATAAAACAAGAGCCTACTTAATGCAACATGGCATTCACTTATTTAATTTACTAATATTATTTTTATTATTATTAATTAATTAATACAAAACAATAAAAATCCTTAACAACTTAATACTAACAAATATTTTATTGTTTACTTAGATAATGATTATTTTAACTTATCTAAAATATATAGTTAGTTATTAGTAACAACTTTACTTATAATAAACAATTTCAAATAATGTCAATGTGACAACATCTTCTTATTCTTTAAAAGGATTTTTACTATATGTTAAAACATCTATTAAATAAATTACAATTTTATATTATATTAATAAAAATGGTAAAGAATAGGTTAATCCGATATTTGAAAACCGGTTTACTTCCATGCATTGAAAACACTTTTAATGTTATTAGACCCGTGTAACAAAAGGGTTTAAGGATAAAATATCTTCATAATAATTTTGATGCAAGTTTATACTCACCGGATGTCCTAAATGAAATTATATTTTTAGGCTTGCCAAACCACTCATATTATCCGGAAGTAATATTGGCACTTAAACGTTTATCCCTAGATTTCGTTTAATACCGCCAAATAGAAGGATTCCGTTTAAATTGAAAAGAAGACAGTTTCCTCTCGCCCTATGTTTTGCCATGACGATAAATAAAAGTATAGGACAATTTTTATGTAAAGTTGGTTTGTTTCTAAAAGAATCGGTTTTTACACATGACCAACTGTTGCGTCATCTATGGTAAAAATTCACTTATGTAAATTTTTGTAGAGATCATAAATTTAAATAATTTATAAATTTATATCCTTAAACTCGTGTAGTACACGGGTCTAATAATCTAGTGTGTGTGTGTATATATATATATATATATATATATATATATATATATATATAGGGGAAGGTTCAAATGAAAACCACTAGTTATTATGAAAACTCGAAAACTAATTAAAAAAAGCCAAAAAAACATACAATTTTTTTTTTTTTGCAAACCAAATTTCGCAGGTTTTTTTATATAAACAAAAAAAATTTCAAAAAAAAAAAAAATTGTGTAGTGCACATGTGTAATACTGCATATGTGTATGTGTACTACACATGTGTATTATTACACATGTGTACTACAAAATTTTTTTTTTTTTTTTGAAAAAAGTTTTTTTTATATATAAAAACTAGCGATTTTTATAAAAAAAATTGAAAAAAAAAATTTTTGTGTGTTTTTTAGGCTTTTTTTAGTTAGTTTTCGAGTTTTCATAATAAAAGTGGTTTTCATTTGAACCATCCCCTCTATATATATATATATATATGTATGTATATATATATATATGTATGTATGTATAATAGATCAAGTTGTTAGCTATATTAATTTGATTTATTTTGTCCTTTTGTGAATTTCACCCCTTAACTTTAATTTGTTTTTTTTTGTCTTTTTGTGAATTTCAACCCTCAACTTTTTATATTGACATTTGAACGCTCTATAATTTATAAAAAAACTTTGTAACATGTCATTTTGACACATCGGGTATAAATTGACGTTTTACGTTTCAATGTAATTTTTATCGAAAATGAGTCATGCTAAATATAATACATTTTGTGCTTATTTATGTGGACGTTTTCAGTTGGCCTGCGTTTTGACGTAAATTTTGTTCGGAAACGAATCGGGTCAATTAAAGTTACTTTACGTTTTTAGTTGGCCTACATTTTGACGTACATTTTCTTTTAGACTTTATAAATTAGTTAGTTTACGTTTCATGACTCATGTCAAAGACTTTATAAATTAGTTACTTTACGTTTCATGACTCATGTCAAATATGATACATTTTGTACTTATTTTTATTGACTTTTTTCGTTGGTCTACCTTTTGATCTTTAAGTAGTTACAAAAAAAATTATTGCGCTCAAATCACATTAAAAAAAACCGACCCCGTAACACGGGGAATCAATTCTAGTCTTATTGTTTGATCAATACCGATATGGTACAATATTGGTACGCTACTTGTATTCAATGCGAAATTTCTCATCCCTAGGTTAACGCGGTTGAAAAAAGGTGTATCTTGCGGAGTTATCCATGGATTATTAACTTTCAAAAGTCATGTGTTAAAATGTGGAAATTTTGGTGAACATTGGTTTCGTTCTTTCGCCTATTGTGATATCAATATATAAATTCTAGCATTGTTTTTTTTTATATATATATGACCAAATACCTAAACTAATAAAAGTACATATAAACCTATGGAAGCATATGTATCCAGGTCAAAATCAATTAGTATTAAACTTGAAGAACTATATAAACATTTCTACATTAAGTTAGGTTAAGGGGTATGGAGGGCATGAATGGATCATAGATTACCATCTAGGATGGTGGATGATGTGCTACACCACCGCCCTTAGGGAATCATCATGGTTCACATAGATTAAATTAAACCATGGTAACCATCACCTCTCTTTCCTTAATTACCTTTCCTTAATTAGTAAAATATTTTTAACACAAAATAATTTTTTTAACAGGGTGTTTGGGATTACGTTTTGAAGTGATTATTTGATTGTTGCGTTTGTAAAACATAAATAATCTAAAAAAGTGTTGGGATAAAAAAGTGATTATCTGCCTCCAAAACGCAATTTTGGAGAAGCATATACCTACATGCTTTTTCAAAACGCAGTTTTGAAAAAGCAAAATCTATTTTGAAAACGCAACACCAAACACCCCATAGGGATGGTGGTTTGGGTCATGATCACACCATATAGGATGTTGGATGAGAGTGAGGTGACATGAAGGGTATTGGTGATCTTAAGAGTCATGACAACACCCTAATAACAGTCTAACCAGTGGCGGACCCATGAATTTTTTCCTGGGGGTGCGGAAAAAAATTAAAAATTTTGGGCCCCTAGCTATATAATCGGGTCGGGTCATGTAAAACAAGTAAGCATAAACAAACAAAGTTTCGCGGGTCGGATAAGATCAGATCGGGTTAGGTCAATTTCAATTTTGAAACAATCAAACCTTATTTCCTAACTTCCTATCACATTAACAAACAAAGTTTCAAGTAAAATAGTAAATAACATAAAAAACCATCACAAGTAAGTAAAGTAACAACAAAAAACCATTAAAATTCAAACCCTACCTACTTCTATTGACCCTAATCATTAAATGAAACAACAAAAAACTTATCTAAGAAATAACTTGGTCTTTAATTAGAAGAATCCGACGAAAAAGTGGTCCAACCCTTTTCCTCTTGAGAAATCGCACCAACTTTTCTACTCATGGTTCTTATCACATAAATTGCTTAATAAGTTCATAAAACAACATTAACACTTGAACAAAATAAATAATCATGTTCAACCAATATCATAGTCCATAACTTTCAATTTTAATTTTCAAACATTAAAACCCTAGTTTTAAATGTTAATTAGTAATCATATAAACAAACGCTTTAAATAAAACAACAAAATAATTAACTACAAGTCTAGAACAACTAAAAAAACATCAAAAAACATAAAAAGATCCTTGAACTGAATGAGTTTTACCTCATCGCACTGTCGTGCCTTTAGGCGAGTGTTCACAGGCTTCTGCCCTAGGTGAGGGTTTTCCCCAGTTCGGAAACGAGTGTATCCCAATATGGTAAATTTCGACAGTAGCCTATTTAAATGATTCGTTGGCGGTTAAGAAAAAAGGTAAAATTGTAAAAATAAATGCTTTTATCTTTCCTCCACTCTTTCATAAAAAAAAGACGATATAATACCCTGCGCATGTGTATGTAGTTTATATCACATTTTTATTTTGACTAGAAAAAGAAATACTATGGTTTTTGTTCATAAATTCAATTCAATTCAATAGTGGTTAGTCATTTGATTTCTCATTGGTAGTGGTAATGAAGTTTATAATTAGGCCTCTCTAGAGGTCGTCAGTTCGAAACAGAGCCGAACCGGGTTTTCCCTAGAACTGGTGGCTTGGTGGCTCGGGCATGCATCCAACTCTGACCGTTATGGAGGAGATGGTGCATTCACTCAATTGAGCGCATCCTATAATGCTTATCCGGTGATTTAGTTGACCGTTAAAAAAAAATAATTAGTATTAAGTCCCTTTGTCAAATTGAATATTTGCACTGATTGTGAATTTTAATGTTGACTTACATGTTCAAATTGAATATTTGCACCGATTGGAATTTCTTTCTGATCTTGAATTTGAATCACTAATCACTTGCATCAATTAAATTCACCAACAAATACATTGTTTATTTATATTTATTCATATAAATGATTTTAAAATTTTGGCATGCTTTCATTGATATTTATAAATTATTAAGTGCACTTGAATTTTTATTATTTACATCCTTTTTTTCTTCATGTTTTAACAATTTTTTCAACCTTTTGATTGATGTGATCACATTAGCACGTATACAATCTTATGGTCATGATTGTGATCTTGCATAAAACTATCCCTAGACTTCGTATGGCTTGGCTAATTGTATTGTGGTGTATACTACTATACTTTCACTTCAACCGAAATTAAGCCACGCAAAGATGGTTCAGTACGGGTTTTGTTTTGAGCAAAACAAGTATGGGCCAAAACATACCATTTAAAAAGTTATTAATTTGGTTTAAAAAGTTATTAATTTGGTTTGGGTTGACACCGAGATGAATAATTATATGAGTCGGGGTAGTGTTGAAAGGTACAACTGGCTAACCCAAAACCCACACCGCCTATTAGGGTGTTCGGGGCACTTTGTGGGGAGGGGTGCGGGGTGTGTAGTCCCCGAGCGAGAACACCGCCGCCGACCCCTCGGGGAGTGTTTGCGGGGAGTGGGGAGCGGTGTGTGTTCACCGCACAACTTTTCACCATTTGAACGTTGGGCAACAGTCGGAAATAATAAAAAAAAAATCAATTTTAACCTATATAAATAACCAACTCAAATCTAATTTTTTACCACACAAATTCTCATTCTTACTCTAAAAAATCTTTAAACTACAACACAAAGCCAAACCGAGCAATGGAGAACCAACCCCGTGAAGCCAAGAAAAAGTCCGTAGGCTCTAACACTAAGGAACGCGGCTCGCAGCCGTCTCGTGGTGGTTCGAGCGGTGCAAGTGCACAACCACAACCACCTTTCAGATATACTACACAACCCCAGTTTTTTTACCAACAACCTTCACACCCCTCCTTTTACAACACCCAACCACAACCCCATTTCGGCTATTTCCAAAATTTGTTATCAATGGATCCTCAAGCCCCCGCCTTCGACCCGTTTGCTTTTCGTTCCCCACAAGTTCCATCTCCACGAGAAAATGTTGAACGTCCTCTACCTATTTACGAGGACAAGGAGGAGGAAGTAGTGCCCGAAACTCAAAATTTGGGCGACTATGAAGATGACACCGGCGACGATGAATATAATGTGAATGAAGACACCGACAACGAAGAAGATGACGCTCGGGGTAAAAAGGCAAAAATGGAGCGCCAATCTTGGACAAAATACCAAGAAGAGGCATTGGCGAAGGCAAGGGTACATTGCTCTACCAACAAAAAGAAGGGCAATCAACAAACCCGCGATGGTTTTTGGCGTAGGATTTTAGATCATTATAACGCCACCGTTGGTGGAACTAACCGGACCGTGCATCAAGTACGGTTTAAATGGAACCCGATGATGACGAAAATAAACTTTTTCAACGGCCTATACCAACAAGCGGTAAAAATTATATTTTTTAACGTTGTATATTTTTTAAATTATTTACTAAGTTCATATGTTTTTAACACTTGTTATTTTATAATATGTAGGATCGCACACGAGAAAGCGGGTGTAACGATCTCAACGTGATGAAAATCGCTTTAAAGGATTTTCAAGATAGATATCCGAGCGGTTTTCAACATGTCGAGGCATGGGAGGTCGTTCGAAAACACGACAAATGGGCCCAAGTCCCATTGTTGGGTGAGGAAGGGGAAGGTTTGGCACAAAAAAGAAAGTCTGTTGACGTGGACCCTTCCATACCCGATATGAACGAAGGCCCCTCGCCACAAAGAACACAACGGCGAGACAAGCGTCAAGCGACATCGTCCGAGGGCTCGGCTGAGTTAGCGGCACAATTCAAAGAATACACCGCCATGAAAGAAGCGAAGCACGTGAGTGAGATGGAGGCGATTGAATTGAGGAAGAAAAGAGAGTCGGAGGCTCGCGATCTCATAACGGAACAACGCGAGACGATGAAAAACTACGCGCACGGTCGAGATATGAAAACATTCCTCAAGCCGCACGACGATGCTCCGCCGGAAATGTTGCCGTTCATCCTCGTCCGAAAACGCGAGATCGCTAACAAGTACGGGTGGCCGTGCAATTTCTAAAATTTTTATGTAGTATTGCGATGTAATTTTTATTTTAGTAAATGTAATTTTTTATTTTATGAAATTATGTTTTACTTTTTATAAAAAATATTTTCTTAATTAAAAAAATAAAAAAAATAAGTCCTCTAAGAGAGGAGTGCCGTCATCAAATTGAGAGTGTAGGGGGAATTAAGGGGGAAGTTGACGTGACGCGTGCTGATTGGTTTTTTGTAAGAGAGGTCACTCCCCTAAGAGAGGAGTGCCCCTCTCACTCTTGTTTATCAAACTGCTTTAAAATAACCTTTTCAGAACCTACAAACTTACATTAGTCCAATTTGGCCATAAACTCTAGTCAACACATCAACAAATCAGTAATCAAAAGTGGATCTTCGTTACAACAAAACAATAATAATACCTTAACCAACAAACCTACTAAATCAGAAAGATTTGAACTTAAAAAGTACTTCTAAATCAAATCAAACACAACAAATTAAACAGTAAACATAGCAAGATTGAATCTGAGAAGATAATGGAAATGAATTCGGATCTGAGAAGTTATAGAACAAAGATCGTACCTAGGGAGTTTGAAAATGAAAAAACCCTTTTGGAATTCTCCAAAGTAAAGCTCTACTGGTACGTGCTACACCGAGATCGACCAAACATACGTGGTACGGTATTCGGTTTTGAATATAGCTCATTTTGTTATAGGTAACATATGGTACAGTAGTACACTACTACTAGTTCAGGTCTTTTAAGGGTACTGTACCGTACCATACCAAACCATACCTGTACTAACTAAACATATATGGTACGGTATTCGGTTTTGGATTTAGGAAAGTTTCAGTACTGATATATGGTACGAACAATACAATACAAATCGTTCGCATTTGGGCCTACTTGGACTTGGGTAGATGTCTCATGCTTTTGGACCTTTGGTTATAGCCCAGTATGGCACATTAAATTAAATTAAATTCAGTATGTGGCAATGTGATTATGATTTGAATAATTTAAACTTTTAAATATAGACTAGCGCAATTCCTCGTACAATGCGGAAAGAATTTGGTTTTGTCCGATAACAATTTGATTTATTCAGTATAGTTTATAAGTTTCAACTTATTCTATAAAAGCTTCTAATTGTAAGAAAGTTTAAGAAGGATTTATAGAGTGACAACTGTCCAATAACCTAAAATTAAACCCACTACATCACCACCTAAAACCTAAACACCCACTCCCACCCCACCACCACCCTAAACCCCCAACCCCCCCCCCCCCCCCCGCGGCAAAAAAAACCTATACCTCCCCAAAAAAACCTACCCCCCCCCCCCCCCGGGGGCAAAGAAAAACAAAAAAAAACTATACCTCACAAAAAAAAACCCCAAAAACCTAAACCCCCACCCCCTCGGCAAAAAAAACAAAAAAAAAAATTGTGGTGGTGGTGGGGGGGTGGGGGTGATGGGGGAGGGGGTGGGGGTTTAGGTTTTTTGTGGTGGTGGATGTTTAAGGTTTTTTTTTTTTTTTTTGTAGTGGGTTTTTTTAGGTTATTGGACACTTGTCATTTTATAAATCATTCTTACACTTCTTACAATTAGGATCCTTTGTATTTGATCCTAATCCTAGTTTATAATACCAACTTTGAATACAACTTCATTTTCAATAACATAATATCATACTATAGCTGCGTATTCAGTTTTCTTTTTTTTTAAATGTTTATTGTTTATTAGAGAAAAATTAAATTAAATGAAAATGAGTTAAAGCATAGATTTTTTTTTAAGTTTATTAGAGAAAAATCAAATTAAATGAAAATGAGTTAAAGCGTAGATTTCTTTTAAGTTTATTAGAGAAAAATCAAATTAAATGAAAATGAGTTAAAGCGTATATTTTTTTTTAAGTTTATTAGAGAAAAATCAAATTAAATGAAAATGAGGTAAAGCGTAGATTTTTTTTTTAAGTTTATTAGAGAAAAATCAAATTAAATGAAAATGGGTTAAAGCGTAGATTTTTTTTTTTTTTTTAAAGTATAAGGGGTAAAACTGAATGCAGAATTTTGGATTATCTTCTGTTTGGTAAACAACTTTGAGATGATAAAATATAACATAAAAAGTATACTCTATTAAATATGATAGAATCTACAAGCATATCACAAGAAGCTTGTTTACACCTTAACAGCATCAAGAGGAACAATGCCTTTCTGAAAGCATTCATAATTAAAAACGGCATAGTTTTTAACGGTCTTGTACACCCTAGGCCTCTTCTCATCGACCAAAACATCCACCGGACCAATCTCTTTGTTCGGGTCGGGTTCTGTAAACATAGCCACGGATATTCTCCCCTTCTCCTTGTTTGTCACAACCCTGTGAAGCGGGCTCTTGAAAATCCCATTACTCATGATCTGCAAAACCATTACAACTTGTGCGAATAAGTATAACTGTAACATATAACTAGGGGGTGCTAAACAGGTCGTGTTCGTGGGTTGGCGGGCTCAACCCGACCCGAATCCGAACCTGAAAACTTTAGACAAACCCCAACACAACACAACACAACACAACACAACACAACACGACCCAAACCCAAAAATTTTGTCATACATATGAACACAACCCGAATCGCAGGTTGACCAGAACACGACCGTTCCACCCGAAATTTTTTTATTTATTTTTTATTTTTTCTGCAAATTAATATATTCAAATTAAAATTTACTACATAGAAACACAAATGTATATGATACGGTTATATTTAAATAATAAAATATTATGTCAATTTCCCTTTTTATGTTATAATTATCGCATAAAATACACACCTAATTTAATTTATAACATAAAACATATTATAAAAAAATATAACATAATATAATATAAATAGGTTAAACGGGTCAACCTGTTGACCCGAGCCCGACCCGTTTAGCTAAAGGGGCTCGCGGCTTCAACCTGAAACCGACCCAAGCCCGTTTAGACTAAACCCAAACCCGCGAATTTCGTGTTAGGTTTGTGTCGAGTTAGTACAAAAAACTAACAAAGTTTGAATCGAGTACACCGTAACTAAATTGTTCACCTGCATTTGATCGCCAAGGTTAATAAAAAGAGCATCGCGTATCACAGGAACCATGTACCATTTACCATCATTAAACACTTGAAGCCCTTCAACTCCAGGATCTTGTAACAATAGAGTAATCCCGGATCTATCCGAATGGGCTTTCAGCCCAAACACTTGATCAGGGGTTGGACATGGTGGGTACAAAATAAACCTCCCTAACATAACATCATGTTCTTCGGTAAATTGTTTCGAAAAACAATTTTCTTCCAAGTCTAAAGATTTCGCCATTGCCTCGAATATGACCGCTGATATAGATTTGATCTTCATGGTGTAGTCATCGATAGTTTCCCTGCATAACGCGCAACTCATTATTCTTTTTAACAGATTGAAGAGAACAATATGAAGAGAGTTAGAAATGGGACCTGAAATTTGATGGGTTTTCGGGCCAGAACTGGAGTTTTCTTTGATCTTTTGGGAGGACTCGAAGAGAAAGGCGATCACACCAATCTTGAACTTGACTCACATCCACTGTCACGTCGTTTCCATAGCCTTCGGGAGAACCAGCTTGTCTGCAGTGTTTTTTCTTTTCCTCCAACGGAAGCTCCAAGAAGTGTTTGATCACTTGTCGAACGATGTCTAGATATGACTCTGAAAGCCCATGATTTACAGCCTAATTTTGAACATAAAAGGTCAATGAATTTGAGTACCAACTTTCATCAAGAAATCTTGAATTTCAAGATAAAAGTTTTTATTTTCATGGTAGTTTCAGGCTTGGTTTTAAAAAGCGTGTGACACTCTCTGATGCATTGATCTCAAAAGCCGATGCGTGAAGCGCATGCATCACGTATTTGAGGCGAGCATTATGAAAAACTACTAAAAAACTATGTATAAATAATAGTTTTTTTAGTAGTTTTCAAAAAGAAAAATATTTCAACTAGTTAACTTTTAAACCCCAAGATATAAGATATTGTCAGCATCTCTGGTCAAACTTGTTCGGTCAATGGTATAAACTGTTCAACTAGTCAAACCCATTGCTTAATAGATGGTCAGATTTGTTCAAACACTTGTCAAATGCATAAGGCGCCACATCTAATCACATCAGGTGATGCGCAAATCATGGAGCCGCATCGCGCAATGTGATTTCATCACCGCATTTAAAACCAATGTTTCAAAAACACTAAAAATTTCAAGCTATCTACAAACTAGCAGAAACTAAAAGAGTTTTAGACAGTTTTGAACATAAAAGGTCAATGAATTGGAGTCCCAGCTTTCATCAAGAATTGAAATCTTGAATTTCAAGATAAAGTTCCTATTTTTCAAGTTCCAAGAACAATAAAATCTTCTTGTAACTTAAAGATGACTACAAACTAGCAGAAATCAAGGGCTTCAAGTAAACCCTAAAGCAATGCTGATTTTGAACATAAAAAGTCAAGGAAAAATTACAAGTTTTGTCATTTATCTTTATACCACTTTTCAGGCGGTGTCCTTTTTAACGAATGTTGACAGGCGGTGTCCTTTACTAGGTATTTTGTTGCAAGTTTAGTCCTTTACACCCAACCCAGTTAAAAAAAACCCTGTTAATTGTTGACAGGCGGTGTCCTTTACTAGGTATTTTGTTGCAAGTTTAGTCCTTTACCTAGGTATTTTGTGGCAGGTTTAGTCCTTTACACCCAACAATTAACAGGGCTTTTTAACTGGGTTGGGTGTAAAGGACTAAACTTGCAATAAAATACCTAGTAAAGGACGCCGCCTGTCAACATTCGTTAAAAAGGACGCCGCTTGAAAAGTGGTATAAAGATAAAGGACAAAACTTGTAAATTTTCCAAAAGTCAATGACTTTGATTATCTTGAATTTCAAGAAAAAACAGCTATTTTTCATAGTAGTTTCAAAATCTTCTTGAACCTTAAAGATGACTACAAAGTAGCAGAAAATAAGGTTCTAAATGAACCCAAAAAGAAGGTTGATTTTGGACATAAAAAGTCAATGACTTTGAGTCCCAACTGTAGTTCTAAATGAAATCTTGAATTTTAAGAAAAAGTTCCTATTTTTCATGGTAGTTTCAAGAACATCAAAATCTTCTTCTAATTTCAACACTATACTACAAAGTAGCAAAAAATAAGAGTTTTATAATAGACCTGAAAACAACCCCAAGTGGAGAGTGCTGATCTGAGTTTATCTAGTTCAGCTTGTTGATCATCTTGTTTAGAAGATGAAACAAAACAACCAATGTCAATGATGGGCACCGGAGCAAAAGGAGGTGAGGTTTCTAAAGAACCAAATTTGGTGTAGTTGTTGTTGTTGATCATGTATTTGGAAGATGGTTGATCACCATCTATAGCCATCTGATATGGAGTTTTCTCTGGGAGTGAGTCAACTGAAGCCATGGCTGAATAGAGAAGAGTGAGAATGAGAGATGAAAATGGGTGTGGATTCTTGATTTATTTATATATAAACAAGAAAGGTGTCATAGTTGTATTGCTTTGTTGATGCAAGATTGGTTTACTCTCTGTCTTGAAGTCGCTGAAGGTGGCCAACAAGATTCCGCTTTCTAAGTTTCTTCTCGGGCCGTTTTCTATATTTATGTACAAGTTTTTCTGTTGAGTAAAATGCATGGATAGTCCCTGTGGTTTTGCAAAATAATACCTATAGTCCTCAACTTTTGGAAATTACACCGGTGCTCCCTGTGGTTTGATAGTTTGTTACTCGGATAGTCCCTGAAGTGGATGATTGTTAGTTTTCTCTGTTAAGTGGATGTGAAATGACAAATTAACCCTTCATTTTCTCATTATAGCCCAGTGGAGATATGATCAAATGTGTAAGTTCAAGAGCACATCAACTAAAAACAGGTTTAAGAACCTTATAAACAGAATATTGTGTTCAATTACACATGAGAATGTTTAATTCAAGCGTAGAACAACGATACAAACAACAAATTGAAACTATAACTATACCAACTTATGAAAGAAAAAAACGGTGTAGAAGCCAAACCGGCACATCAAGTTTTAGAAAATCAATCGAGAAACATTTTATGCCCGTTTCACAAGTTTCGGCTCACATCAAGG
Source organism: Helianthus annuus (assembly GCF_002127325.2). NCBI lineage: Eukaryota > Viridiplantae > Streptophyta > Magnoliopsida > Asterales > Asteraceae > Helianthus > Helianthus annuus. Next base: position 172,987,816 of record NC_035442.2, on the reverse strand, counting down.
ATATCGCATCCAAACGAAAACTCGGTATGTAACCTACCTTAAACATATGACCCATAGCAATCAAACCAACATCTAACCTCTCCCTTTGAGATAAAACGCCAATCAAATTTTCAAAAGTTTCTTGACGGGGTATGAGCCGATTCTTCACCATGTACGCCAACCAGTATATTCCCGCTGCAACATATCCTTTATCGCTTAATCCAATTATGACATCATCGTTAATACACGCAGAAGACGGTTCCACACCCTCATCCTGCATCTCATTCCAAAGATTTTTAGCTTCATCGATCCTTTTCATTTCGTAAAGTTTTTCTATAAGCGGTCCATACGATGCAGATGATGGCTGCAACCCATGGTTCACGAGTTCGTTCAAAAGGTTCAAACCCTCGGTTAACTTACCTTCGTTACAAAAACCCCTAATCATAGAATTGTACGTTACCACATCTTTAGAAACGTTTTCTCGAGACATTTGATTAAACAGTTGAAAAGCTAAAGATGTTCGTCCATGTAAGCACAAACCGCTAATCATAGTGTTGTACGCGATTACATTTTCTCCATAACCTTTATCTTGCATTTCGTTGTAGAGATTTAGAGCGTTTTCTACGTCGCCTATTTTGAAATACCCATATAAGAGTGTGTTATATGTGTATAGATTCGGTTTGATTCCTTTTTGTATCATCTCGAACCATAACTTTCTTGCTTCACCGAACCATTTGATTTTACAAAGACCGTGAATCATTGTCGTGTACATGATTCTATCCGGCGCATACCCTCTATCTTTAAGATCGTTGAATATACGTAACCCTTCACGTTGCATGCTTTTGAGGCACAACGCGTGTATAATTTGTTGATAAGTGTAAAGATCAGGGTTAACACCTTTTGCAATCATGATATGAAGAAGAGCGGATACTCGCGAATACTGTTTATCCAAGATAAACTCGAACACCAACTTGTCGAACGAAACCTTGCGAGGAACATACCCATCATCCACCATTTGCCGAAAAAGTTCATACCCTTTCGACACATTTTTCTCCAAACAAAACGCTTGGATCAGGCAATCAACGGTATCGACATCCACACCAACACCAAGCTCCATCATCTCACCATATAACCTCCATACAACATCGTTACACCCGTCTTTAACCGAAGCTCGCAAAACACAATTCCAAGTTTCCAACGAAGAACTAACCCCTCTCTTTGTCATTTCATCGAACACCTGGAGTGCATCTTCAACCATCCCACTTTCACACAAACACCTCACATACAACTCAAAACCATTCGCATCCGGCACAAATTTCGTAAATTCAAGAAAACTCTGTATCGCATTCACCGCCTTATTTTCGACGAGTGAATCAAATATCAAACAACAAGTCGACTGATCGGGCGAATACCCGAATGTCGAACCGAGCCAATACAAAAGCCGAATCGATAAAAATGCATTCTTTTGGTGCATAAACACTTGATTTAACAAACTAGAATCCAAGAAAGTAACATTAGGGAAATCTAACAGTAGTGTGTTTTCCCATCTGGGTTTTGACCTAATTGTTGCACAAATTTCTTTCACAATGTCAGCTGAATGTTGGGGTTTATCATCGGATACGATGTTTCTAACGGGTTGTTTAGGGTTTTGGATGATTTTGGGGGTTGGTTTTCGGAGTAATTGAGTGAAGGAAGATGGTGTTCTTGACATTGGTGTATAATATGCTTACAGATTGATGTATATGTAATGGAGAATCATTGGATATTGCTTACCGATCTGAAGAACAGAATGCTTACTGTAGCAACCAGAAACATCAAGTTTAAGTGTCATTTGTGAAAGAATTTACGGGGTTTAACGATTGATGAAAGAAAAAGAAAAAAGTGTGACAATGGTGAACATTATTTAGGGGTTGAAATGAAAAACCAAATTGGATGGGTTTTTGCCATTTAAAGGTTCGGTTTTAACGGTTTAAGTTTATGATAGAGGTGTAAACAAGAGGCTTGAGAATTATTCGTAGACTTGGTTAAAAGCTCAAACGAGTTGAGGCTTAATGAGCCCTAGCTTGAGACTGAAACAGAGTTCGTTTAGTTATCGAGCCTGATCTCGAGCCTGAAATACAAAGCTCGTTTAGGCTCGTGAGCCTTAACAAGCCCAAACATTTTTTATATATATATAATAATGATGATGATAACATTGACGAGCCGAACTCAAGCCGAGCTTTGGCTCATTTAAGCGATATTAAAGTGATCTCGAGCCGAGCTTTTAGCTCGTTTGAGGTTATTCTCTAAATAGCTCGAGCCGAGCTCGAGCTTATGATTTTACGGCGAGCCGAGAGCTTTGGCTCATTTATCCAAAATAAAATAAAAACATCATGTCTTTTTTAAATAATCAAATATTTCTAAAAAAAAAGAAAAGAAAACACCACCTACCCAAACAAAAACATGCCTAATAATTAATTACACTACTTTAAAATGGTACAAAAAGACCAAAACAATAATAATAGGATTACAACCATTTAGACACAAAATCTTCCTTTTTACTCAACATCAAATTGTCCGGTTGTCCATAATAATAGTAACATATGCATGTTTATGAGTTATGACATTGTCGATTAGTGGTGAGCAAAAAGAGCGGGTATGGATTTGTACCCGACTTAAAAATAGAAGTTATGTCATACCCAATTTCATATCCGACCCTACCTAGTTTAATAATCGGTTACATACTCTATGATTTGTAACCAGTTCAGGGTTGGAACTGGAACTAAAAACCTTGAACCGGAACCAAAACACCCGATCACTTTCTTTTCAAAACCAGGTCTCTTTCCGACCCATTATTGCAATACCCGGTTTCGACCATCTTGACCATACCCGGAACAGATTTAAAAAAAAAAAAAAAAGAAAACTGATTTGTACACCACTATATCTGATCATGCCTATGATCAAAATTCAAAACACGAACAAATAACTAAAAAACCATGGGTTGAACCCGAATGAACAAAATCTAATCTTCTGTACATATGAATCTTGATTTCTAAAGAATATGCCAACAACACTGTACAAAACACCCAGACCATTTCATCAAAATCAAGGTGAAGCACCCCACAAAACCTCTGCAATAATAGTAGCAGCTTCCGCTTCACAAACACAAGCATCTCTAACTCTCTTCAACACTTCCTGCTTCAACGCGCGTTTCTCCCGTTGCCTCAACCCTTCACCCACCTCCAACTGCACCGCAAATCTCGCCACACAGCTCGAAAACGGACGCCTCTCAATATTATTATTGTTCTCGCTCGTCCTCACAGGACACGGTCCTGAACGATACAACAGATAAAAATATATGAGTATTTAGAAGTACGTTAGTTAGTTTACAGCTAAAAAAACATTATTATTAGTCCTCACAGATAAAAATGTACGAGTATTTAGAAGTACGTTAGTTAGTTTACAGCTAAAAAACATTATTATCATTCTCACCTTTAACATCCGTCACGACACCTCGCATCTCATTTCGCTGCAATTCCACAAGCTTCTTTACCAAATCCGCCTTCAACATCGCCTCAACCGCCTCTTTCCTACCAAAATAACCGATCTCCATCACGCACTCCATCGCCATTGCTCCAACCGACATCTCGTCACACGTCAGTAAGTCTATTATATTCACGATTTCACCGTTCGATTCTATCTCATCAACTATAGGACTTTTAATTAACCTAATTAGCATACCTAGGGCTTGTAACGATCTAACCGACGATAATTCAATTAACGCATGAATAATTTCGGTTTCTCCGATTAGAACTTGACCTACGAACACATCCTTGTTGAATCTAATCAGTTCGGTTATCGCAAACGCTGCAGCTTCTCGAACATTCTTCGAGTGGTTCGAGTACTTACCATTACTTATTGAATCGCACAAAATCGATTCAAGTTCGTTGAACACCTTCGATCTAAGGATCGAATCCTGTAGATCTCGATCAAAACCTCGAGCAATTCGTTCTTCGAATTGTTCGATTAAATCGATCAACACCTCCTCTTTAAGTTCGTAACCTCTACGGAGCGTTTGCGTTAGGGTTTCAACAAGCTCTCGACCGATCCACCGGTCAATCTCCGACTCGATTGAACCTGCGAGTTTTGAAATCTCGTGTGAGTTGACTCGGCGGGTGATGAACGATTTGAGTCCATTGTGGCGTTGAACCGGCGAGTTTATGAGTGTTTTGAGAGCGGTTAGGTGAGTGGATAACGGCGTTAGGTGAGGATCGTTGGAGAGGATGGAGTCTGATTCGTGTTCGAGCTCCAGAAGAGCTTTAATGGCGGGTGAGTTGGAAAATGTTGTGTTGGGGTTTTGGTAGAGTTGGTGTGAAGCTTGTTTGAGAGCTTTGAGGATTTGGAGAACTTGTTGTGAGTTGTGTTTAGGGTTGAAGATGAAAGCTTCAGGTTCGGTTTTCATGGCGGATTGTAAGGAAAATTGGTAACGAAAGTGTTTATTAATATAAAAAGGTGTAAGTTAAGTTGACCCGGATGTAACCGGTTTACGTATTACTTTTTGTTTCTTTTTGTTTTTATTATTAATATTAATTATTAATTAATCTATACTATATAATAAAAGAAACCTGATTTGGGACACATGTCATTCAATGAGGGCATCAATAATTTATTGATAAATTTTAAATTAAAAAGATTAAATATTATATTAGAATTTTATTTTAATTAGATTAGATAAATGATTTAAACTTCAAATATATTTTTTAAAGTTCAAATATATCTATTTTGTAAATGATAAAACTAGGGAAGGTTCCGAATGTGTAGATAATTGGTATTTACGTATGTTATTAAATTAACCATTTATAAATTAATAACCACAACTAAAAAGAAAAATAATTATTCCATAAAAAAAGTAATTGATGTTCCATATATATCTTACCAAGAATTTATTAACATAACTAAATAACTAAATTAATAATCACATCTATCTATACTACTTATATAATAAAAAAAACCTGATTTAGGACATATGTCATTCAATGAGGGTATCAATAATTTATTGATAAATTTTAAATTTTAAATTAAAAAGATTTAAATATTATATTAGAATTTTATTTTGATTGTAAATCTAAAGTCTAAAATGTGTTTTAAATTCTTCGCATTCGGAATGCGATAACTTTTTTTAAATTTAGATTTACTTAGTTGTCGTATGGTGTCTCATGTCTTTATTTTTATTTTTTCACTTATATATATGTTTCATTGGTTCAATTGTACATGTAAAGTATTACACTATACATAGTATTTTCTCAACTATAGTTAATTGGTTTTATTGATTCAATTTTTGTCTATTCATTTACATTACTTTTATCTGTCGAGAAGTCCCTTTTCAGACCTTTCAAATGGTATGGGACATATTACATTATCAATAGTTTTTATTGGTTTCCTTGCTAATTGTGATAAAAGTAATTATTTCGTACAATTCATATTGGTTTATAGCTTTGAATACGAGCATACCTTATATTAATGTTAATGATAGCGAAAGTGAGGAAACTATATTTGGATGGTAGAAAATATAATATTATGCCAATATTAACCGTCAGAATAATTTATTATCAGATAAAATCAGACATGTTACCTTTGAACAAGAAAATGTCACAACAAATATTAGTATTGGTACAAAATTTTAAGTTCCCATGACAAATCCTAAAACAAATAACAGATCATATTATTATGAATGGCTATACAAACTTCAATATTTATTTCGTATTTGGTCTGTATATTACTTTATATTTTATATACTTACATCATATTATGAACATATTTTTTTTATTTCACATTATAATTATGATTCACCCCGTGTATTACACGGGGCAATAACCTAGTTAATAATATTTGAATGGCCCATTTTCGTTTGGGAAGGTAAAAGAGTTGTTTTACGATGGTGATGTGTTTGTGGTGGTGATCTATATCGCGGTTGTGGAAGTTGATTTAAGGGTTACGATCGGGTGTGAGTTTATATGTGGTGGTTTGATAGAATGTGATGGTGTGATGAGTGTTGTAATATTTTTGTGATGAAATGTGATGGAACGAGGTGTCAGATTTTGATAGAGTGAAGGTGTTATGAATGTGATGGATGTCCCTAATGCGTTAAGATTTGATGTTATTGATTTTGAGGCTAAATATGTAAAGATTAAACTATACTTGGGTTTTTTTTTTTTTTTTTGATAAGGATTGTCGAAATTTATGTAGGATGATGTACCTTTAGACTTATTTGAGGTCGTATATAGTTTGAGTCTCGTCACAAAGAGTTATATTCATGACAAATCTTGAGTTTAAGAACAAGTTTTTTGGTAGAGATTTTAATGAGTAGCAAACAAACTTGAGATGAGAGTGGATAGTTGTTATAAATGAACCAAACAAGCTTGATTAAGGTTGTGTCATCCATTCATTCTCATGCTAGATCCTGGGATTTTCTTCCGGCAAGGGCTTCATTCGGTGGAGTTTGGGTTGGGATTGTCAAAACCGTTGAGAAACCCATTTTGGGGACCGATCGGTTTCGGCACTTCATGAAAGGGGTTGTGGGAAACGGCTCGAAGTTATCCTTCTGGCTTGATCCGTGGTTGAACAAAGATCCGCTTAGATTCTGTTTTCCGAATTCGTTCGCTTTGGAGAGTGACAAATATTGTCGTGTTCGGGACCGGATTGTCAGTCCATTCTCGAACCCTTCAGCTTCGTGGCATTGGAAAAATCCTCCTGACTCCTCTGTTGAGTTGGCTGAATGGGCTGCTTTGCACTTTCTTCTGCGTGACGTCACCCTTTCTGATTGTAACGATCGATGGTTGTGGTTGCCGGAGGACTCCGGGGAATTCTCGGTGAAATCGGCATTTGTGCTCGTGGGATCTAAGGAGGTTGATTCTAGCAGATTCATTTGGGAGTGGTGTAAGTGGATTCCACTTAAATGCAACGTCTTCGCTTGGAGGGCGGTGATGGAAAGATTACCTACGAAGGTGGAGCTTCGCAAACGAAATATTCAGGTTGGGGATGTGATGTGCCCGTTGTGTGGGTCGGGGGAGGAATCGGCCGATCATCTGTTCACGGCTTGTAGTTTCGCTACGGCTATCTGGTCAAAGATTAGTTCTTGGTGCAAGGTGCCGTTTATTATGGCTTTTTCCTTCAAAGATGTGTTGGTGGCTCATCGCTTCTGTGGGTTGAAGGGTAAGCTTTCTTTGGCTTACCAAGGAATTGTGTTAACCTCGTGTTGGTTAATATGGAAAGCTAGAAATGATTGTGTGTTTAACGGGAAATCTCCGAAAGTGGAAGAGGTCTTTTGTTCTATTAGGTCGCTTGGGTTTTTGTGGTTTTCCAATAGATCGAAATGTATAGATATGTCTTGGGTAGAGTGGTGTAAGTTTGTATAGTTGTTGTGTTTAGGCCTCCCGTCCTTTTTCTCGGGTTTGGCCTGTTTTAATGAAGTTTTCCTTTCAAAAAAAAACCAAACAAGCTTGACATGAGAAATTATTCACCGTATTGGAGGTTTGAGATTATAAATAGGCAAAATCACATAAGTAAACATTTTGATGAAAACAAAACCTTTTTGTGAAAGGCTTATTGGACTTAAATAACCTAGTTAGTTAACGTTTGATGCTACATCACTAAACAAATGCTACATCTGATGTCACGTTATCAACAAATCCACATCACTAAATAAATGCCACATCAGATGTCATGTTTTTAAAACTACACGAAAAAAAGATAACTGTTTCCGGCAAAATACCATGACCACCTGTCTAGTGGCAAATGACACATGTTCGAATGCAGCCCAAAACAACCAAAAAAGCAAATGATAACAATTGTGCTAAATATACAACTATGAATAAGTTCAGATTTCACATAATATTGATTTTGATAGTACATTTAACAGCCGTTAATTAAATTTTAACAGGAGATATAAAAGTTATTATTATTATTTTTTTTGAACGGCGATATAAAAGTTATTATTGATTTTGCTATTATAAATTGTTTTTTTTTACCCGAATTTTAATCGGAGCTGATTTGTTATGATTATGATGACCCACCCACCCACCCGTTAGGGGAACTTGTTTGAATTAAATTTTGGCTGGGTGGCGTAATGAAATGATTGGACCATATCGGATTCATCACGTGTAGCGTGCTGCGTGCCAAATGTGCAGTTTTGACCAATTGAATAATAATTGACTGAAAACTGTTCATATTCAATTTAGCTTTTAAAATCATATATTTTATTAGGATAGAGATACAATAGAAAATTTATTTGGTTAGAAAGGCTAGGAAGTGATCTTGACCATCCATTTACTTAATCAAGGGCTAAGATTAAATGAATGAAATTTAAGAAAAAAAAAAAGAGGCGCGTGGGTTTGTTATGGGTATTCTAGTCAATCCAGCACAATAGTTTCTCTCTCCTCCAATTCCCCTCATTTTTTAAACGTTAATAACTTTTTCATACGACATTATTTTTTTATAAAAATTGCACCAAAAAAACGAGCGTTTTTTTATTTTTAAAACGAACTATTGCTATGTTTTCGAATTTTATTTTTGAAAACCCAGTTGCGTAAAACGCAATGGAGAAAACCCAGTTACGTAAAACGCAATGAAAACAAAAACGTAAAAAAATGACTTTTTTCTAAAACGCAACGCACCAAAAACACAAAGAAATGTCTTATTTCTAAAACGCAATGACCAGGAAACAAAAATAAATGTCTTATTTCTAAAACGCAATAGCCTAAAAATACAAAAGAAAGTGTACTTTCTAAAACGCAAGGGACTGAATGTGTTTTACCTAAAACGCAATGCACCCAAAACACTTAAAAATGTCTTATTTCTAAAACGCAATGGCCAGAAAACACTTAAAAATGTCTTATTTCTAAAACGCAATGCACCCAAAACACTTAAAAATGTCTTATTTCTAAAACGCAATGGCCAGAAAACACTTAAAAATGTCTTATTTCTAAAACGCAATGGCCAGAAAACACTTAAAAATGTCTTATTTCTAAAACGCAATGTCTAGAAAACACATAAAAATGTCTTATTTCTAAAACGCAATGCCTAGAAAACATATAAAAATGTCTTATTTCTAAAACGCAATGGCCAGAAAACACTTAAAATGTCTTATTTCTAAAACGCAATGGCCAGAAAACACTTAAAAATGTCTTATTTCTAAAACGCAATGGCCAGAAAACACTTAAAAATGTCTTATTTCTAAAACGCAATGGCCAGAAAACACTTAAAAACGTTTTATTTCTAAAACGCAATGCCTAGAAAACACATAAAAATGTCTTATTTCTAAAACGCAATGGCCAGAAAACACTTAAAAATGCCATATTTCTAAAACGCAATGCCTAGAAAGCACATAAAAATGTCTTATTTCTAAAACGCAATGGCCTAAAAACACAAAAGAAACTGTTCTCTCTAAAACGCAATGAACCGAATACACATAAAAATGTGTTTACCTAAAACGCAATGAGTAAAAACACTTCAAAAATGTTTTATTTCTAAAACGCAATGACCAGAAACTGTTGTTCAGTGAACCAGAAACTGTCTAAAACGCAATGACCAGAAACTGTTGTTCATAGAACCAGAAACTGTTGTTCACAAAACCAGAATCTAACTAAAACGCAATGACCAGAACCTGCTGTTTACAGAACCAGAAACACTGTCTACGAATGCAGTTTTGTATGTGAATTGTCTGAACCAGGAAGCAGGAGATAAAAAAACTGTCTACGAATGCAGTTTTCCGGAGGCAATTTACAGAAAATTAAATTTTCGAATGCAGCTCAACCCCAGCCAGGGGCTCTGCCCCTTGGACCCTGCTACCAGGGGCACTGCCCTCGGACCCCCGCCAAGATCGTAAAACGCAACGACTAAATCAAAAACCCAGATCATAAAACTGAAATTAAAGAATTTCTTACATGGATCGAAGCCGATTTCTTCAACGATTGACGAAATTTTAATTATAGAAACACTTATCAACGATCGAATCGAACGGATCGAGTGATTATCTTCAAAATCATGAGAAAAAACGAGATTTTATATGAAATTAAACTGGGGTTTCTTCAAAAAAAAAAGCTGAAGAACACGTTGATTGGGTGTTTGAATTATTGATTGTTGACGAAAATCGCACTATAATGTAATGATTATTGAGATAGAAAGTGAAGAAAAGGTTGAAGATGGCAGGTTTTGAAAATGGTGGGTTTTGAAGTTACTGGGGATAAGAAGGAAGAAGAAAGGATACGATTGACTAAAATACCCTTGCTCTTTATTTTAAATGTTGTCACATGTCATAATCCTATTGCTTCATATCCTTCCTAGCCAAAATAAACTTTCTATTTGATCTTTTCCATATTTTATTAATTAAAAAGTTTAATATGTGACAACTGGGTAAGCCAAATTGCACGACACAAGCCATCGGTTTGCTCATAATTTAGACGACTACTTTTTAGCAAATGATAATCCAGCAACTTTTTGACCCCTATAGACTATGCTTTGTTTTTAGTAGATTAGTGTTTTCTATTCAGAAGGGATGACGGCGCAGTTTTTTGTCCGTCTACCTGCTATCCTTATGTAATTTGCCCTGTTGATAGATTGTTAATCAGTTCTGTTAACATGTAATGAATAACACGTAAATAATATATGTTACAACATTTAGGCCAACAGATAATCCAGTGACTAATGTAGGCATTGATGTAGATATGATAGTCAGATTGATCTGGTTCTCGTTTATAATGTATATGAGTAAGGTTGTTCATGAGCCGAGCCAAACCGAGCGAGCGTCTGCTCGTACTCTGCTCGAATTGAAACCGAGCGGCTCGACTTTGTTCGAATTTAAGGAAACGAGCAAAAAATGTTGCTCGGACTCGCTTGGTTTACAACTGAGTAGCTCGGTTTTGCTCATTTTCGCTCAGTTATGATATTAAATTAAATTTTATACAAATACTTTAAATTAGAAGTCACCATTTCTTCTTTCAAAATTATTTAATGTTGCTCATTTTCGCTCATTTGTCATTCAATACATATAAGTTCAACAAATACAAACATTGAATTGTTTCATTCAAAACTAAAGACTGAAGATTTGAGCGGCTTAGTATGATTTGAGTCAGTGACGTGTGAAGTCAAAACCAAGACACTTAGGTTTAGTGACTTAGATTTAGTGTTGGGGCATACATAATTTGGGCTTAATACACTTATAATTACAATATTCAATATAGTGATAATTATAAAAATAACTATATATTTGTGCATATATATATATATATATATAGAGAGAGAGAGAGAAGGGGGGGGGATTATTGTATAGGGATTTTTACATATTTCCCCCTCCTAAGCTGACTTATTACGTATTTCCCCAAACAAAAAAACAATTACATATTTCCCCTTCCTAACCCATATATATTACATATTTCCCCTTTTCATTAAAATTACTCTTAGAATGACTATTTTACCCTTAATGAACTACTAAATGAATATTGCATATTTCCCCTATCTAATATCATTAATCAATTACATATTTCCCCAATTTATATAGTATTTCCCCAATTCTTATATACGTCTTATAGTCTGATTACTTATCTTCTTTTTAGAATATTGTATTTGTAAGTTTTATATCGATGTATAAGTTTTAATTTTACTACCACCTTGTATTTTACATAATTGTATCTGATTTGACTTTTATTTTTTAAATTTAAAATTATTATCATTTCACCACTTTACCAATTTGTATTTTACATATTTACTAGGATTGTGACCTGCCACGCGTTGCGGCGGCGTCGAACATATAGATAACCTTTTTATCACTCAAAAACTAAAAAAAAAAAAACTAACTTGGTACACAAAAACATATTAGCTCAAAGAGACATCAGATTACTATACCTTACATTTCAACATCATATCGTATTTTCAAAATTCCACCGGATCCAATCCTGCATGATCATCACTCAATCAATGAAAGATTAAAAGGTATAGAAAGAAAAAAACCCAATAAGAATCCTAGATCATTGCGATGAAAATAAACCTATAAAATTGGGCAGAAATTTAAGTTAAACCTCTATTCTTACACATATAGTCAAACTCTGTATCTTTAGCTTTAGTGCTGCAAAAAAACATTCCAAAATTTCAGTCTACTGTCCCTGCAACAAATGCAACCATAGCTCAAGGCTTGTCATTTTAATATCATGGAATGTTAATTACAACAGTTGACAATAATTCTCAGAGTTGATGTAAAGAAAAAATTACCATTATATATTAAAAGTTCGGCTTCCCACTTGGAAAATGGACACCGAACACCAGTTCGACCCCAATTCAAGCTTTTTGCTTACATCTGTTGATTCGAGCAAAGCCTTTTTTCCAATTAATCGAAACCGTGGCACTTGTACCCTACGCACCAAGAGTTGTCTTAGGTGTCTTAACATGGAGAGTAACTAAAAACCACCAAGTATGGTTTTATATTACAATTGGATCTCCGAAATTAGTCAACCAGTTCAGTAAATTTTATGAGATCTACAAAAGAATGTCGTATATTTTAGAATTAAAAAAATAGTACTTGAGCCGCAATCTAGGCCAGAAAATCAACAACAATGGTAGTGATACATAGCAAATGAGTCAATGTCAGCTTCTTCAACATTATATTACCTTTTGAAACTATAAATCCAAAAAATTACTCGATTCATTAAAACTTTTTCCAACTTCTTCTTCAACATTACAATACCCTATGAAACTACAAATCCAAAAAAGTACTCGATTTGTTAAAAAAATCTAACAGTTCTTCCTAATGAATACTCAAAGTTGAAAAGAGTAAGTTAAAACGAAAATCATCAACACTCTCAAGAGTACATATAAATTTTGTTAAAAGAAAATCTTTCTCCTAGTAAGCTAACCAAGGTGTTTACTTTTATTAGCTATCATAATTACATCACAACTTGCTATGTAAATAGTAAATCACAATATTTCCCCTTGTTAATTAGAACTTCATGTCTTAGTACTTGAATCTATGTGCTTAGTACAATTATTAAAATTATATTCAAATTCCATAAATACAATGTGCATTTAACCTATTAAGGATAATTCAAAAGCATTTCAAAGTTTACTGTAGAACACTTCAGGTTGTCTAGGAGAAAACTTGATATTTGACAAAAAAAAAAGCAGATGCATATCAGTTACAACCTAGACCGTCAACTGAAAGCAAAACATCAAGCGTACCTGCCTTCAAAGTGGAGAACACCAAAAACTGAAGCCCTAATTGCTGAAGCGTACATACTGGAGCCCTAATCTCAGGCGAAAATCATCAAGCGTACCTGCGATTGAGGTGAAGAACACAGAAATTGGAGCCTTAATTTATTGAAGCGTACCTGTTGGAGCCCTAATCTGAGAAGAAAAGCGACAAACATACCTGCGATAGGGGTGAAGAACACTGATTGGATCCTAATTGTTGAAACCTAGCTGTAATCTTAGACAACGAAGAACAGGAACGATCTGGTATGTGAATTGGTATGAAGATGATGATGATGATGATGCTGCTGATGAATTCGGTGGGATGAAGATAGATCAGGAAGAAAATGGTAGGTAGCAACTGGTATTTAAGAGATGAGAGAAAGGCTAGGTATTTGTCTTATTATCACCGACCTTTCACTTTCATATTATATAAATATATGATTTGGCATTTTTATTTTTTTAATTTAATTTTGTACTAATTTTACTTACAGCCAGATACAAATATTACCTATAAATTATGTATATGCCTTTTACTTTTATTTATATTTTTTAAGCCTGCATCTAGTTTAAGTTTTTAGTCACTTGAAAAAAAATTATTAAACTATATAACCGAGTACTATCCAAAACTTTTAAACATTTCAAAAAGAAATTAATTAAATTATATAATGAAATCTTATCCAAATTACTAAACTATATAATCGAGCATTTTGCCCACTCCTTTATTTTATCATTTAACATATTTATTTTGTTGAAATCACATGTTATATATTGAGATCTTAATTTCAAATATTATACTTCCATTTACATTCAATGATGTTCATAAAAATATAGATATGTGCTCTTCATGTACCAAGTAGAAGAATTGAGGAAATACTATATAAATTGGGGAAATGCGTAACTGATTGATGATATTAGATAGGGGAAATATGTAAATATTCATTTAATAATTCATTAAGGGTAAAATAGTCATTCTAAGAATAATTTTAACGAAAAGGGGAAATATGTAATATATATGGGTTAGGAAGGGGAAATATGTAATTGATTTTTTTGTTTGGGGAAATACGTAATAAGCCAGCTTAGGAGAGGGAAATATGTAAAAATCCCTTATTGTATAGGGATTATCGTACGACGCGTACGAGATTGCCTTACAACATGCGAAATTTTCTTTACAACATGCAATTTCCCGTTTTCTTCATTTTTTTCGTACATGCGATTTTACTTTTTTAATTTTGTACATGCGATTTCACTATTTTATTGTACATGCGATTTTATTTTTTTAAAACATAGCGTGCGATTTGGCATCTCGTACGCGTCAGACGTTAACACATATTGTACGATATACTTTTTCTATATATATATATATATATATATATATATATATATTTAATAAAAATATTTGAGCCGAGCCGAGCGAACCTTTGCTCATGCTTGGCTCGTTTACAAACCGAACCGAGCCGATCGTCTCATTCACAATCGAGCGAAAAATCGAGTGAAAATTTTTCGAGCAAGCGACGAGCGCTTTGCCCAGCCTTATATATGAGTGATGGTAATTCCAAGTTATAGGGTTGAATAACTCATGATTATGAAAAGAGAGGAAATCGAGATTGTATGTTATTCTAAAATACAGTGTTATTTATAATAGCATCTAACGCCCCCTTTTGACATTAGTTGAAAGCTCACCAATCAATACATGCCACCGAAGAATATATACCTTTATCCGTTTAGTCTGCTGTATAATTGGTTTAGACAAACAAACCCAAACTTTTTTTTTTGAACAGCTAATTTTTACCCCTTAAATACTTACACTTCTAAGGATTAAACCCTGATCTCCACACAAGAGATATTCCTCTTGACCACTATGTAATAGGCTAAGTGGCACAAACAAACCCAAACTAATTCGTATAATTGAAACAGGTTTTCATTGACAATTTGACATATTGCATATTTTGAGTTGACCCAAATAAAAATCATGTTCTATGAGATAGATTAAAATAAAAATATAAGACTAGAAATAAAACATGGAAACGTAAATGTTGATCCAACTAGATAAAGTTGCATAAATTAATAATAAACTAAGTTTGATCGTAAATAACTTAATTAAAGAGAAAGAGAAAACACAATTGAGTGTTCCACTAAATAAACGGAGTCGTAATGTTCACGTACCTTTAATCATCTCTTAATAAAACTTCATAAAAATAATTTTTATATAAAAATATATTTTTGGTGATGGTTTTCAGACGAAAAATAACAAACAATATCGATGAGTAGAAGCATTTATAGTAATAGTTGGCTTTCTAGTGATGATATGTATATTGTATAGCGGGTGTGTTTACTTGTCCATGTTAATTTTTCCTTTAATTATAAGCCTGAATTCTTTGTTAGTTTGACAAAGAATATAAATTGAAAATTGCTCGTCTTTGGTAAAGATACACATTGATTGCTATCAAAGCCATGTATTATCATGGAAACCCAACACCAATCCAATGCCGAATTCACTAGCAAGTGCACAAAACCTTGGTGCGACATGACTTTAAATTTCAAACCAACCAAGCTGCAAACTCTCCAGTCCCTTAGCCAAACCCATTAGACCGATGAGCTTAATCTATACTTCCCTCAGTTCAACGGAGGCAACCCATCCATTGGATTTACCGGGCCGAACAGAACTTTCGGGGTACCGAGAGAGCGTTATTAATCCCACGTCTCTATAGACTTATTACTTAAATTCTTTAAACGAAGTGTTCTAGCACTACTTGGCATGACACTCACCTCTTGATGGACTCTTGGTTGTGAGATAATATAGATTGAAATGAAATGGGCCTCAAACTTGACATACAGGCTTTGAAACTAGTATTGGGTAGAGCTTTGGGCCCACATTTATTTAGAATTGAAAATCAAATTAATCTAACAACAATGAGAATTCGAGAAGTGAATGAAGAGTAATATAAATATAAATATTAAAAAGAGAAGGGAATGAACACTAATAAAAATAGAAATGAATGAATAGTATTGGGACCGGTACCGGTATCAAATTTATTAAACTGAGTGTATTTTCGGTATTCGTTTGGCACTGGTATTCATTGAGTTTTACCCTTAAATACCGGTGTCGTACCAGTACCGACCGTATTAAGTCGTAACGTACCAGGTGTATTTGGTACCGGTACCCACTTTTGGGGATTTCGGTAACGGTATTTTCGGTACCGGTTGGTACCGAGCTCATCAAATCCTGTAGCAACGTAGCAATGCAAGTAACTGCACAGTTTAGATTACTTTTCATACACATAGTAAGTAAACTGTATTTCATTTGAATGAGGTTTTATATACACAACAACTTATTTTGCTTATTTTTTGTCTTTTTACGTAATGAATAAATTGTAGCATGTAAAATTAACTTGGATATTTAGATTATTGATGAGCAAATCGTATCAAATCCTATAATCAAACTGGTATCGTATCGGTACCAACTTTACTATACCAAATCATTTTCGGTACCAATTTGGTACCCACCTTTTGGCGTTTTCAGAATCGTTACTTTCGGTTCGACACCGGAATAGCACCATACCTATATTTCTTGATTTTTACCTTCAAATACCATACCATATTGTACCAAGCATTTTCGGTGCCGGTACCTAATTTCGATGATTTTCCGGATCGGTACTTTCGGTGCCGTTACCGGTACCGAGCTCATCCATATTTTAACCAGTTAGCACCGTAATAACTGAATTGAAAACAACCGAATTTCCAATGTGTAGGACGTGTGGGTCCTATTATTATATATTAGGTTATTTAAAATCGCTTTTTTTTAGGACGGATTAACTATCCTTTTCACGACATTTTTATTTATTTTTTGATATTCAGAATCTGCTTGCCGTTACTGACACGCGTTTTGCAGTTAATTTGCTGCAACACGTTGGCAGAAATTTAACTAGTTCTATATTAAATTACAATATACTCTTGTGTATATATTAAATTATAGTTTTCCTTAGATTTTCTGCGTGTTACATGAGTGATAAATAATTACTTGATACATTATCAATTAAAAGTTAATTCGCTGATTTCTCTTGTCTTAGCAGCATCGGCTATTTATTCTTATCCGAGTGGTGTGAGTTCGAGTCTCACAAAGTAAGCATTAGGTGGATTTTTTTCCATATAGAATTACTGATTTCTTTCCATATGCCTTTTAGAGGAGAGGTTCCAGGTTTAAGCATGAGCAAATGAGAATAATTTAGAATTATTGATGTAATCGGGTAAGAGAAAGTTTTGCCAAAAGTACATTGAAAAACAAGGCAAATTGACGACAAGTTACGTTGCTAACCCTTTTTAATGGCAAAACTAACTCATTTAAAAAGTACATTCATATATCTATGGTCATAATATTAATATACATGACTCGTTGGACTTGATAAAATTTCGGAGAGATATGTGTTTGCCGTTATAAAAGAAATTGAAAGTTAAGTATTTTTATATAATTTCCCCTAATGTATCCTAATTGCCAAGGGTAGCATTTATGGTATTGGTGGGTCTTCAACTTTCTAGACGCGTATGGATGATTGTCTCCCAATATGTGTGGTCTTTATTCCTTAATATATGATAGTGACTTCATATACGCACAAGTATATTGTTTGTCATTTATAGCTACGTAGTATATGATGGTGATTCCTTATACGCACGTTGGCTAATGGCTATTAATATACGACAAGATGATCAAAGTATCTAATCTTTTTTTTTTTTAACTAGTGAAAATGTGAAATCTTCTTAAATATGGTTTTCACAAATTTTCGACACAAAATTTCTATGTAAGTATTATAAACATAACTATGGTCTTTTGAGTTTGCTTTCTAATATGTGAGAGGTTCGCAACTAAGCATGTCCAAAACGGAGCTAAGATAAATGAGATATCGATGCTCAAAATTGTAAATAAAAATGCTCAAAATTACAGAAATAGTAAGAATATGGAGTGATATATACCCTTCTAAGTTCTAACAATATTGTTTCCTTAGCCATGAAAATAAGGGCGTGGAGACCCTTAATGGTGCAATGCACCCTTACACGTGCGTGCGCATGACACGTGCACAATATGTCAACCTGATATCGCACTTGCACTTACAATGGGTCGGTCGTTTCCACTTACACGCGAGTTGTTTCTATTGAAGCAATTACTAGTGCTGGTTTCCACCAAGCAATTACTACTTCTAGTTTCCCTACTTAAGCAGTTACAACTTACGCCAACATAGGCCCACTTACAATTCTTATGGTTTAGATTAGTTATTAGCCCATTGACATTAGGTTTAGAGCTAGTGAGCCCAATACCCAATTTCGTTAAGGCCTAAGGACACGAACAATTTCGTTAAGGCCTAAGGACACGAACAATTTAAAATAGCAGAAGTTCCTCTTTCTGGAGATGGTGTTCCTCCGGTTGATTTCGAAAATGAAGTAGAAGAAACCCTAGCTTTTGGTAAGTGTTTGGGTATTGGTGTGGAAACTTTTGGGAACCATGTGAGAAATCTAATTAATGGGGAAATGGAGCAAGTCAGTTATCAATGAATTTCCTGACTATAAATTTGAATGGGGTCACCGGGCTTAACAAACCGGGTTGGGTTCGCAGTATCAGGTGTAAAGGTAAATGCTCTTTTGTAGCAATTCAAGAGACGCACAAATCAGGTCTTTCCGAGAAGTTTCTTCATAAATTTTGGGGTAATACCCATATGCAGTCGGCTGCAATTGACGCTATCGGCAGGTCGGGTGGTATCGTGTCTTTGTGGGACCCAAGAATTTTTCGCGTGAGTGATGTGATTAAAGGGCAACGGTTCGTGTTAACCTCTGGTTGTATTACGGGGGTGGAGAAGAAAATCAACGTGATGAATATTCACGCTCCTAACGACCCGGGGCTCGAAGGTCTCTCTCGATGGAGATTATGCAGCTGAAGGATCACTTGGATGGCCTCTGGGTTATTTGTGGGGATTTCAATGAAGTCAGATCAGCTGAAGAAAGGGCTAATTCCAAATTCGATCATGTTGCGGCCGGAATCTTCAATGATTTCATCCACAGAGCTGGTCTTCAGGAGTACCAACTAAACGGAGGTAATTTTATGTAACGCCCTAACACGTAATTGACGAAAGTCGCAGCGGAAGTCCTTGCCATAAAATTTCTTACATTATAAACCATGCTTCTTACTTGAAAGTTCACTTTTTAAAATAACTCTTTTAGATTAAATACAACAAACTGACTTAATAATAAAATAATTGATAGCTTATGTACAATAAATTACATCCTCAGACAGCCCCGTACAATCCCTCAAGTGACTCGATCCTTGATCTATATTCCTTGATGATCCTCCGTGACACGTACCACCTGCATTCACCACATACATTCAGAACATTAGCACACAATGTATAAACATGATCATTCACATACGCTTCACTTCTCGTTCTTTATCAAATTTCAAGCATTCCGTCTGCGTATCCATTTCCTGGCGAGGCTTCATAAATGTACCTGCATTACTTATCATCCTCAAGGTACACCAATATTAACGTTAGTCCTCAATGTGTCTAAATCATGCACATATATGTACTTACATACCCACATGCCTATACATCTACAAACGTACATACACTCGTACATACCCTTATACATACCTACATACACAACTACATACTTACATACCCTTCCTACAACTAGACATACGTACATACACTCATACATATCATTAAGCATAACTACATATCCCACCACATGCGTACTCTTGGAGTTATAAATAAACATATGTATATACCTGCACACCTACTTACATAACTTCTACATACATATATAAATACATACGAACACACAAACTTGCTTATCCACATATGTGCATCCCAATATGCTCATAAGAAACTTACGAATCATCGGGATGCGTTACGGATCGCTTAGAAATACAAAATTAAGCAAAACGGAGAAGTGGGCTAGACAGCCCGTCGGCGACGGGGTGGGGACCCGTCGGCGACGGCTTCTTAAAACATCCGTCGCCCAAACTTTCCCGTAGCCAGATAGATAGGCCGTCGGCCAGGATCCAATTCCCACATGCCGTCGGCGACGGCCCTTCTGGGCGTCGGCGACGGCTCCTCGTTTATTCATTTTCCTGCTGTGTTGTTTCGTCGTTCGCATAAACTAAAATTCGCATAACTTTCAACCCGTTTACCCGTTTAACCTCCCGTTCCTTTCTACATGCTTGTAAATTCACCATTTATCATAAGAACCTAAAACCCAACATCCGGATCAAGGAAATTCTTGTCTTACACGCTCTTGGCTTATTATTCACTTATGAATTATTCGACCCGTTATGGGTATTTATACATTAAAAGGTCTATAACATACAAAACCCTATACTTCACTTTCATACTAGACAAAGACATTACTCTAATCGAATAGCTCACTTCCAAATGACTTTTAAGGTCGTTTACCCGAAATCCCCACCAAGGGCGTTTTTGTCAACTTTGCCCCATTATTAACAACAAGCACTACCTTGCATAAGCAACCAATCCTACTACCTAGTTACGATTCTTAATCACGCATACCTTACTCGGATCAAAGCTGAGATCCGTTTAATACTTCATCAATATCATACCATTTGTTCCTATTCGACCTCAATTACCATACCTAGTTAAGTTGCATATAACTTTACATAAATAACTAAGAAGTGATTACGGAATCACTTACCTTGAGCGTCCATTTTCGCATTGGCTTCCTTGTCCCCTCTTGACCCGTTAGTCTTTCGTGCTTGAGTCCACGTCCACATGATCCCTAATGCTTTCATGTTACCGCAATCACATCCTTGTTAGTGTACACGATTTCACATATAATGATCATATCAAAAGCGTAACTCACATTTGACTTTCATGATCAAGTCTAATAATCATAAAGCATACATCCAAAACCACATCTTTCTAGACTCATGCAATCCATCATGTTAACGCATAAAACACATATTAATTTAGCACCTACCATACGACACTATGTACATTTCGTACTTATGATGCTAAAGTACTTACAACCACATGATCACATAATCATACTCGCATACACATTCGCTTACATATACTTTCACATATCATACACCTTCGCTCTTAATCACCTTGATTCAAGCACATCTAATACAAGGTGAGCATTACACCATTCAAGCACAAGGTACAAGCTCCTAATGCATAAATTTGACCAACATATACTTTCAACCCGAATTCGTATACGAGTTCCATCTAAAGCATATTTTTCAAGTTAGTAAACTACTACTTTTATCACAACCGCTTTCTATACATGCAAACTTACAATTTTCATACAATTTCACTTTCTAGCTTCACCTAGTCATTTTATCAAACACTTGGTGTGCGTACAATCTACTATGCATAGTTTACAACTAGTTCAAGCATAGCCATTAACTTCTAAATTCTAATCACCAAAAGAGTGTTCAAAATCACATTCCATTCTTACAATTCACCCTAAACTAACATCACAAAACCCATTTCAAGCTAGTAACAAATACATCAAACAAGGATTGGACATGGGTAGAACACCCATGTCGCTACTTCATTCAAAATTGTGGGTTTCTTCTTAAATCATCAAATTAGTTGGAATCATACATAATACACGTTTTATATAACGATTCTAACACATAATCACGCTTAATTTCATACCAATTCGTGGATTAATCAATAACCCACTTCATACAAGATGATCAAATCATAAATTGGAACTTACCTTATGATCAATACACTTAGATTAAGTTGTACCTAGCCTCATGCATTCGATTTCTTCTCAAAATCAGGTTCAATTTTTGAGTTCTTGTAAGTAGTTGAAGAACAAGGGTTTCCCCTTGTTCCTGATCATTCTCACGCACACACACACCTTGTGTGTGTTAGATTTTTGTTTTAATAAATTAACTTCCAAGTTTGGCACTCTAAGTCCCTCAAGTTTTAACTTACTATCATATATGCCACAAGTTTCATCATTTAGCTTATCTAATAGGCATTTAACTAGGTTTATTAACTTAGTTATTGTATCTCATTTTATTAAACATGGCAACATGCTAACGAATTTAATAATTCGAATTTTGGGGTGTTACAAGTCTACCCCCCTTAAAGAAGGTTTCGTCCCCGAAACCTTGCTCGTTCTTACCAAACCAATTCTACTCTTACCCCTTTCTAGTTGTTCATCCACAATACTTATGTCAGATTCTGCTCCAGAGCTCTTATTAGTGTCTTTTACTTTATAATGCTAGCTCCTAGCGCATACCATCACTAGCGTTTCATTCATTGGATTTATTTCAATTGTATACAATTATTAATCGTACAAACCCTAGTCTATGGCTTATTTCTAACTTCCTATTTAAACATATTACATTCATATATTTACTAATCGAAATAAATCGATTATTTCATACTACTCATACACCATATGCTATCTTTTATTTTGTTCACTATGAGCCATCCTAAACATTCCATTACTATCATTACTTCTGATTACCTTTAAGCTCATAGGAGGGGTCGGTATATTACCATACGCATACTATAATCATTCAAGGACTTATTATTACAACTAAAACCACCCTTCTTAAACTTACTTATCCGTACTTAAATCACAAAGACTAAGCATTATTTCCATGGTTACTATTGTTATTTATGTCATGCATATCTTTTCTACAATGTCTTGTTCAAATGAACATGGCCAACAAGCCGAGCATCAAGGTTAGCATTTCTTATCGATACTTGTCGTTTCTTATATTCTATCAGAATTTCCACAGTTACTAGCATTCAATTTCAATACCACCAGTCGATCATTACAAACATTTTGAAATTCACTCTACATTTTGCATTACGGTTTGTGTGTGTATATGTATATATATATATATATATATACATTCTATCCTGACACACCCATCTCTAGTCGAGTACAAACCTCCTATTAAAGTTACACCCCTTTTTATACATACCTCTCGGAAGTAGATTCCATTGATTTGTTATCCATACCTTACGAAGATCATTCCTTCCCGATTAGTGACATTACGTGTCCATTCATCAAGCTCACCTATGATTACAAAACTTAACATATCAAAACATTAACTAATGAGTCCAAATGGCAATCGCCATCTGACCCGCATGACCCGTTCATCACATCACCTCATTTATATATCAATACTTTCTCAATTCCTTCTTAAGACATTAGTGGGTTAGACCTATTTATAACGGGTCAATACATGGCCATTTCTTATTATATCATTCTTTTTATTTATATATACATACGTGTCGAGGTACATGTTTGTACTTCTTTTCAATTCAGATATGCTTACGATCTCATCACTTCATTGTTCCAGTGTTTTCTTGCAAACACTTGCCTTCCCGTTTTAAAAGTTAGTCATAATACTTATTTCGCTTACAATACTAATATTTTAGTTCCATTTGCTCATATACTTTCATTTCCTTCACACATTCGATTACCCAATTAAAGGGGTAATGGCATATACTCTCATAATGAGATTCAAGCATACCGCTTACGACCCGGTCACATCGGGTTAACTGCTTTCAACATAAATCTTTCGTTCTATTCGTATAACGGATTGAACTTCATACATTCGTTATTGCATTCGCGACCACCCGTTCTAAACGGATGGTACCTTATCCTTACTCGACTTGTTCAACTTGAACCTGTCGACTTGCATAGCTTATCATAGCATTCGCTATCATAACCAAATCCGCAAGGGATTTGCATCATTCTTATCTTTCATTCCTTGAATCCGTCTCGCGGATTCAAGCATTGCATTCGCATAATTCATTCCTTGAATCCGTCTCGCGGATTCAAGCATTGCATTCACATCTTTCATTCCTTGAATCCGTCTCGCGGATTCAAGCATTGCATTCACATCTTTCATTCCTACAAGGTACTCTCAATCCCCCGAGAGTCTTACTACCCATTTCACCCACACGCCTAGCTGCTACCAAACTCTATCAGACATACCTGTAATAATTATCACGGTCTCAGGAACGTCATACGTTTCTTGTGTACTGGCCAGGTACACATTCCACGTACTAGTTTCGTGCCTTCGTGTAATTGCCACCTTATGTCGAAGAATTTAGTTTCGGCTCGTGTAACCTTTTCAACTTATTTATTATGTCGTTATTATATTTTGCTAAAAATTTTCTTTCACTTGCTTAATTATACCATTTCATATGCCCACACGTTAGGTTTACGTACCTGGGGTCAATTCACCTTATTACTTTCCTTGATGTCGGTTCTAGACCGCATCCGCGGATCATCCCTTCCAAACAATTGCGCTTACCCTTCACATAACATACTATTAATTTCCTTCAATTACATAAGCTAATACATACTTACATTTGCTTTTGCCTTTAGGCCTTGATCGAGTCTTGGATTGTACGGGTTCCTTATCATAAGAGCACACAAGTTTGAGTTCAAGTACTTACTTTCTTGTACTTGATTCTCTCAAACCAGGGCTCTGATACCAACTTGTAACGCCCTAACACGTAATTGACGAAAGTCGCAGCGGAAGTCCTTGCCATAAAATTTCTTACATTATAAACCATGCTTCTTACTTGAAAGTTCACTTTTTAAAATAACTCTTTTATATTAAATACAACAAACTGACTTAATAATAAAATAATTGATAGCTTATGTACAATAAATTACATCCTCAGACAGCCCCGTACAATCCCTCAAGTGACTCGATCCTTGATCTATATTCCTTGATGATCCTCCGTGACACGTACCACCTGCATTCACCACATACATTCAGAACATTAGCACACAATGTATAAACATGATCATTCACATACGCTTCACTTCTCGTTCTTTATCAAATTTCAAGCATTCCGTCTGCGTATCCATTTCCTGGCGAGGCTTTATAAATGTACCTGCATTACTTATCATCCTCAAGGTACACCAATATTAACGTTAGTCCTCAATGTGTCTAAATCATGCACATATATGTACTTACATACCCACATGCCTATACATCTACAAACGTACATACACTCGTACATACCCTTATACATACCTACATACACAACTACATACTTACATACCCTTCCTACAACTAGACATACGTACATACACTCATACATATCATTAAGCATAACTACATATCCCACCACATGCGTACTCTTGGAGTTATAAATAAACATATGTATATACCTGCACACCTACTTACATAACTTCTACATACATATATAAATACATACGAACACACAAACTTGCTTATCCACATATGTGCATCCCAATATGCTCATAAGAAACTTACGAATCATCGGGATGCGTTACGGATCGCTTAGAAATACAAAATTAAGCAAAACGGAGAAGTGGGCTAGACAGCCCGTCGGCGACGGGGTGGGGACCCGTCGGCGACGGCTTCTTAAAACATCCGTCGCCCAAACTTTCCCGTAGCCAGATAGATAGGCCGTCGGCCAGGATCCAATTCCCACATGCCGTCGGCGACGGCCCTTCTGGGCGTCGGCGACGGCTCCTCGTTTATTCATTTTCCTGCTGTGTTGTTTCGTCGTTCGCATAAACTAAAATTCGCATAACTTTCAACCCGTTTACCCGTTTAACCTCCCGTTCCTTTCTACATGCTTGTAAATTCACCATTTATCATAAGAACCTAAAACCCAACATCCGGATCAAGGAAATTCTTGTCTTACACGCTCTTGGCTTATTATTCACTTATGAATTATTCGACCCGTTATGGGTATTTATACATTAAAAGGTCTATAACATACAAAACCCTATACTTCACTTTCATACTAGACAAAGACATTACTCTAATCGAATAGCTCACTTCCAAATGACTTTTAAGGTCGTTTACCCGAAATCCCCACCAAGGGCGTTTTTGTCAACTTTGCCCCATTATTAACAACAAGCACTACCTTGCATAAGCAACCAATCCTACTACCTAGTTACGATTCTTAATCACGCATACCTTACTCGGATCAAAGCTGAGATCCGTTTAATACTTCATCAATATCATACCATTTGTTCCTATTCGACCTCAATTACCATACCTAGTTAAGTTGCATATAACTTTACATAAATAACTAAGAAGTGATTACGGAATCACTTACCTTGAGCGTCCATTTTCGCATTGGCTTCCTTGTCCCCTCTTGACCCGTTAGTCTTTCGTGCTTGAGTCCACGTCCACATGATCCCTAATGCTTTCATGTTACCGCAATCACATCCTTGTTAGTGTACACGATTTCACATATAATGATCATATCAAAAGCGTAACTCACATTTGACTTTCATGATCAAGTCTAATAATCATAAAGCATACATCCAAAACCACATCTTTCTAGACTCATGCAATCCATCATGTTAACGCATAAAACACATATTAATTTAGCACCTACCATACGACACTATGTACATTTCGTACTTATGATGCTAAAGTACTTACAACCACATGATCACATAATCATACTCGCATACACATTCGCTTACATATACTTTCACATATCATACACCTTCGCTCTTAATCACCTTGATTCAAGCACATCTAATACAAGGTGAGCATTACACCATTCAAGCACAAGGTACAAGCTCCTAATGCATAAATTTGACCAACATATACTTTCAACCCGAATTCGTATACGAGTTCCATCTAAAGCATATTTTTCAAGTTAGTAAACTACTACTTTTATCACAACCGCTTTCTATACATGCAAACTTACAATTTTCATACAATTTCACTTTCTAGCTTCACCTAGTCATTTTATCAAACACTTGGTGTGCGTACAATCTACTATGCATAGTTTACAACTAGTTCAAGCATAGCCATTAACTTCTAAATTCTAATCACCAAAAGAGTGTTCAAAATCACATTCCATTCTTACAATTCACCCTAAACTAACATCACAAAACCCATTTCAAGCTAGTAACAAATACATCAAACAAGGATTGGACATGGGTAGAACACCCATGTCGCTACTTCATTCAAAATTGTGGGTTTCTTCTTAAATCATCAAATTAGTTGGAATCATACATAATACACGTTTTATATAACGATTCTAACACATAATCACGCTTAATTTCATACCAATTCGTGGATTAATCAATAACCCACTTCATACAAGATGATCAAATCATAAATTGGAACTTACCTTATGATCAATACACTTAGATTAAGTTGTACCTAGCCTCATGCATTCGATTTCTTCTCAAAATCAGGTTCAATTTTTGAGTTCTTGTAAGTAGTTGAAGAACAAGGGTTTCCCCTTGTTCCTGATCATTCTCACGCACACACACACCTTGTGTGTGTTAGATTTTTGTTTTAATAAATTAACTTCCAAGTTTGGCACTCTAAGTCCCTCAAGTTTTAACTTACTATCATATATGCCACAAGTTTCATCATTTAGCTTATCTAATAGGCATTTAACTAGGTTTATTAACTTAGTTATTGTATCTCATTTTATTAAACATGGCAACATGCTAACGAATTTAATAATTCGAATTTTGGGGTGTTACATTTTACTTATATTTCGGGTAATTATGAGATTAAATTAAGTAAACTAGACAGGTTCCTGGTTTGCGATGAGTTTATGCACCTATGGCCTACCACGAGTCTGTTGGTTCTTAGAAAGGGCCCCTCGAATCATTGCCCTTTAGTCCTCTCTTGTTCGGCGCCTGATTACGGACCAATTCCTTTTAAGTTCTTTAATAGCTGGATAGGGGCTATTGAACTCGATGAGATTATTGCCAGAAATTTGGGGATAATTAACGCAGAAGGAAAGGCAGATGTGAGTTTCTACAACATGCTTAAAAAAGTTAAGTTGGATATTAAGCATTGGAGAAAAGAAGTCACCTCGAGACTCAAAACAGATGAAGATAGTCTGTCTAAAGCTGTTGAGGAGATCGAAAATTGGGCCTTAAGCAGAAACTTGACTAAAGAAGAGATTGGAACTAGGATGTCGTTGAGAAAACGCATTGAGAAGCTAGATACGGATAAGGCGAAGGATTTACAACAAAATCCCCGCATTAATTGGTTAAAAGTCAGCGATGAGAATTCCAAGTTCTCCCACCGGGTGGTCAACATTAACTTAAGCCACAACAGGATCAATGGCTTGTATTTCAAAGATAGATGGATTGTGGATCCTGTAGAGTTAAAAGAGGAAACAAGGTGGTGGTTCAAAAAGTTGTTTTCGGAGCCTATTAGAAGAAGACCACTCTTCCAAAATTTGAGTCTACCTGCTTTATCCGAGGAACAAGCTGATTATCTGGTTACCTCTTTCTTCGAACAAGAAGTGAGAGATGCGTTAAAGAAGTGCGATGGAAGCAAGGCCCCTGGTCCAGATGGGTTTTCCTTAAAATTTTATAATTGTACTGGCACCAGCTAAAGCCTTGGTTTATGAGAGCTGTCAACGAGTTCTTTATCAGCAGTGATTTTTGCTAGGGTTGTAATGCTGTTTTTTTGGCTCTGATTCCTAAGAAAACTGACCCTCAATTTATCACCGACTTCCGTCCGATCTTTTTAGTGGGTTCCTTTTACAAGATTCTTTATAAAGTTCTCGCAAATCGGTTAAGTAAGGTTATGGATAATCTGATCTCCGATACTTAAGCGGCTTTTGTTGGAGGACGAAACATCTTTAACAACCCGTTAATTGTGAGCTAAACCATCTCGTGGGCTAAACGGAGCAAAACAAAGTTGTTGATTTTCAAGGTGGATTTTGAGAAAGCCTATGATTCTTTAAACTGGAAATTTTTAGTCCAAACTTTGAAGTACATGGCTTTCCTTGATAAGTGGGTGGAGTGGATGAAAGGGTGTCTTTCCTCCGGGAGAGGCTCGGTGTTAGTTAACAGGTCTCCGTCTGGAGAATTTGCTTTCAAAAGAGGTCTTCGACAAGGTGATCCCATTTCTCCTTTCCTCTTCATCATTGCTATGGAAGTGCTGAATATGTTCATGAGAAAAGCGGTGGATATGGGCCTCTTTTACGGAATTAAGCTCCCCAATAATGGCCGAACTTTTTCTCACCTTTGTTATGCGGATGATGTGTCGTTCATCGAAGAGTGGTCCGAACACAATATTCTTAGTCTTTCGCGGCTCCTTAGATGGGTGAATCTGGTCACGGGCCTGAAAGTAAATCATAAAAAATGCCAGCTTTTCAGAGTTGGAGTGGAGTAAGAAGAGGTTGGTATTTTTGCTAATTCGTTGAATTGTAAAGCCGGTGCTCTCCCATTCACTTATCTCGTAATCCCGATTGGGGTAAATATGAAACGCGCGAAATTCTGGCAACCCGTTATGGAAAGATTCAATAGTAAACTTGCATTATGGAAGGCGAAACAACTCTCTTTCGCCGGAAGGGTGCTGTTGGCAAAAACGGTGTTGGGGAGTTTACCTTCCTATTATCTTTCTTTATTCCTGGCTCCTAATTCGGTCATTAACAAGCTTGAAAGGATCAGGCGGAACTTTATCTGGGGGAAACACAGGAACGACCATAAAATCAAGTGGATCAGGTGGGATTGGACAATTAAACCTAAAAGTAAAGGGGGCTTTGGGATGGGCGGAATCAAAGATTATAACATCGGATGCTTTCTAAGTGGTGGTGGAGATACAAAGCTAATCCTAATCAAATGTGGGTGACTGTGGTAAGGGCCATCCACTCGAATAAACAAGATAACAGTTTTATTCCTCTTAAGAAGTCGATCACCGGCATTTGGAAGGATATTGGCAACGTGGAGGCGATTTTGTTGAAATATGGTATTAATGTGAAGGAGAGGCTGTGTGTAAAGGTGGGAAACAGGTTGCTCACTAGTTTCTGGAAAGATAGATGGCTTGATCAGACACTGTCACGGCCCCCGGCCCGGTTTGACCCATTCCAGGAGCCGCGGGACAGAAATCCCGTGGTATTTAATTTAGGCGACAGCGGAAGTCTTTTAAAATAGGATTTTTCATTATTAAAACTGCACGTTTACATAATTTAGGGATAAAACACTGTAATTTACAATAAGGTGATTTCACTGGGAAATCTTTATTTTTCAAAACATGTTTCTTTATTTATTTACACTGAGCCACTTCTCTAAGCTGGTAGTGCTCCACGGCACTTTTCTTAGCTCACAACAGATCACCTGAAACATGTTTGAAAAAGGTTTTGTCAGCGGGAAATAATGAGTGAGTTCATTCAGGTTTTATAAAATGACCCTTAGTTATAAATTACAGCATAAGAGCAATTACAATGGTTTATATCTTATATTTATCTGGCACTATGTCACAATGGTGACATGTCACAATGGTGACGATGGTCATACCACTATTAGGTCAATGAACCCAAATAGTGATGATTATCCCTAGTAGGTCAATGAACCTAACTGGGAGAAAATTAGTAATGTGCACAATACCCCACTAGCCAGTGATTCAAGATATCCACGACTTAGTCCCTGTAATTATAACTTTTGAAAATAATTTGGAGTATTGTAAAACAATTGATAAAAAGAATGACTCACATTGCAGATTTAACGAGCAGTGTATAAGCCTACTGATTAGCCTTGATTCTCCTAATTTAAATAATAATGCACACACACAAACGGGTTAGTAACTAATACAGCAGTTACGACAATTCACGAGATTAAACCCTCACAACGATTTATAAGTGCAATACTTTAACAATTCAACGGATTCACAATGAATAACAGAGCATAGTCCGAATTCGAACAGCACTCAAATATTCAAGTCGAAATCACGACGAATAACAAAGTATAAGCTCAATTTGAGCAGCACTCAAACAATCGTTGGATAGTTACAATCGATCGGACGTTGTATCGTAATAGCGATCGAGTTATTACCCTGATTGCGGCAGCACTTCGTGAATTTGTGTGTTTTGTGGACTGATTCTACTATAACTTGACGTCAATTAGAAGTTTGAGCGTCGTTTAAACAGCAAACTGCAAGTGCCAATGTCTTCTATTTATACACAAAATTGGGCCTTGCTTACGGACCGTAAGTCTTATCCCTTACGGTCCGTAAGGGGTACGAACCGACTATAGGGTAGCCACGTGTGGGACTAGGCTTGCTGAGTCAACATTTTTGTAAAATTCTGTTTAGACAACGAAATTTGTAGATAATCGTCAACTAGGGTTTACCCCCCCCCCCCTGAGTTTTAGGGGCCCTGATCCTGATTCCGATTGTTCTGAAAATTTTAGGGTTTGTGCAGAATCACTTGGGTTTCTTAATTAGGGTTTCCTTACTAGACAATTAGCATAATAAGTATTGATTTTAGTGAGAGTTGTTACAGACACCGCTTATGGAACTATACCCAGCTATTTATAGGATTGTTAAAAATAAAGATGCTTCCGTAGCCGAGTATTGGATGGGTCCTGAGGGGGATTGAAATTGGGGTTAGGATTGGAGAAATCTTCCTGCCATAGCTGAGGAGTGGAGGCAGCTGCTTATTTTACTGAGCCGACTTCAAGATAAGAAACTTACTAATGATAAGGACGCTTGGTATTGGGCCAATGACGGAGGGGAGAACTTCTCGGTCAAAGAGTTGAGAAACGAGATCGTTTTAGCTGGCAACATGAGCGATAATGGGGCTTGGAATTTCATATGGAACTTGTGGGCTACTCCAAAAGCAAACTTTCTTCTCTGGCGGGCTTTAATGGGGAAAGTGGCTTCTAAAATAGGCTTGGTCTCTAGAGGTGTTGGCCTCCCTGATACAATCTGCCCAAATTGCGGTATTTCGGATGAAGACCCGGACCATATCTTTGCGTCGTGCATTTGGACTAGGAGTCTTTGGTGGAATGTGTTCGTTTGGCTCCGGCTAAGGCCTCCTACCCAATATGCTAGTCTGAACAAAATTATGGAGGAGCTTCAAAGTAACCCGGAAAGCAAAATATGGAAGAGGCTAGTGTACACGGTTGTAACGGCAACAAGTTGGCGGATTTGGCACGCTCGGAATATCAAAGCTTTTGAAAGTGCTTTTATTCCTGTTAAAAAGCTGATGGACCAGATAAAAGAAGACGTTTATCTTTGGATTTGTAATAGGGCAAATGTCGGGTCTCCCATATGGGAGAAATGGGTCAGTTTCGATGTAGCGGACATGTTATAAGTCCCCAGTGTCCCGTCTTTTCCTTTTTTGTCTTGTTGTTTTTGTCCTGTTTTATTTTTTTCTTCCGGTTCCTTGCTAGCACTCTCTCTCTCCATATATATATATATATATATATATATATATAGAGAGAGAGAGAGAGAGAGAGAGAGAGAGAGTTGTTGCTGTTAAAAAAAATCTGGTGGGAGTAGGGGGTGTATGTGTGAGAAAGAGTGTGTAGCAATAAATAAAAGAATCTCAAACTCAAAATTAACTCACTGGAATCAAAGTTTTGTCCAAAATTAAGCCGAGATGTCAATGGGTCGGGTTTGTGATAGATTTAGATAATTCCAACATCAAACCCAGTTAAATAAGCTTGTCTCAAATTTTTTTCAAAACCCGTCAGACTTCTAGCGGGTAAATACCCATCGGGTATTGGGTATACCTGTGATTTTGGGTAAACCTGTTAATTTAAAAAAATTATCCATTGGTTAATCCAACCCAAAAATCCATTTGGTATCTATCAAATAACTACAATGTATATGGAATAAAAATACCTATATGTATAAAAATGGATGTATCATATAATTGATGTATCATATATATACCCATATTTAAATATATAAAAGAATTTATATCAGGTATACAATTGGGTAAATGAGTACACTTTATCGGGTAATCAGGCCCGGTAAACGAGTATATCACCAAATCACAAACCTTTCCCAAACCCGCTAAAAAGTAAAAACTAGTCCCAAACCTGATTAACTGACCCAAACCCGTCCCAAATCCTGATGGGTTTACCCATCATATTCGAGTTCGATTGCCATCCTATTGGAACCATGCCTTTGCAAATAAAATGTTACAAAATATAAAAAATAAAATTAAATAAGAACTTTTCTTCAACTATTTGCTATTTTTTTATTTGATAATAACGTTTAATTTGCAAGAGAAAGCTATCCGAGTTTCTATTTTTTTTTTTTAGAAAAATTAAAAAAAAAAACTTCAAAAAATAAGGGGCTTATGTAAGATTAAATATTTTATTTATATATTTAATATAGTAGCCATCATTATCATTTATATAATATGCATCAAAATATATTAAAACCTATAATAAATTAGTTGGTAATTGTTGATGGGCCAGATTACCCTAATTAACTAAATGGGTTTCCCTTTGGGTGTATATAAGGAGATTACTAGAGAGGGATTAGGGTTAGACATTCATAACATCACACACAATATCGCCCCTCCTCTCTTTCCATTACTACGATTTCTTCAACCCTAAAGAACTCGGTACTACCATCAAGAAGATACATCCTAAAGGGGAACCAGATCAATCTGACAACTACGTCGAACTCCGTGGCTGCGTCTCTGACTGGATTCACTGCTGGCCTGTTTCCTGTATCAGGTATTATTTATATGTTTTCCTTCATGTGTAAACAGAACTGATCAACATGTGGTATCAGAGCATATGTTGATAAATCAGTTTCTGTTTTCGTATCCATTATTCTGGGATTGAAATCTGGAAAACAGAATTTTTGAAAGCCTAATAAACCCTCACAGCCTTTTTCGAAATTTTCTGTTTCGAATCATAAGTTAATTTTTCAGATCTTATGTTTTTTATTGGTTGATCAGTAACTCGAAACCAATATAGTTAAATTTTATGTCCGAAATCGGTTTATGAAACCTTAATTTTCAGGTTTCGGGTTCCAGAATTATGTTTTAATTTTTAGGGTTCATCTTATGTTCTTATTGGAAATTCGAAAATTCCCTTATTTTGGAATGAATTAAGGATTAGAAGGTGTTTTTCCTGTATTTGATTAATTTTTATCCCTTAAGATTTTGAAAAATCTGTTAATTTTATTAGATATAATTTTCGAAATCATTGGATAAATATAAAATATATTTTAAAACAGGAAACAAGATATACCAAATCCCATAAAATTCGAATTTCAAACTTATCATCACAAAACAGCTGTTATAAGGGATTCGAGACCATCAGACTGCGACTCGAGACCATCAGATCTCGACTCGAGACCACAAGGTCTCGACTCAAAATCATAAGGGCTCTCAAATCTTTACAACTCGAGACAAGGGTCTCGACTCGAGACCATAAGGTCATAACTCGAGACCATAAGGTTGCGACTCGAGACCATAAAGCTACAACTCGAGACCAAGGTTGCGACTCGAGACCATAAGGTCACAACTCGAGACCATAAGGCTACAACTCGAGACTAAGGTTGCGACTCGAGACCTCATAACTGACTCGAGATCTCAAAATCAGTCGAGACCTAACTCGAGACCTGATTCGAGACCTCATTACCTTAGGCTGTTTGATGTGAACTAAAATTTAGCTCGGGGCTCCGCCCCAAACCCCGTGCAGGGGCACGCTGTCCCCCTGCAACCCCCAGCGAACTCACCGCGGAGTTCGATCCGCGCTAATAGGTGGTTTGCTATTAAATAATTGGTTTTTTTGTAAATACTTAGTTAATTAACAAGGATCAAATAATCTTTTACAAAACCAAAATGGCTTAACTTGAATGAGCTTCTGATGTATCACTTCTGGCCAAAGCTGATTTGATGCATCTATTTATTGTTCAAGTATTATAAAAGCTATGTTAATTATGCATTACAAACGTGAATGTCTTACTTCTGGCCAAAGCTGATTTAATTCATTTATGTCTACCATACTTAACAAGTGCATAACTAAAGTGATTGTCTCATTTCTGGCCAAAGCTGATTTGTCACGATTACTTTGCACACATGCTTAAATGATTGCACTTCTGGCCAAAGCTGATTTGTCTTTGTTTAAGTAGAACTTTAAACAAGTCTATTATTTTGATGTTAGTAATAGATATATCACAACCTCTTCACATAATGATCCTTATATCAATGATCCTTCATTAATTTTATGATCATTTCGTCTGCCTTATTTTTTTTTTGTACCCATAATTTTACTCACTATAACTTTCTTCTATAAATCAATATCTCATCCACTATAATTTCTAAACCTAATATGTTTTTGCTTTACTTAAAGTTTCTATAAGAATTAGCTCTTAAATTGAATCCTTGATTATCCCTTAAGACACGATAATCCTACTGCTCTCTCCTGATAATGATTACTACAGAAGAAAAGTAGAGCATGATGATTAGGATAAATCGAACATGATGTCTCTTATGATAATCGAGAACTCTCTAACATAATGCTATCACTAAAATTATTCCAGATTAAGTCTTTCCTAAGACTAATCTATTATTTGTGGAATAATTATAAGAACTCCTAAGATGCATGTCTTCATTTAAAATTCTAAATTATAAGGTTAAGTGGTATATGTGAATACATTGTAATGTACAATACCATGACCCATAAAGTTAAGGGCTTACACATGGGAATAAGTACAATTTTCAGTATATTACATACTAAGATTTTCACTTGTACAATTTGATGCCTTATAAATCAACTATAACACTAAAAAATACCAAAGTATAATGAGTGTGTTGATAAGCAACATATGTACAAAGAAATAAATGTTTGAAACTGGAAAATAAGATGTTATTCACCTTACAACCACTAAAACCTTAAAAGAAGATTGTTCTAAGGTTCATAGTCAAAATACAAGTACAAAATCCCAACTCTAAGGTTCTTCAAGGGAAAATCTCACTACATGATTATGTCATTAGACTAGGCATAAGCAACGGGACTATCCATTATTCTAAAGAACAGTTGGATAAATTAATTAGATAGTCACTTACTAATGATATTTAAGTCTGCTAATTTTTATATTCCTATTAACACATGATTAGTTGACTCTAGTTCTCAACGTTTCCTTACCAGAAGTCAACAAATAACTAACATGAGAGTTAGTGACAAAATTAAATGTTAAGGCTGTAAGAACCATAATAAGCCGTCTTCTAACAACGCCTTTCGATACCTTTTATATTCTGAAGATCAATAAGAATATAGTATCATAATTAAGCAATGTTATGAAGGTTGTGAGGTTTGCATAGTCAACATAAAGTCACACTTACCTTAAACTCTCATCTTATTTGTTCTAAATATTTGGATTGAAACATTACTAAGATAAAACTAGATGATACCTTACACTTTCACAACTTTTGTCATCATGTAAATGAGAATTTGACAAAAGGAAAATGAGACTTACAAATTTCATCCATTATAACCAAAATTCATGAGAAATCATAACATGGTTAATGAGGATGATTATTCAACTAATCTCATTCTAAGTGATTTTAAATCATGACGTTAAAGCCCTAAATATTACTTAACTTAAGGAATAAGTATGGGTCCATCATAAGTCATTGACATTCGTGGAACTTATTCCAAATGGAACATTCAGACATAATTCATTTATCATTTAAAAGACTATCAAATTGTAACTAAATTTTGTCGCGTATGGCCCACGGTCTTAAAAGAAATCTATTCATATATGTACTTAATAAGATTTCTATTAGATATGTCCCTGAGTTTTCTTATGACATCTGGACATTAAGGAAATCAAGTAAAGTCTAACATATATATGATAGGTTCCCACGTCACATACCTAATTGAAACTTATCTTGTAGCATTTATAGAGATATCATAGATCAGTGGGAGCATTAAGTGTCTTAATTATAACTTGTAAAAAGTTGCAAGAGGTGGGGGAGTGAAAACTTTATATTACTTCAATTTACACCTCTTGTACAAGACACCGCTCCATCACGACACTGTTCCGTCAAAACTTGTCTCCTTAAAATCTAATGCCACTCTTACAAAAGTTTCATTGTTGCTTAATTGTGGGTACACTTAGATTTCCTACCTAAACTAACATAATCCTTAAACAAGAGAAATCACAACGACTAACGTCATTAACTTGTTTCTCTATTAGAATTTGTTTGGTCGTTAAATATTGACCCTAAGCATGCTGAGTTCCTAAAGATTTCTAAGGTCAGTAGGAGCAGTCAAAGTCCTTATCATGACTTGCAAGGAATACAAGAGGCGGGGGGAATAGTGTCATTAAATTTCACTCCGAATTTGACTCCTATTACACCTCTTGTACACCATACTGCACCAACTCTTACAAACTTAGAATGAAAATGATAGCAACCTAACCAAGAGCTACTCCATAAAACTGAAACTTCTAACAAACCCAATAATTAACTCAGGAGGTCATCTAGGTTTAAAAACCTACTAACTTTGATGATTACATAACCTCCCTAATGAAGTTGAAATGGACTTTGGAAATGTTTAATGATCATATCTCTTCTAATTAAGCCATTAATGTCAATCAATCTTCTGAATGGAATAAAATTGTTTTCTAGTAAAACTGATTTTATGTGTTCATATAACGTTTGGGATTTTATTGAATTACCTAAGAATGTTCATAACTAAACCAAATCCTAATATATAAACATTAGACACTAAGAAGCATGATTGATTGTCAAAGGTTATACTTAGGAAGAGATAAATTATCAAAGATTTCTTTGAGGATCATCACTGTTCTAGTAGCTTATAATAGTTTAAGGCTACATTAGATGAACATTAAAACAACTTTCCCTAACAACTGGCTGACATATTTACATGTTCATAAAACAACCTGAAAGTTTTAAACTTAAGGTTAAAGAACAGTTTGTCTATAAGCCAATAAAATCCATGTATGGGTTAATGCAAACATCATAATGTGATGAAATCTTAACGTAATTATTTTCATCAACAACCAAGTGGATTAATGTACCTACCTCAAGATGAGTGGGAACAACTAAGATAAACTTGTCTATATATATAATATTCTTTTGACAAGTATATGTTACATAAGTCAAAGCATTGTTAACACAAACTTTGATATAATAGATCTCAGAGATATCTCTTATGTAATAGATATCATAACATACCGAGATAGACCCAATGGGACAATAGTATCGTTCCATAAGTTTAACATTAAATGGGTCCTTACATATGTAACAGAATACTGCTCTCCTTTAGAGGATAATAGGATAAATAAGATTATTTCTTACGCTTCACTAATTAGAAGCCTTATGTAAGTTTAAGTCTATACTCTTTAGATATTACTCACTTTGCAACACACTAGATATGTCTAGATTAATGTGAAGAATCTAATAGAGTAATACAATATCTTTAAAAGAAATGAGGGACTATATTTTAAAGAAGAAGTGAGAACTCAAACCGGTTGATTACTTTAACTTTGTAATATTCAAAGATGACAAAAATGTAATTTCGGGTATATCTTTATGTCAGCAGACAAAACCTATCTTATGGAGGAGTCATAATAAACTGATAATAACAACCCAAGTTATAACAACATAATATAGTCACTAAATGTTGTTGGAAATTTATCAGTGGACTCATAAGTTTATTAACTCCATATAATTAATATATTCAAGACTTATTGTGATAAAGTCAGCTACCTTGTCTCCTTGAACAGTAACAGTTCGAGAGGTGTTGCATTAAATTTCGATACGCAATTAATTATTCGTTTATGAACGAATTGAGAAAACTAAATCTTTGTATCGAATGCATTCATGATATGCTTAAGGATCCTATAACTAAAAGTCTATCACCCATAACTATTATGTAAGCGCTTATAATAATCACGGGTTTATTGATGACTATGTACAACTGCATATCGTACTATGAATGATTAACTTTTAATATTCCTCATCAGTTTGATTTTGTATGTCTCTTACATATGTTCTGCCGGTATAATGACATATAGACAAATATAAATACAAATCAAACGCTAAAGGGCTTGTTTGTATTTTGATCATAACTGTTAGGTTTTAAATTAAGGCTATAGTATGACTAATGGAGGTCCTGAGTCGCATAATGATTCAACGGCTGTATTTCTCTGCTATAGTACTTGTTTAAGGCTAAAATGAGTATTAACTTCTGATCAGACTAATCTAATACTCATGATAAATGATTATTCGGCTAACTGGGAGAATGTAAGATTAAATATTTTATTTATATATTTAATCTAGTAGCCATCATTATCATTTATATAATATGGATCAAAATATATTAAAACCTATAATAAATTAGTTGGTAATTGTTGATGGGCCAGATTACCCTAATTAACTAATTGGGTTTCCCTTTGGGTGTATATAAGGAGATTAGTAGAGAGGGATTAGGGTTAGACATTCATAACATCACACACAATATCGCCCCTCCTCTCTCTCCATTACTACAATTTCTTCAACCCTAAAGAACTCGGTACTACCATCAAGAAGATACATCCTAAAGGGGAACCAGACCAATCTGACAACTATGTCAAACTCCGTGGCTGCGTCTCTGACTGGATTCACTGCTGGCCTGTTTCCTGTATCAGGTATTATTTATATGTTTTCCTTCATGTGTAAACAGAACTGATCAACAGCTTATTTTTATCTTCATATGTATGATCATAAAAGTCCCGCCTGGGTTTCGAGTACTCCTCGAGTACTACAAGGTATGTTGCCGAGACCCGAGTATTGTTCGCCTAGGCCTATTACTCCCCGAGAAATCTCAGCCTAAGCCGAGTACTTTCCGAGTACTCTGAAATCCGACTAAGAAGTGCCTAATGACTTTTGCAACCATGTTCATATGTGATTAATATTTGAAAAAAGAGTAGGTCATCAGGAACAATTTAGATTATATTTGCATAACACCTAATAATATCTTGAATTTGTATTTCATCAATATTTGTAGTTTAGTTTAGTTTAACTGTTCAATTCCCTGTTTAAAATGTTTAAGAGCTTCATGAGTACTACTGTATGTTTTAGAACAATAGAAATCCCATATAATTTTTAAAGATTTATTTAGTTATTCCTTCAATAATAATATTTTATGTTTTGGTCTATATTTAGCACGTTAATACTTTGCAACGCGCGTGCACGATTTAATATTTTTATGTCTATCTTTTGTTCGCTTTATCAGTCTTGCCATAACGTACGGGTTCTAAAATCTCGTTTTATAAATTTGGGTCCTAAAAACTCGTTTTATAAATTTGATTGATACAAAAGTATAATGTAATTTATGTTCTCTCCTATATCATGACCTAATTAATGTTTCTAACAAAACATAATGATATACTTACGTGTTCTTTTTTTCTTCTCTCTCTTTTCGGCAAAAATAAGATTATGTGTGTGGTCATGGTTAATAGATGACTATGAGTCCATATACGTACGAGTATATTGTTTGTCAATTATAGATGCATGTGATGTGACTTCACTCCTTATACGCACGTTGGCTAATTAGCATATGTGGTTACCCATTAATACATCCTAGTAGGGAGTCCGTGAGTCGTGTCAGAATCGACAAATTTTTTTTACCTCTAGTAAGACCACCCGTAGTGGGGCGTGATTTTTAAAAAAAATTGAAAAAAAAACGCCCCATAACGCCTCCCTTCCATTACACTAGGCGTTATAGGGCGTTATATTTGAAAAAAAAGGGTTGAGCGTTTTAATTAAAACGCTATGCACAAACATGTTTAACCAATCAATTGAGAGCACTTGTCTGACAACTTTGACTAGCCAATACTATCCATCCATCTGTTTGCTTTTTTTTTTTTTTTGTTTAATGATTGGAATGGGCTTTATTAGGTATTATTCCCACTACACCACTTTTGCAATAACGCCCCATGCTGACTGGGATGACACGTGTCGGATAATGCCCCATGGTAGGGGCATTATATTTCTTTACCACTACACATGGTCTAAGGAGTCCGTGAGTCGTGTCAGAATCCACAATTTTTTTTAATGTAGAACTTAAACATAAAGTCAAATAAAAGTAGCTCAATGTATGTAATTATATTCACATAACACACCGACAATTATTTAATATACACTTGTTTGCACGAGGAACATGATGAGTATATATGGTTAAAACTATCTAACACATATAATATTTAGTGTATATTAATAACTTCTTTTAATAAATAAACCAAATTGTAGCTCTTGTTGTATTATTTCAGTTATTAACAATCTTACTGGAGATATTAGCCTATGGCCAACTCGTTACTAAACAAAAAGAAGATAAAATTTGAGACGTTAAAGTTGAAATTTGTTACCACCGACCATGCATCCCCTCTTTTGCATGTCAAAGCCCGCCTCTTCTCATTTGTTAATTCACTAGTTGATGCCCCGCCCGTGTTGCGGGACGATGGCCGAATAATGAGCGAGTGTTAGGCAGCTCATTGACACGAAAAACAATTAAATCGAGTCAACCAAATAAAAAAGAAAAAACACTTTTATAGTTTTGAAAAAAAAAAAAAAAAACTAAAACAAAGGCAATACTGTAATTTTTAACTAAGGGAAAGTTGTATTTTTTGACTCGGGTAAAATCGTAGTTTGCAAAAAGCTAAAGTAATGGCAGTACTGTAAATTTGAACAAGGGGAAAAGTTGTAAATTTTCAAAGGGGAAAATTCGTAATTTTGAACTTGGGGTAACAACATAATATAAATTTGAACTAAGGGCACATTCCTAATTTTAAACTGGAGGCAAAAGCACAATTTTATTTTGAACCGAGGGCAAAATCGTAATTTTGAGTTGGGGCAAAAGCATAATTTTTTTTTGAACTGGGGAAAAAACGTAATTTAGAATTGAGGGCGAAATCACAATTTTTTAAACGGGGAAAAATCACATTTTTGAACAGAGGGCAAAATCGTAATTTTTAGCTGGGGGGAAAAACAAAATTTTATTTTGAACTGGGGGCGTAAAGGTAATTCTGAGCTGAGGGCAAAAACACAATTTTATTTTGAATGGAGGGAAAAATCGTAATTTTGAGCTGAGGACAAAAGCGTAATTTTATTTTGAGCTGGGGACAAAACCGTATTTTAAAGAGGGACAAAAACGTGATTTTAGAATGGATATAAAATAATGAACTGGTTGGTCCAATGAGAGAGTGCCAGGCAAAGTCGTAATTTTGAATTGAGGGCAAGATCGTAATTTTGAGATGGGGACAAAAAGCGTAATTTTATTTTGAGCTAGGGGCTAAAACGTAATTTTATAATGAATATAAAATATTAAACGCGTTGGTCAAATGGGGGAGTGACAGGCAGCTGCCTGGCACTATTCCCCTAACTTGCTAAATGTATATGTAGGATAATTTTGGCATCTATAAGTCATTTCAGCATATTTAAAAAAAATAAACAAATGTTATGTAGAATGGATGACATTATATTTAGGTAAAACATTTAGGATTGGAATTATTATTAGGTACTTTATTGGTCAAATTAGTCAAATGCTCATTGTTAAAAAACCAAAAGTCAATATTTATTGGCAAATTGGATTTAAACAATTTCAACTTTCTTGATTTTGTCGATAATAATCCTAACTCAGTTATTTGCCGATAATAATCCGAAGTGGCCCACTTTTGGCCGATAATAGTCTGGGTTAAAAATAGCTTAACGGAGTTCAGTTTTTTTCCCGGATTACAAACCGATGTTTTAGTGCTTTTGATTAGAATGAGGATACGAGTTGATTGATGTAAAAGTTACCTCGAAATACTGCCCCAAACGACAAAAACAGTGCTTCAATTCGGGTGTGTAAACTTCCAATTAACAAAAATCAAGCCGTTTGGAGCACCTTTTCGATGTAAGTTTTTCGTAAATCGACTCGTATCCTCATTTTGATCAAAATCCCTAAAACATCGGTTTGTAATTCGGAAAAAAACTTAACTCTGTTAAGCTATTTTTAACGACGGACTATTATCAGCCAAAAGTGGACCAATTCAGATTATTATCGATAAATAACTTAGTTGGGATTATTAATGGCTAAATTGAGAAAGTTTAGATTATTTAAATCCAATTTGTCATATTTATTTGGTAAGTTTAGACCAATCTAATATTCATTTTGGTGATTTTTTTTTACCATGAACTGTTATGGTTTGCATTAGGGATGAGTTTGGTAAGTACCGGTACTGAAAATCGTCAAATACGGGTACCGGTACTGAAAATATTCGATACAGTACGTTACCGGTATTTGAGGGTAAACTTCGATGAAATACTGGTACCGTACCGAACCGAAAGTAGCGGTATCGAAAACGTCAAAGTGTAGGTAACGAATCGGTGTGGAAAATAATTTGATACAGGAAATTCGATACCGGTATCAAATGCTCATCCCTATTTTGAAAGCCATAAACTATTAGGAATCGTTTGGTTCATAGAATATTTACAATGAAATTGGAATATTTGAAAGGAATTGAAATTTAGAGGAACTGAAATTAATTCCACTAGAAATTAGTGTTGTGTTTGGTTTGTCTATTTTTTAAAGGAATTTGAATGCAAAAAACAAATTATTTACAAAACTACCCTATATAACCTCACTCCAAGATATAATAAGCAGGGGTGAGCAAGTTTAGGCTCGGACCGAAAATAAACGAGAACTGAACCGAAAAAAATACTCAACCTGACCCGAACCTAAGTACCTAGGTATTTAGATCGGTCCCGGTTTTTCATATAAAATCGGGTCGGGTCGGTTCCGGTTCCAAAACATATAGAAACCCGACTCAGAACTAACCGGACCGAAATTAAATTCATAGCTGCTAATTGTATTGACTGGGCTTGGGCCCAATAGTGATTTAGAACTAATCAAACTGTTGTTTGTCAACTTCTGAATAGTTAAGTGTGGAAACAGTAAGAGGTCTGAACCATTAAGTGCTGAATCAATAAGAGGTCTGAACCATTAAGATCCAGTATAATGTTTAACCATTTAGAGGCAAATGTCTGACCAATTCAGA
This sequence comes from Helianthus annuus, assembly GCF_002127325.2. Taxonomy (NCBI): domain Eukaryota; kingdom Viridiplantae; phylum Streptophyta; class Magnoliopsida; order Asterales; family Asteraceae; genus Helianthus; species Helianthus annuus. Next base: position 172,943,847 of record NC_035442.2, on the reverse strand, counting down.
TTAGAGGTCTTAACCATTCAGACTCTGTAACTTAATCATTCAGACATCTGCTCATGAAAGAAACAGTCTGAACCATTAAGTACTGGACCAGTAAAAGGTCTGAACCATTAAGAGGCTCATTAAAAGGTAAACAAACAGCCCTAACCTATTCAACATAACGGCTGCTGAACATTGAACATTGAAACTTCATTCAATTATTGGTTGCATCTTATGTGCTTCATTCTTTTATTGACAAAGTACTTACTATAATACTAAATCAATATACAAGAAACATGTAAAACGCAATTAGATTCTTATCATGTTTTCAACAAATTTATTTACTGCAGTTTTTTGTTGTTTATGCTTAGATGGTTCGGAACAATATCATTGCGAATACTAATGTTTGGGACAAGTTTGATAAGTTTTCGGACGAGGATTGAACTCGATACTGAAAGTCACTTGCTGGAAGATTAAACTGTGCTTCACTGCAATGGAAATTTGATAACTTATTAGGTTCGGGTAATGACCCGATGTTTACTTGGAACCAAGTTTAAAAGGAACCGAAACCGACCCTATATATAGGGTATTATTTCGGGTATTGATTTATAAGGTGTTCGGGTATCGGGTCGGGTCAGTTACTCATTGGGTCAGGTCGGTTATTAACAAATGCTCACCCCTAATAATAAGAAGGCAAATAATAGAAAGATGTGGCTATTTTGATAATCTTAAAATATTTCTTTGAAAAGTTTATAATTCCCTCATTCTCGGCTCATTATCTTTGACATATCCACATAAACTATTGTGAAAAGATGTGGTTTGGTTTAATAAGTTCACAAAATTATCGGCTCATTATTTTTGACATATCCACATAATCGTATTGAGTGGGGTTTGCTATTCAGAAAGGGGTAGCGGCGCAGCTTGTTGCTCGTCTACCTACCATTAGTTTGTAATCGTATTGAGTTTATGCGATTAATAAAATTTGAAAATATGTTAGTAATTTAAAAAAAAAAAAAAAAAATTAAACACGTGGTTTAAAACTATTGTGGTGTGCTGTGCACAACACACCCTCTTATGCTAATTCTTTTTTTTTTTTTTTTTGAAGTTACATCCTGCTAACTTACACTCACTGTAACTGCTATAAAACCCACAGCCAGCAACTATTTCCTCCTCAACGACGCAACTGAATCCTAGGTCAGTCTTAAACTCCATTGTGAAAACATTATATGTCTAATGTATTTAATTCGAATTGAGAATTTCATTACATAATAAACAATATGTTATTGTTTGCAGTTTATGTTGTTTTGGGGTAAGGATAAGAAAATGAAGTTCATGATACCCGAGTTTCTGGTTTTCGGGTGTGTTTTGTTGAGTCTTATCGATAATGTCTACTCGGGCATCACAAGCAGTTTCATCCGTTCGGAGTTTCCAGCCGTTGACATGCCTCTTGATCACGAAGTTTTCGCGATTCCGAGTGGTTATAATGCACCACAACAGGTAATTAGTTAAGCTATTACATAACATTTTATAGTGGTAAGTGCGTGTCAGGTTATCCAGCTTCTACTGATTTTGGTTTCTGTTTTAACCACTTGAAGCCCACTTGCTCAACTCAAGTATTTGTAATAAAAAAACTGACGGTTTGGTTTTCGGATTTTTAATAACCGAAAATTTCGGTTCAGTTTTCGAATAACCATTTTCAATAACCGAAAAAACCGAACCGATAAGTTACAATAGAAGGCCTAGTCCATATACTTTTATGTTTAAGTTTAAGTGTTTATAATCCATGCTAGTAGGAATTATTAATTTTATTCTTAAGTATTTATAATAAAAACACATTAATATGTTTATTTGTAATTTAAATGATTTATTTATTGTCTACAAGAAATAACAAAATTTAATATAAAAATTAAATAATCTTCAAAGTATTATAAAACAATTTGTCTTAATAAAAACTTTAGAGAAACATAAAAATAGATCAGAAGATTAGGTTTATGTGAACAATACTAATTAAAAAGGTTAAATATAATAACTTAAGTGTAAACATATAAGAAATATTCTAAATTTTAAATTATACTTTTTATTTTTTGAATCTTACATAATTTTGTTTCAAAAACCGAAATAACCGAAAAACCGAACCGAACCGGTGTAAAAACCGAAGAAAGCGAAACCGAACGGTTTTCAAAAACCGAGCCGTGCACAGTTGCACACCCTGTCTCAAACTACGAAACGTGTTTTGTTGAGCTTTGTCGGTAAATCTCATGGGATATGGATTGTTTCATGTTGTAGGTACATATCACTCAAGGGGATTATGATGGAAAAGCTGTAATTATAATGTGGGTTACACCTAGTGAACCAGGGTCAAACCATGTAAAATATGGAACATCAAAGAAGAAGTATGACTTTACTGCACACGGCTCTACGGTTAAAAATTACACCTTTTACAACTACAAGTCTGGTTTTCTTCATTCATGCCTTGTCAAGGACCTTGAGGTACTTGTTAACACAATGACATAATATACACACATATATACGGTTTATGGAAATTAATTTTTATGTGTGAAGCTTGTGAAGTACCACTGTGCAACGTGTATATATTTTAGGGGGTTAGAAGTATTTTTTCCAAAGTTTTTTTTTTTTTTTTGAAGCTTTTACATATAAAAATGTATAGAAACTATTCCAAAAAAAAAAAAAATCATTTTGTAATTATTTTTACCTTCTTTTACAATTTTTTAAGATTTTTTTTTTATTTAAATTTTTGTAGACCAAAGCTAAAAAGACAATATTATATGTTCTCAAATATTGAAATAGTGTGATCATTAGCAATACAAAAAACACTTTATTTTAATTATCACGAAAAAATCACTTTGTATTTATTCCTTATTAATCTCTCTCTGTATATAATTCTTCAAATCCAATTAAAATTGTTGCATGACTAACAAGTGTGTTGATGTCTTGTTGCTAATTAGTACAACACCAAGTACTATTATCAGATTGGAGAAGGTAATTCTGCTCGATCATTTTGGTTTAAAACACCTCCAAAGATCGATCCAAACGCTTATTATAAATTCGGAATTATAGGTGAATTAATTTCTTTATTCTTCTTTCTTGTATGTGTTTTTATAACTGATTACTATAGTAAGTGGGAAAAAAAACATTATTATGACTAAATTCTTTGTGGTTATATTATTTACTTATTTTAGGTGACTTGGGGCAAACATTCAATTCTTTGTCAACCCTTGAACATTACATTGAGAGCGGAGCGGAAACTGTGTTATTCGTTGGAGATCTATCTTACTCCGATGAGCATGAATTCGATGAAATGGGTGAACGTTGGGATTCGTATGCTCGTTTCGTTGAACGAAACGCAGCATATCAACCATGGTTATGGATAGTCGGAAATCATGAAGTCGAGTATCTTCCAGAAATAGTAAGACTCTATTTTATAGAATAATAAAAAAGCAGTAACTTATTATGTATTATTAATCAACTATATACGATAATAAAATGATTACAAAGTAAACCTAATGATATTATATATTGTCTAATTACAATAAACCCTAACAAATATATTCTATCTAACATTTGTTTCTTTTTATGCTCTTTATGAATCTAGAACGAAGTTGAACCGTTCAGAGAATATCTCAATAGATACACGACGCCTTACACAGCTAGCGGAAGCAGTAGTCCGCTTTGGTACGCTGTGAGACGCGCGTCCGCTCATATAATTTTTCTGTCTAGCTATTCTCCTTATGGTAACTTAAATTGCTTTCTAACCCATCTAATATATTCATTTTGAGTTTCTAGCTAAACTATAATTATTTGATTTGTGATGGACAGTGAAGTACACACCTCAATATGAGTGGCTCCTAGCAGAGTTTAAAAAAGTGGACAGGAAGAAAACACCTTGGCTTTTCGTCCTTATGCACTCGCCGCTATACAACAGTAATAGCGCTCACTATATGGAGGCTGAAAGCATGCGAGTTGTGTTCGAGAGTTGGTTTGTTCAGTACAAGGTTGACTTAGTCTTTGCCGGACATGTTCATGCTTATGAAAGATCGGTAATTTATATTTCCTAGCATTCATTCGTAAAGACATTACTCATATTTACTCGCATATTGGATCTTTTCTATTAGTAATGACTTAAATGATACATGACATTATATTGTGTATAGAATTACACATAAAATGAAAATATTCAGGTTGCAGGCGAGTAAAAGTAGATACACTAGTAAAGTTAGATAAATGACTAAGGATTCCCTTATAGCATGGTCATATATAAACATTTATTTATTATGAGAAAATTGCATAGGTATATGACACTTTAAAAAAATTAATACTTTCATGGTTCTGATTTAATTAAAATATTTACAATGTTATCTATGCAGATTTTTTAAAAAAAGAAAATTTCCAAAAGTAGATACACTAGTAAAGTTAGATAAATGACTAAGGATTAGAGTTGTAAGACTGCGGGGTATGGTGGGGCTTGGGTTGGGCGTGGGTTGGGGCAATTGCTGACACGTGGATGTTAACCCAAACCCAAATTTTAATGGGGTATGGTGGGGCTTGGGTTGGGCGTGGGTTGGGCCGGCGTGGCCTAGCCACATCACCATTTTTTTAATATATATTTAAATTAATTAAAAACATAAAAAAAACATATTTTTTTAAATACATAAACAAACATAATAATTATTAAAATAAAAAACAATCATTCTTCGTCGTCTTCGTCGGTTTCGAACCCAGGAATCGTTGAAACATGTTCCACCAAATCAGATCGAAGGTTGTGATGTATATCCCTTGACTTGATCCAAAATTCATTAACCGCTTTATCTTGGTCTGTTACGTTACCTGGTTGGGAATCATCGTCATCATAGTGGGTAACGACCGCTCTACCTTCGTCCTCCAAAATCATGTTGTGAAGAATGATACATGTGTACATCACGTTTCCAATCTGATCCTTGTCCAATAGTCGACAAGGCATTTGTAATATTCGCCACCTTTTCTTCAAAACACCGAATGCTCGCTCGACGTCTTTACGTGCAGCCATCTGTACCCTGTTAAACTTTAATCTCTTTGGATCTGTTGTACCGTGTTTTGTGAATGATTTTACAAAAACCCCCCACTCTGGGTAAATCCCATCAACTAGGTAGTACCCATACACGTACTCAACCCCGTTTACAAAGAAAGTTCCTTTGGGTCCTATACCATTTATTCGATCATTGAAAAGGGGCGAGTGGTTTATGATGGTAATATCATTATGTGAACCTGGCATACCGAAGAACGCATGCCATAACCAAAGATCTTGGGACGCAACCGCTTCAAGCATGATGGCTGGACTCCCGTGAAATCCACTCGTGTGAGCGCCTTGCCATTGGGTAGGACAAAGTTCCCAAGCCCATTTCATACAATCTAAACTACCTAGCATCCCGGGTAACCCATGATAATCTGCGTGATGTTCCAATAATTGTTGCATGTCACTGAACGAGGGCTTTCTCAAATATCTTTTCCTATAGAGTTCTAGAATACATGAACAAAAGTTGTGAAGACTTTCTCTAGCTACACGTGCAGACATTTTTAAATAGTCATCCATAATGTCTGAACTATTGCCGTACGCTAACTGCCTAAGTGCGGCCGTGACCTTTTGCCACGTAGTAAATCCTAATTGCCCGGTTACATCGGGTTTTTGTTGAAAATAAACATACTTCTCCTCAAGATCTCTAGATATCCTTAAAAATAAGTTTCTACTCATACGAAAACGACGCCTAAACATTTTTTCATCATACTTAGGTTCAGCTGAGAAGTAATCGCTTACCAACAAATAGTTAGCGGTAACCCGTTCACGAGCGATGTACCTTCTTCTGCGTTTAAGTTGTTGACTCTCTTCCTCCTCCTCTTCGTTTTCAACGATAACTTTCACCACCGTCGCGATCGTTTGTAGAAATATTTCCGCCCTATCGTCAGATGATGATGACGATTCAGTATAACTTGAAAAACTCATGGCGAGATTGTGTTTTATGTGTTTGATTTTGTGTGAGAAAAATGATAAATATTGTAAAGTATTTATAAAGGAAGATTTTTTTTTTTAAATAGACCAACGGCTAGCCCAACGGCTAGCCCAACGGCTAGCCTGGTTTGGCCATTCACAACCCGCCATGTCAGCTTGGCCAGACCGCCCCACGCCCGGCTTGAAACCCATGCCCCAAGGGCCACGCCGAAACCCATGCCCACCCGGGGTGGTGGCTTGGGCGTTTTCCCCTACCCACGCCCAAACTCCCGCCCCATACCCCGCAGTCTAAGACCATGTGTAGTGGTAGAGGGTTATAATGCCCCCACCATGGGGCATTATACGACACGTGGCGTCCTAGTCAGCAAGGGGGCATTATAGCAAAAGTGGCATAGTGGGGCATTATGCCAATAACCCCCATTCAATCATTTCACAATCATTTCATAATTATTTTTTTAATTTAAAACATAAAAAAAACTTCATTAATTTAAAAATGAAATTACATTACTTGAAATAAAAATTAAAAAAAAACTGAAAAAAAAAACAGAAAAAAAAACTGAAAAACAGAAAATAAAAAAAAAAAACAGAAAAAAATAAAAAAAACAGAAAAAATAAACTTAAAAAAAATAACATGATCTAGAGTCCATATTTTTCTCTAATTTTTTGGCGACGCATTTGCGCAAGGATCAACGCATCGCCTTGTAGGTGGTCGATTGGTTTGGACAAAAACTCGATGTCCTTTTCCATTTGCCTCGCCTCTTGCATCTCGTTAAATTTTTTGGTTTCGGCCACTCGTTCCTTCATAATCTCATAACGTTGGTGGCCGAGGTCGCGAGTGTCTTGGAGACGACGGTTCATCTCCTCGAAATCTTCCTTTAACTCGAGATCGGAAGACGACTCGACCGTTATTTTCCCGATTCCCTTTCTTCTACCGGTGGGTCGGACCAACTCTTCTTGAATTCCCTCATCAACGTCCACCGCCTCATTTAAATCAACATTGCGGGCATCCGATGTCGGAGTTGACGGGTCAACGGAGGATGATGTTTTTGACCTTTTAGCCCGACGTCTACTACTAGACATCATTGGATTAACTACCGTCCACTTTGGACTTTTTCGTAGTAGCTCCCAACACTTGTAGTACGTGAAAGGGCATTTTGTCCTCTCGAACTCCTCCAAACTATTCGTTAAAACCTCCACGTCACCTTCACCGCTCGGCCGATTATCGTAGTTACGTTGGAAGACTTCTTGGAACGCATGACACTTGTTGTTGATGTCGGTCCATTTGCTAGAAATTGAATCTTTGTCCCGATGTTCGCCTTGACCCCACGTGCTAAAGAATAGTGCTCGAACCCTATCCCAAAAAACCGGGCCCGTTTGAAAGTTTGCTACAAAAATAAAAAAATAATAAGTTGTATGTTAAAAATTAAAGTAACAAAATAAGTAAATAAAAATTTATATAAAATAGTTACCGGTCTCTTCGTCCTCCGAAATGTCGACAAACGCCCGAGTCAATGCGAATTCCTCTTCCTTCGTCCATTTAATGATATTTTTTGTACGCCGCGGTGCGTCCTTATCCTTCTTCTTATGCGACCTTTTGCCGCGTTTCGATATTTCTTGCACCGGTTCGGGTTGGGTCTCCGGTACGACTTCCACATCGGGTTCGGCTTCGGGTTGTGACGGTTGAGACCCGCCGGCTTGACCATAGCCGAAAGTGGGAGGAACAAACGGAGGGGCGCCACTCAAGTAAGCCGTGTAAGTTAAAAAGCTCGGGTCCATGTCTTGAAGGTTGTACGGGGTTTGCGGTTGGGTTGTGTTCGGGTTTGTGGGTCTTGCGGGGACACCAAAAGGAGGGCGGTATGGATGCATGATTGTATAAAAATTAGAAGAAAGTGGGTTTTTTTTATAAAAATTAGAAGAAAGTGGGAGAGAAAGTGAGTTTTTTTTTATAAAAAAAGGTGTGAATGTGGGGTATATATTTATAGTGGGAATATTTTAAATTAAAAAAAAAATTAAAGAATGTTTACCGTTTGACAACGGTCAAGTGGGCCCCCTCTCTTTTTTAAGCGTTATAATCAAAACGCCGGAGGGATTTTTTTCGAAAATCACGCCCCAAAACGCCCACTGTAATGGGGGGTTGGGCGTTATACGGCGTTATATCGCAATTTTTTTTTTAAAAAAAACGCCCCACTACGGGCGGTCTAAATTAACTGAATGCCTAGCAAATCATTCACCTATAAGTATATTTATTAAACGAACAAAGTTGAATAATTTTAAGGTTCGTTTAGTTAATATGAACAAAGTTCTAGTTCATTCTTAACGTTCATGGACATTCGGTTATATTTTCTTAGGTCTTGGGGTATACTTTAACTCTCCTTAACTCCACCTAAGTGTTACATCGCCTATTTTTCCCCATTTTACTCTGCCTCGCTCCAACGAAATAATACAATCTCGTTAACTTCATCTAACCCTATTTTTATTGGTTTTTGGTTTAAAAAAAGAAAAGAATAATTAATTCAATCTCGTAACATACAGATATTAAGTACTTTCCATTTAACGAATTAAGATCGCAATTTCAGCACCGGATCTCTAATATACGCTACAACATATCCAATGGTTTGAGTTCACCCATCCCAGATGAATCTGCTCCCATGTACATTACCATTGGAGATGGAGGAAACCTAGAAGGTCTTGCATCAAGGTGAACTTTTTTTAATTAACAATTGACATTTCTAGCTATTTTTTTTTTTAAATTTTAAAGATAAACTTTCTCTCTTGATGGATTTTGTAGCTATAACGATCCTCAACCGGACTATTCTGCATTCCGCGAGGCTAGTTACGGGCACTCTACACTTGAGATAATGAACAAAACACACGCATTCTACCATTGGAATCGAAATGATGATGGAAAGAAAGTTAAAACCGACTCCGTTGTGTTACACAACCAGTACTGGTTAGTATGTTTCTCTCAAAACAAACTTACAAAACACATATAAAATCCAAGCTTGGTTTTGAAAACTGGAGAGGCCGTTTATACCGGTTTGGCTAAAACGCCTCCTCACGGTTTGGTATGCACCGACCAAACCGTCTATTTTTTTTTATATTTAAGAAATTATTTTTAGTTTAGATGGTATATTATTTCATATTTTGTTAGTTAACTATTAAATTGATTATGATTTATAGTATTAAAAGGAAGACTATAAATTAATTATCTATGTAAATTTACTATACTTTTACAAATATTAAATTAAGTAAAATGAAACATTTTTATTGATGGATTTAAAAAAAAATCATTCTCATTTAAACCCTTCACTTTGATTTAAATGACTATATATAGATGTTCAAATTTTATATAATATTATAACTTTCCAGAGTAACATGTATGGTGTCTCATTCTTCTTGTTAAGATGATCGCGACACCAAGTACATTGTTGGCTTGATATCTACCACAAATTTAAATCTAAGAGGATGTACTAAAAACTCTTTAAATTCTATAGAAAAATGCCAATTTAGTTCATGTGGTCTAGACACTTTTGCCAGTTTTGTCTAAAAGTTTTATTTATCATTTGTGGATCCCAAAAGTTTTCAACATTATCATTTTAGTTCAGCTCGCTTAACCCCATACTCCTTAGTTACTCAAGGGCATTTTTGTCTTTTCGTCTATTCATTTTAATAAAGCTTTAATCCAAACCTATATACCCCTGAGTAACTGAAGAGCATAGACGAGGTTAAGTCAGTTGGACTAAAACGACAACATTGGAAACTTTTTGGACCCATAGGCGATAAATGAAACAATTAGACTAAATTAACAAACTTGCCCGAACCACAGGGACTAAAATGACATTTTACTCTTTAATATGTTGAAAAAACAAAAGTTTTTATGATATGTAACCAAGCATATATGAAAAATATATTATATAAATGGTGGATACAATGTCATTTTCGTTATTACCGTATTTATGTACACAACGATAACCGAATTATCAGTTTCTTAATTATTTTGGTTTATTCGGTTTGATTTATCTGTCACTTTGTTTTGCATGCGTGAAAACAGGAAGTTGATGGATACAGAGTAGAATTTTTTAACCCGATTTGTAACCAAGAGAAACAAGAAGTGTATCCAAAGTTTGTTATTTCTTATAATTCCACAAAGACATATGCATGTCATGTAATTGTAGTTATCCTATCCCATTAATGCAATATCTAATTTTATCTTCAATTAAAAGAAAATGAATCACGAATAAGATGGTTTTAGGATATTTATTTCATTTGAGACAATTGAAAACTATGAAATTAACCTTACTATAACGACGCTTATAGACAGGGCCGGCCCATGGGCCAGTAAAGTCAAGCTAGGGCTTTAGGCCCCAACTTGATAGGGCCTCCAGCTAAAAAAATGTTTATATGTCTATTTGCGATTTTGGGCTTAAGAATAAAGAAACTGGGCTGACTTTTGAGAACTGATCGGCCCGCCCGTAGGTTGTAAACATGGACGCGCCATTAATGCCTCTAAGACCACCCGTAATGGGCGTGCTTTTTTCAAAAAAGCCCCCAATAACGCCCAATCTCGCCCACCCACCGCCCTCCTAGGCGTGATTGGTTATTTTTTTTGTTTTCGCGTGATTTAAATCACGCCTTGCGCCCTATTTTTTTTTGTCCAATCATCCTCCATCTTCCTATTCTTTATCCAATAAGATTTTTTGATGGTTTTTGGTTTATTTAATTATATTACATCTCATTTAACATAATGCCCCACATCCCCACTACACCCCTTTTGTAAAAACGTCCAATAATGTCCCATTGCTGACTGGGCTACCACATGACGCAAAACGCCCTAGGGTGGGGCATTATTCACCCCAACGACTACGCATGGTCTAAAAAGGTAAATTAGGTTAGATGAACTGAAGCAACAATGGCGATTGACATGCGTCGGTTTAAGGGGTGCAACTGAAGGAGTGTTTATGCCACCAATGGACAAATGTATTTTCTGTTTTCCAATCTTTTCAATGGAACCCACAAAAACCCTTTGGAATATTAAGACAGTAGAGTTTAGATAACGAGCTCAGGTAACGATACTTTGATTTTTTATTGTTGTTCTTTTATTTTGACTGGCACTAAGAACATAATTTTGTTGACAAATTTGCTTATGACGAATCATGTAGAGGTTTGATTTGAATCTACAACTATGTTCAATCATTTTAAATGTTTTATGCATAAAACAACTAATCATTGTATGCCAGTGAGCAATTAGGTAGTTTTTAAAGGAAATTATTATGGTTTTATTTTTAATTGGCTGTCTTATCACTGTGATATTTCTGTTCCTTTTTCATGTTTCCTTTTTCCTGTATTTAACCTCTTATACTAGGTCTTTGTTTTTCAATGAAAGAACCCTAAATTGAATACCAGTTTTCATATGGTATCCACATAAATGGATAGGCTTGTTTTGCCAGGTCTACATAAATGTAATATATCTTGCCCAACATACCAACACAACATTATATGATGGGGTGTTGAAGATAACGAAGGACGTATGAAAACTGGTATTCAATTTAGGGTTTCTTTCATTGAAAAACAAAGACCTCGTACAAGAGGTTAAATACAGGAAAAAGGAAACATGAAAAAGGAAACAGAATTATCACAATGATATGACAGTTAATTAAAAATAAAATCATAATAATTTCCTTTACTCCCCCTCAAGATGGTGCATGTAAGTTTCGAATGCCCATCTTGACAAGTAACGTTTGGAGTTGCTGAGATCCCAAACCTTTTGTGAGTAAATCTGCAATCTGATCTTTGCTGTTTATTTGCATTGTCATGATTTCTTTGGATTCAACTCTCTCTCGAACAAAGTAACAGTCCATCTCAACATGTTTGGTTCGTTCATGAAAAACTGGGTTGTTAGCAATGTGACGAGCTGCTTGATTATCGCAGAAGAGAGTTGTTGGATGTAACACCTCGAAAATTTACGTCCAATAATGTATTGACACGTGTCATAAAGTTCCGGTATGTGAAAATATACTTTAGAGGGACTAAAATTGACAAACAGTGAAAACTATGGAACGTAAGGGTCCAAAGTGTCAACAATGGATAAATAGACTCTATGATAACCCTACATAATGTTTATAACCTTAAACGGTTGGTTCATGGATCATACGAAGCGAGAAATGCACAAAAGTGAGAAATTACAAACTATAGGGGCCAAAAGTGTCAACATGTTGAATTTATACCTCTGAGTGAACTTTTGGCAGACCCGAAGCATTGTAATGCTAAAATATACTCACTAGAATATGTGGTAAAAATTTCGTGAAGTTTCGTCAACGTATGAGAAAGTTATGGCCAAAATCGTACTTGAGGGGTTAAAAGCGTCAACGTCGAATTTCATGGCTTTTCGGTTGAGCGCAAAGTTATCCGAGGACATTACCATGTTGGTAAATGTCCCAAGGTTCTTAGAAACCAAGTATGGGGTTTACGAGTCAAAATAAGTAGCCAAAGCATCGCATGCAAGAACAGGGACCAAAGCTGTCAAGTTTGAAACTGTTTGGACCTGCAGAACCCCAGGCGGCCCGCCTGGGATATCTTAAGCGGGCCGCGTGACCCTATCAGATGCTGAATTTCGCGAATTTTTGCATTCTGGTCCAAATTGTGAGTTGAAAACAGCTATTGTCACCTCCAAATTGCACCAATAGATGAGCATGCATGTTAGGACACTTGTGATACTCCTACAACACCTGCTCACACCTTAAATTAGATCAAAAGCTCACATTTTTGGGCACTTGCATTGTGATCAAGAACACCCAAACTTTGCAAGAGCTCTCAAGGCTTCTCCAGGGACTTTCTGGTCGACAAAGCAGACTCCTAGTGTTAACTAAGCTTCATTAGGACCTTTGTAAGCCTTCATATCATTCTATGATTCGTTCTTGCTTTAATTATTAGTTAAAAGTCCGTTGTTCATATAGTTTGACTTTTCGATTAAACGAGTTTGGCTCTGTCATTTCTCAAATTGAAACCACTTATATGTTGGTATTTATGTGGGAAACAAACCCTCAAAGGGGTATTCTCTGATTCCCACTTTATGCATGCTAATTGTCGAGTCAAAGATGTTCTTAAAAAGTCAACAGAAATCGTTTTTGCGAAAAATAGCGTAAATGGTAATCTAGATGACATGCAGTCAGTTTGATCATCAAAAATAGCTTATAATGAATATAAGAATGTGTTTTATCATAATCAACTCGACAATCTTTAGTATAAATACGAATCGGAACCGAAAGTCTTGTAAAACGACTTTTTCGTTGACTATCGATTCGGATCCGTGCATGCATGTTTGAGATCTGTATTGGAGCTTATTTTTGACCATTTTTATTTTGGTTAAACTCTCTGGAATTTTTATATCTTGAGTCTATACTTAGCCGATTCATTTGCATGTTTCCTATTATGCTTAAAGTTGACTATTTTGCCCTTTGTGATATAAAACGTGATTTTTGGAAAAGTGAAAGAGTAGAAATCTTTATTACTAATTTATAAACTTGCACCGAAAATTTGAGATCAGTTGGTGGTCCAGATTTTGAGTTATGGCCGATAGCGTAAAACTATGTCTTTATGTTTAATGAACGACGCATTACGCGTATAACCCATTTCAGGCCACGTTTCGATATAAAACTTTTACCCACTGATGTTATATAATATTTTGGGATTTTTGATGATTTTTATTTAATTTTTGGCTGATCGTATCTTAGATCGCTTAGTCGATTCGGTTAATGCCGGTTTTGACCGTTTAAGCCATAAAATGAGTTTTATACATTCTTTTGACCCGAAACCTTTTTCTACTGATTTTATATGTTAAATAAGTTATTTTGAGCCTTCTGGAAATATAAAAATCTCAGCTTTCTTTTGAAAACCCGGAAACGGCTCTAAATCGCATTTTAAGCGTTTTTGACGCATAGTAAGCGTTATACTCATTTTAAACATGTAAGACTCATACCTACTGATGTAATTAGTATATTTTCATATAATAACAGTAAGTATAAGTATATGAACTCAGATTTCCAGTTTTGGCATTTTTAGCCCTTGTGAAATTACTAAAATACCCCTACGGTGCATAGTTTGATTTTAAATGATAAGTTTGGTATATGGGTCATACCCTACTGTTATAATATGTTAAATAAAGTATATCTACTGTATAAACCAGACCCGTAACTTGGATTTCCAAATTAACTCTTTTATGATCTTTTAAATGACCAAAATGCCCTTCTAAGGCATAAATTGAGTTTAAAATTATTCGGGGCATAATAGAACATAACTTACTGATATTATATCATATTTAAAGCATATTATCTCAGGGAACTTGCATTTGACTCTTTTGGCTACCCGTAACGCCCTTTTTGCGTTCGGTTCGGTTTACGTAACTAGTTTGCGTAAATTGACAGAAACGGGTCAAACGTTATCATTTTTGTCTCAAAATCCAGAATGTATTTAGTATACCCATATTATACAAGTGTTCAAACTTGTCGGGTCTAAATCACATTCTATCCGGTCTTTCGCTTAATCGTGCGCTTGAACCGTATCGTCCTTAAAACTAACTGGTCTAAGCTTAGGCTTAAATAAAGACCCGTTAGGAATCTAACAGGTTATTATAAACCTCTGTTCCAGATTAGGAGGCCCAGTAAAAGCTATCTACACTTACCAATTGTGATTCATACTTGCTCAGGTAAATACATTTTGACTTATTTTCCCTATACGGGCTTGGGGTACGGTATATAGAATACCGCTTGATCGAGCGCACAAATCCTGCACCCTTGGGTGTCCAATTGGAAAAGTTTGTTCGACTCGTTTAAACAGTCTTGTCTTACTTTAGGCTTTGGGGGGGTTATTGACCGTGTCCCGGATATCCTTGGCATTATCTTACGAGATGGCCACGACCAGAGCACGGGGTGTAGGCGTACACTCGTCGTGTATAACTCTTTAATGTGGTGTGTCATTTAATCTTTAGCCCGGACAGCAGATCCCGGGCCACCAAAAGTACGAGTACATGTAATTCGTTCACAAGTTTATATTGCATAATTATCCCAAGTTAATAAAAATGTTTTATGCCGTGTGCATTTAAATCAATTTTCAATCATTTTCAAAATGAGTCAGTTGATTTGTATTTACCAGTGTAAACTGACGTATTTTTCCCAAAAGGTTAAGCGCAGGTACCATACGAACTAGGCTGGCTGTTTCCTAAGAGCGTCCACTATAGTCTTGCAAGCTCGGACGACAAATAAACTGTTGAACAATATATCTTATTTTTATTTGATCCGCCTGTGGATCCGTTTCAACTACTTGTGATATTTATTATTACATCTTAATTAAAGTTGAAATGAATCTATTTCTGCTTCCGCTGTGCATTATTATATTGTGTTGTTTGTCTATGACGATGCCAACTACGTCACTGTACCGCACACCGGGCCCACCGGTGACACGTGGAAATCGGGGTGTGACAGGTTGGTATCAGAGCCAACGCTGAGTGAATTAAACACTATCCTAATGTGATTAATCTCAGTGGCAAATTGCACATACTTGAGTCTAGACTTAACATAGGAATATTCCCGATTCTAATCTGGAATTTATTGCTTCCAATTATTTTATATATTGGATACGTCGCCAAGCGAAGGAGCCGTAATAGGAGTTCTCCACACCCGGAGCCCCGAGATGCTGAGCTTCGTACCACGGCTAAAATGAAATGAACATCCAAGGAAAAAGCGTTCAGAAATAAAATATCGAGGAAGAGATTCCTTTTACTGAAGATCGTCTCCTTAGAGGTCTTTATAACGATATTTATCTTTTGGTCCCTTTGAGGACAACATCATTTCTTTTAAGTCCCTTTTTGGGCAATTTTATACCCCTTTTGAAACCATTGGGATGTTTTATCTAAATTTCATTTATATTATTATATATGAATATAATATATGAAGTAAATTAAAATAACAATTCTGTTATAAGATCTACCATCATAATAAAATAGAAAAATCTAAAAAGGACAAGTCCTAGCCTCGTGTCATATTAAGACCCGGCCAAGATGGCAGTTCCTCAATTTAGATTCAGATCCTTATTAACATTTCAATTTAAAATTGTTTTGCGTTAATTATAAACTAAGAATCTTAAGAGTGAAACCTAGCCTCCGGGTCAATTATAAGACCGGGCCAAGATGGTAAGACCTGTTTAAAAGATTCGTATCCCTGTTAACATCTGAAAATATGTTAACACTCCTGGCAAACGTGGTTCGATGAAATCACGTAAATCATCCCTAGAATGGGTTATTCCAAACCTTCCTTATTAAAATAATCATCCCTTAAGGATGAAGTGCCACGAGTTATAATACACTGTCCGATTGCGACATCGACAGTAGTGATCTTTTGAGATTCCCCGTCCTAAGGGGGGTGAGCTATGCTCAAAGCCCTCCAGACGATAATCTGGTCGTCATGTCATTATTATGACCGCTAAACGACAATTGATTTAAATTAAAGTACTAATCCTGTCGTTATGTCATTATTATGACCGCTGAATGACAGTTGATTTAAATTAAAGTACTAATCCTGTCGTTATGTCATTATTATGACCGCTGAATGACAGTTGATTTAAATTAAAGTACTAATCCTGTCGTTATGTCATTATTATGACCGCTGAATGACAGTTGATTTAAATTAAAGTACTAATCCTGTCGTTATGTCATTATTATGACCGCTGAATGACAGTTGATTTAAATTAAAGTACTAATCCTGTCGTTATGTCATTATTATGACCGCTGAATGACACTTGATTTAAATTAAAGTACTAATCCTGTCGTTATGTCATTATTATGACCGCTGAATGACAGTTGATTTAAATTAAAGTACTAATCCTGTCGTTATGTCATTATTATGACCGCTGAATGACAGTTGATTTAAATTAAAGTACTAATCCTGTCGTTATGTCATCATTATGACCGCTGAATGACAGTTGATTTAAATTAAAGTACTAATCCTGTCGTTATGTCATTATTATGACCGCTGAATGACATTTGATTTAAATTAAGTGCTAATCCTGCCGTCATGTCATTATTATGACCACTGAACGACAGTTGATTAAATTAATGGCACTGATCACGTCGTCATGTCATTACTGTGACCGCTGAACGTATCATCGGTGCAATGACTATATGTCTTAACATCTTACGAGATGTTAATTGATAGGCCCACGGGCCAGAAATTTTAATAAAGACAGTCGTAACCTACAACTCCCTGTCAGGAAAAGGTAATGAACTTTGATTCAAACCTTAATGCCACAATTCTCTGAAATCATGGCTTAAAAATCTAACTTGTCTACGTGACTAGGCTTTTTGTGCCATAGTTATATTTTAAACAATTTAGGATAATTATAATGAAAATCCTGAATAAAATAAATATCTTTCCATCTCTGCCAGTATGCAGTTTAAAAAGAATCTTAAAGGTAAGACCTAGCCTACACGGCCAAGATGGTGAAACCTACTCAAGGGATTCAGATCCTTGTTAACACCTAAAAACGTGTTAGCCCTCTTGACAAATGTGATTCGAAAAATCACAACAGTCATCCTTATATTGGACTCCTCCAATTCTCTTGTCTGGCCTAGTAATTAGAAATCATGGCTTAAGTCATCCTATAAGATGATCATATTATAAACATCCGTTAGTGATGAAGTGCCTACGGGCTAAACCTGTTGTCCAATAAGACAACACGACGGTTGTGGTCTACGACTCCCTGTCTAAAAACATTGGATTAGGTCCAAACATAATAGTCTATAAGATCAATGTGATCATGACTAATATCATCTAATAGGATGATCATGTTATTTAACATCCCTTAGTGATACTTTGCCTACGGGATATAATATATTGTCCAATAGTGACAAGACAATTGTGATTTTTTAATTCCTTGCCCAAGGGGGGTGAGCTATGCTCAAATCCCATGGTCTATATGATCAACGCGATCCTGACCAGTAACATCAGTATGGTCACCATAATATTAACATCCCTAGTAATGAAAAGCCTATGGGCTATACTTTGTTCTATTTGAGATAGGACAAAGCTGGTGGTGGACTTTATGACCCCCTGTTCAAAGTGGTGGGTTATACTCAACCCTAACAGTATACATGATCAGTACGATCATGACTAATATCATCTGATACGATGATCCTATTATTTTATAGAAAATTTGAAGTACAATCTTGGGCCTCCCTATCTTCATAAGGAGACTTCAAGAAGTACTTTCCGACCCAAGGGTTATGATTGTATGCATCTCGACGGTGAATTAGATAACGAAACTAGAGTAATGCAATAAACACATGGTGGATACGCTGCTGGCACTTCCTATATATAAGTGTGTTTATTGTCCTACCCTTCGTGGTGTTATCCTGAATCACTGATAAGATCTATACCACCCACGGGTTATATGTTATATTGTCCATTAGAGACATTGTCAATTATGACCATTGCGGTACATCGTCGAAGGTGATGGGCAATGCCCAAACCTTAAAGCCTATGAGATCGATAAGATCATGACTGATATACTCAATGATGATAATTATATATACATATATGTATATATGTAAACATCCATTAATGATGTCCTAGGATTTGCCTATGTGCCAAAATAAAAATAAATCGCCTTTCAAGACGATGACGAGGGTAGCCTATGACTCCCTGTCCAATGGTGAAGAACTAGATTCAAATCTTAAAACCCCTAATCTAATAAGATTGCGGATTATAAATTAATGTCCTCTATGACAGGCATTTGTTGCCATATCTATAACGTCGTATGCAACAAGGCCTTCGTGCCATATGATTATTTATGTCCTCCCTGACGGACTAATGTTTCATATTTTAGGAAGCCATTATGGCAAGCATTCGAGATACCTAAAATCATCTATATGCCAAAGACAGCTGGGACATTTTGATCCCCTGTTAAAAGGGTAACGGACTCGGTCAAAACCCTAAAGGCCATTAATGATCCTTGTGTGACTTAGGCCGAATATGATTGAAGTACACTCAGATAACACTCCTTAGGAATGTTTATATGGTTTAATAATACCATGGTTAATGTATGATGAGTCATCAGGGCGATGACAAGCTGCTGAAGTGCACACAATAAATTGTTACATTTAGTACTTAATACCAAAGGATTCGAGTAGAGAAAACTCGTAATAGACGACAACAGTCGCAATGCTAGAGATGCGACAAATACTAACGGTGCATCAAGAGGGAACCTCAATGTTAAAGGAGATAATCTCCAAAACCAAAGTTAACGCAGTTGTTGGAAGGGTTATGAGAAAACACATGAGGCGATTCAAGAAGCCAAATGTTGATTACTCTAAAACACATGTCACTACTCAAACAAGAATTTTATTCATACTCCATATACGAAGAATGACCCAAATAAAATCATCTGTGGCAAGGAGCCCATTCTTTTTAGAACGTACTTAAAAGTACTTCGTCTCTTGGAAGTCAAGAGACTTCAATAGTTAAAAGGGGGCCACTGATTGCAAGGAAAAGTTGAGAGGAGTAGAAACCATTAGATATAACAATGGTTATGCTGCAAAGCACGCAGTAAGGTATGTGTCACAAACATTCGGTGGTAATACCCATAAATTATGAGGACAATAATGGAGTCCCCTTATATACAGTATCGAGATGGTCCAAAAATTTAAGGACCTCATTAGAAAAACTTGGTATCCACTTTGCAAAGTGGAAAAGATGGAATAGGAATTTTTCCGACCCCCATAAGAGCTAGAAACTATCAGCAGTAGGTTGCAAACATCAATTCATTGGTTGAGATAGTGCTCTTATTCGGTTAACCTAGAATTTAAGCTTAATGCTCTATATATATATTAAGATTTAAACATCAGCAGCGAGAGGACACATTAAGGTTTCAAAGCCTGCTTGCTATGAATCCATTATGGATCCACCTCCGCTACTTATGATTGTATAAATTAAGGAAATAACCAGTCAAGCCTAGACTGCCCTACAAATTGTCAAAGATCCTATAGCTAAGTTTAAAAGGATTAAGAATGGAGGCGTTTAACCTTCCCGGTGAATAATTAGAGGCAGTTCACATTAATAATGACGCCAGGTAAACCCTTATTGTGATTCTTTTGGTTAAGGGTTACGTTCGGATTCAAGTACTGCTAAGTCTCTCATAAGATTTTAAGCTTAGCAAACTTTTAGAAAATATCCCGTAATAACTTCAGATATTAAGTGTAAGGTAAAACTTACAAGCAAGATCGTAAGAACCATTTCTTCTGTTCTCATCAGAAACCTTCAGCCGTAAAATTTTGAAGTACCTTCTCTATAAAGGAGGTGCGTCGGCATGTACAGTTGATATCTCCTTGATCTCAATCGATTACGAATGTCAGATGGTATGATAAAAGCGCCATATGGGGATTTGTATATCTTAACATGTCCCATAGATTGCTTCCATGCCTGATCAGTATGGAGGTTTAATGCATGGGGCCACAAAGATATCCCGATGGTCATATGGTACTAAAGTCAACTAATGGTATTCAAAGAAGATATCCAGAATGGAAGTTTTCATGCAAATGTTCCCGATTAAGGAAATTCGTGGACTTATAACATAAATGTGTCATTATATGACTCGAGCAATGATGGATGAACTGGAGTCTGAGATTCGGAAAATCTCTGTAACCTCATTGTATCTTGACTTCCCTGTTTACCTCCTGAGAGGCAGGTAGAATTAAGATTTCTATATCCCATTTAGGGTTGTATCTTTATGAATCCCCAAGTCGGCTAGTACCATCATTGGATAATTTGAAACCCCAATTAAGTAAATTTTAAAATAAAGGATTCATATAGCCTAACTCGATATCCTGAAGAAATCGGTATCGTTAATTAAGAAAGACGGTTCATTTTGCTTATGCATGAAATACCGCAACCCAAAATAGGCAACAATTAAGAATTTCCATCAGCTACCCAGGATCGTCGATTGTTCGACTAACTGTGAGAATTAACTATCCCTTAAGATTAGTTTTAAGTAATGGATGGAATAACCATTTCTCATTTAAGATAAGCTTTTCTATAATATTTGAGGTATAAGTATCAAGGCTGCGCCTTTCGAGGCCCTATACGGTAGAAAGTGTAGATCGCCCATTTGTTGGGCAGAAGTTGGAGATGTCCAATTATCAGGACCTGATATCGTTTTTGAGACGACGGACAAGATCGTGCAGATTCGCGATCGTTTGAAAGCTGCCAGGGATAGGCAGAAAAGTTATGCGGATCCTAAGCGCAAGGATTTTCACTTCGATGTAGGTGATAAAGTGTTACTTAAGGTATCGCCCTGGAAAGGGGTGATGCGATTTGGTAAGAAAGGCAAGCTAAGCCCGAGATACATAGGACCTTTCGAGATTATCGAACGTGTCGGGGCAGTCGCTTACAAGTTAAACTTGCCTGAAGAACTTAGCGCTATCCATAATGTGTTCCACATCTGTAATTTGAAGAAGTGTTTCGCTGACGAATCACTGGTTATACCGCATACAGATGTACACATAGATGAGAGTTTGAAGTTCGTGGAAAAACCTTTGTCGATTGAGGATCGACAGGTGAAAAAGCTTCGAAGGAAGCACGTGCCTATTGTTAAGGTCAAATGGGATGCCCGTAGAGGTCCCAAATACACGTGGGAAGTGGAATCCACGATGCAAGAGAAATATCCTCATTTGTTTCAGTAAATCTCGAGGTCGAGATTTCTTTTAAGCGGGTGAGGATGTAACACCTCGAAAATTTACGTCCAATAATGTATTGACACGTGTCATAAAGTTCCGGTATGTGAAAATATACTTTAGAGGGACTAAAATTGACAAACAGTGAAAACTATGGAACGTAAGGGTCCAAAGTGTCAACAATGGATAAATAGACTCTATGATAACCCTACATAATGTTTATAACCTTAAACGGTTGGTTCATGGATCATACGAAGCGAGAAATGCACAAAAGTGAGAAATTACAAACTATAGGGGCCAAAAGTGTCAACATGTTGAATTTATACCTCTGAGTGAACTTTTGGCAGACCCGAAGCATTGTAATGCTAAAATATACTCACTAGAATATGTGGTAAAAATTTCGTGAAGTTTCGTCAACGTATGAGAAAGTTATGGCCAAAATCGTACTTGAGGGGTTAAAAGCGTCAACGTCGAATTTCATGGCTTTTCGGTTGAGCGCAAAGTTATCCGAGGACATTACCATGTTGGTAAATGTCCCAAGGTTCTTAGAAACCAAGTTTGGGGGTTTACGAGTCAAAATAAGTAGCCAAAGCATCGCATGCAAGAACAGGGACCAAAGCTGTCAAGTTTGAAACTGTTTGGACCTGCAGAACCCCAGGCGGCCCGCCTGGGATATCTTAAGCGGGCCGCGTGACCCTATCAGATGCTGAATTTCGCGAATTTTTGCATTCTGGTCCAAATTGTGAGTTGAAAACAGCTATTGCCACCTCCAAATTGCACCAATAGATGAGCATGCATGTTAGGACACTTGTGATACTCCTACAACACCTGCTCACACCTTAAATTAGATCAAAAGCTCACATTTTTGGGCACTTGCATTGTGATCAAGAACACCCAAACTTTGCAAGAGCTCTCAAGGCTTCTCCAGGGACTTTCTGGTCGACAAAGCAGACTCCTAGTGTTAACTAAGCTTCATTAGGACCTTTGTAAGCCTTCATATCATTCTATGATTCGTTCTTGCTTTAATTATTAGTTAAAAGTCCGTTGTTCATATAGTTTGACTTTTCGATTAAACGAGTTTGGCTCTGTCATTTCTCAAATTGAAACCACTTATATGTTGGTATTTATGTGGGAAACAAACACTCAAAGGGGTATTCTCTGATTCCCACTTTATGCATGCTAATTGTCGAGTCAAAGATGTTCTTAAAAAGTCAACAGAAATCGTTTTTGCGAAAAATAGCGTAAATGGTAATGTAGATGACATGCAATCAGTTTGATCATCAAAATAGCTTATAATGAATATAAGAATGTGTTTTATCATAATCAACTCGACAATCTTTAGTATAAATACGAATCGGAACCGAAAGTCTTGTAAAACGACTTTTTCGTTGACTATCGATTCGGATCCGTGCATGCATGTTTGAGATCTGTATTGGAGCTTATTTTTTACCATTTTTATTTTGGTTAAACTCTCTGGAATTTTTATATCTTGAGTCTATACTTAGCCGATTCATTTGCATGTTTCCTATTATGCTTAAAGTTGACTATTTTGCCCTTTGTGATATAAAACGTGATTTTTGGAAAAGTGAAAGAGTAGAAATCTTTATTACTAATTTATAAACTTGCACCGAAAATTTGAGATCAGTTGGTGGTCCAGATTTTGAGTTATGGCCGATAGCGTAAAACTATGTCTTTATGTTTAATAAAGGACGCATTACGCGTATAACCCATTTCAGGCCACGTTTTGATATAAAACTTTTACCCACTGATGTTATATAATATTTTGGGATTTTTGATGATTTTTATTTAATTTTTGGCTGATCGTATCTTAGATCGCTTAGTCGATTCGGTTAATGCCGGTTTTGACCGTTTAAGCCATAAAATGAGTTTTATACATTCTTTTGACCCGAAACCTTTTTCTACTGATTTTATATGTTAAATAAGTTATTTTGAGCCTTCTGGAAATATAAAAATCTCAGCTTTCTTTTGAAAACCCGGAAACGGCTCTAAATCGCATTTTAAGCGTTTTTGACGCATAGTAAGCGTTATACTCATTTTAAACATGTAAGACTCATACCTACTGATGTAATTAGTATATTTTCATATAATAACAGTAAGTATAAGTATATGAACTCAGATTTCCAGTTTTGGCATTTTTAGCCCTTGTGAAATTACTAAAATACCCCTACGGTGCATAGTTTGATTTTAAATGATAAGTTTGGTATATGGGTCATACCCTACTGTTATAATATGTTAAATAAAGTATATCTACTGTATAAACCAGACCCGTAACTCGGATTTCCAAATTAACTCTTTTATGATCTTTTAAATGACCAAAATGCCCTTCTAAGGCATAAATTGAGTTTAAAATTATTCGGGGCATAATAGAACATAACTTACTGATATTATATCATATTTAAAGCATATTATCTCAGGGAACTTGCATTTGACTCTTTTGGCTACCCGTAACGCCCTTTTTGCGTTCGGTTCGGTTTACGTAACTAGTTTGCGTAAATTGACAGAAACGGGTCAAACGTTATCATTTTTGTCTCAAAATCCAGAATGTATTTAGTATACCCATATTATACAAGTGTTCAAACTTGTCGGGTCTAAATCACATTCTATCCGGTC
Source organism: Helianthus annuus (assembly GCF_002127325.2). NCBI lineage: Eukaryota > Viridiplantae > Streptophyta > Magnoliopsida > Asterales > Asteraceae > Helianthus > Helianthus annuus. The sequence continues at coordinate 172,919,524 of NC_035442.2, read as the reverse complement.
TTTCGCTTAATCGTGCGCTTGAACCGTATCGTCCTTAAAACTAACTGGTCTAAGCTTAGGCTTAAATAAAGACCCGTTAGGAATCTAACAGGTTATTATAAACCTCTGTTCCAGATTAGGAGGCCCAGTAAAAGCTATCAACACTTACCAATTGTGATTCATACTTGCTCAGGTAAATACATTTTGACTTATTTTCCCTATACGGGCTTGGGGTACGGTATATAGAATACCGCTTGATCGAGCGCACAAATCCTGCACCCTTGGGTGTCCAATTGGAAAAGTTTGTTCGACTCGTTTAAACAGTCTTGTCTTACTTTAGGCTTTGGGGGGGTTATTGACCGTGTCCCGGATATCCTTGGCATTATCTTACGAGATGGCCACGACCAGAGCACGGGGTGTAGGCGTACACTCGTCGTGTATAACTCTTTAATGTGGTGTGTCATTTAATCTTTAGCCCGGACAGCAGATCCCGGGCCACCAAAAGTACGAGTACATGTAATTCGTTCACAAGTTTATATTGCATAATTATCCCAAGTTAATAAAAATGTTTTATGCCGTGTGCATTTAAATCAATTTTCAATCATTTTCAAAATGAGTCAGTTGATTTGTATTTACCAGTGTAAACTGACGTATTTTTCCCAAAAGGTTAAGCGCAGGTACCATACGAACTAGGCTGGCTGTTTCCTAAGAGCGTCCACTATAGTCTTGCAAGCTCGGACGACAAATAAACTGTTGAACAATATATCTTATTTTTATTTGATCCGCCTGTGAATCCGTTTCAACTACTTGTGATATTTATTATTACATCTTAATTAAAGTTGAAATGAATCTATTTCTGCTTCCGCTGTGCATTATTATATTGTGTTGTTTGTCTATGACGATGCCAACTACGTCACTGTACCCCACACCGGGCCCACCGGTGACACGTGGAAATCGGGGTGTGACATTGGAGCTGTCAGGATGATCTGTAGAAGTAACCATCAGACCCATAAGATTTCACTAACGGTGGATGCCATGGCTCTATATTCAGCCTCTGCATAGGAACGAGAGACTAGAGATTGTTTCTTGGACTTCCAAGAAATAGGAGCACCACCCAAAAGGAGAAGATATCTGGTTCTCGATCGTCTAGAATAGGGGCATCCAAGCCAGTCTGCGTCACAGTAAGCAGTTAAGACGGGTTCGCCAGCTCGTGGGAGTAAAATACCCTGTCCTGCTGTTCCTTTTAAGTAACGAAGTACCCGATTTGCAACATCCATATGATTTTTCCTTGGGCCAGCCACAAACTGACTTAACACATTAACAGCATAGGCAATGTCTGATCTTGTAACTTGTAGATACAACATTCTGCCAATTAAGCGCCGATACGAGGTGGCATCTACTCGATTCTCCTTTTCACCTTTATCGAGTTTTAGATTTGATTCAACAGGAAAGGAGCTTGGTCGACAACCCATCATCCCACTATCTTCTAATATGTCCAGAGTGAATTTTCGCTGACTTAGAACCAACCCTTCAGGTGTTTTAGCGACTTCGATTCCGAGGAAATATTTTAATCTTCCCAAGTCCTTGATGCTGAATTGTTTATCAAGGTACTTCTTTGTTTGTTGAATTTTCACGAGATCGTTTCCTACCAGGATGACGTCATCGATATAAATGAGGACTGCAACAAAAGAGTTCTCTTCTTTGTATGTGAATAAGGAATGATCGGCCTTAGATTGCTTGAACCTTTGACTGAGAAGCGAAGATATAAACTTTTCATACCAGTTGCGGGAGGCCTGTTTCAACCCGTAAAGAGACTTTTTGAGCCGACAAACACGATTTTCGTTTTCCTTAGAAAAGCCTTGAGGAATCTTCATGTATACTTCTTAGTGGAGATCTCCGTGTAGGAAGGCATTATTTACATCCAGCTGGTGGACAATCCAATCTTTCTTTGCCGCTACTGCTAAAAGAGTTCTAACAGTAACCGGTTTTGCCACCGGTGCGAAAGTATCATGAAAATCCACTCCTTCCTGTTGGGTAAAACCTTTTGCTACTAGCCGAGCCTTGTATCTCTCAACTTCTCCATTTGGTTTGTACTTAATTCTGTAGACCCATTTGGAGTCTATGGCTCGTTTCCCTTTTGGCAAAGTTTCTAAAGTCCATGTTCCATTCTGTTCAAGAGCCCGTATTTCCTTTTGCATGGCCTCTTTCCATCTTTCGTCTTGCACAGCTTGTTTGAAAGTTTTTGGCTCATCATGGGAATCGATGGCCGCCAAAAAGGCTTTATGAGAGCTAGAAAAATTTTTGTAAGAGACATAATTGGATAAAGGGTGTACCGTCGAGGATTCTTGACCGGAAGTGGACAAGGTGTGATCTATTGATGGTGGGAGATCAACAACAAAATCACCAAGTCGTTTTGGTTGAGTTCTGACTCTTTGCTGTCTGATTGGTTGTGGTTCTATATGGATTGTTTCATCTTCTATTTGGTTTTCAGTATGGTGATTTGATTCAGTATTGGCTTCAACCTGATCATCCACTATTTGGTTACTTTGTTGGACCTGGTCTTCATCAGAAACAATCGGCTCGTTATCATTTATTCCATTTGTACTTTCAACCCGAGTTGTATTATCCGGGTCCAGTGGTTCAGGCCCACTCATATGTGTAGGCTGGCCCAAGATTTCTTGATTGGCTTCATTGGTTTCCTTGTAATACCAAGGAGGGAAATAAAAAAGCTTCTTATTTTTCTCTTTGTCAATACGGTCTGAGTTCCCGAAAGGGAAGACGTTTTCTACAAATTTCACATCTCTTGACACCACCACTTTGTTACGGGTAATATCATATATTTTGTATCCTTTCGTTCCTGGTGGATAACCCAAAAACACTCCGGGTTTCCCCCTCCATTTGAATTTGTCCCCATTCGTGTCAGTATTTCTAAAATAGGCGAGGCAACCAAAGACCCTCATATGTTCATACTCAGGTTTTTGCTCAAATAAAATTTCAAATGGTATTTTGTTGCCAATGGTTTTCGACGAGAGACGGTTGATTATATAGGCAGCTGTCATGACACACTCCCCCCAAAACCTTGTTGGCAGATTCGCCTCAAATCTTAGGGCTCGTGCAGTCTCGAGTAAGTGTCTGTGCTTGCGTTCCACAACACCATTTTGTTGCGGTGTGTGTGGGCAAGTGGTCTCGAGAATTATGCCTTGTTCGGCATAAAAGTTGTGCATTCGGTTTGAAACAAATTCTCCCCCGTTGTCACAACGGATTCTTTTAATCAATTTTCCAAATTGTGTTATGACCATTTTGTGGAAAAATGTTAGACGGTCACCCGCCTCAGATTTGTGTTTTAGTAAGAAAACCCAAACGGATCGACTATAGTCATCCACGATTGTTAAAAAATAGTTTGCCCCCGAAAGCGAGGGAATTCTATATCTTCCCCAAATATCACAATGCAACAATTCAAAACATTCTTTGCTTTTGATAGAACTTATAGGAAAAGGCAATCGGGTGTGTTTAGCTTTAGCACACGAATCACAATCAACAGTTTTAAAAGAAGCATTCTTGGCAAAATCAAAATGAGAAAGTTTATTACTAGAAGTATGACCAAGCCTTTTATGCCATACCTCCACCGAAGCCATCATAGCCTTTCTTCTATTCTCCACCATCTTAATCCAGTATAGTCCACGTTCACATTTACCCATTCCAATCAATTCCCTTGAACGCAAGTCTTGTATGAAACAGAATTCGGGAAGGAAAATTACCGCACATTGATGATCTTTCGTTAAACGACTCACCGATAAAAGGTTACACTTAAACTTTGGAACATGCAACACCCCTTTAATTTTCCTTCCACTTCGTAAATAGCAACTTCCTTTACCCATGACAGGTATAGAATCACCGTTCGGGATCATAACAGGAGGTTCACAAGTGGAAGCCATCATGTCTTCTAACCATTCAGCTTGGTACGTTATCTATTCGGTACAACCCGAATCAACTATCCAATCGTTGGATGAGTCGTCTCCCATGGACGTCTGTCAGAGTGAGATAGTAGAGTTTTGGATTTGTTTGTCGAGCAGGATAGTAGCCTGCTCTGATACCATATGAAAACTGGTATTCAATTTAGGGTTTCTTTCATTGAAAAACAAAGACCTCGTACTAGAGGTTAAATACAGGAAAAAAGGAAACATGAAAAAGGAAACAGAATTATCACAATGATATGACAACTAATTAAAAATAAAATCATAATAATTTCCTTTAAAACCTGTGTTTATTTTTTGTTTACGGTTATGGTAAAACTGGTAAAACTTTTTTATAAAATTGATTATATTTTATGGGACAAAGAACTAATGGTACAAAAACATGCATTTAAAGCTTTAGATGGGACTATGAAAGACATTCACCTCTGATCTTATATGAATTCTGGAATGCCATTTAGAAGTAAAGTTATTTTTTGGTGGTAACTTAAGACAAATACTTGATCTTATTCCCGACGTAAGTTGACAGGAAATTATGAATGCATCTTTAATTTCATTCGGAGTAAATGTTAAATGCTTAGATTAAAAAAAACATGAGGTTGAATGAAAGAAGTTAAACATGAACATACAAATAATTTTTCAAAGTGGCTTTTGAATTTAGGTGAGGGAATGTTGTTGCCGTGGTGGTACCAATGGTGGTGGGGCAATTATCAAAATACCGGAAGATCTTCTAATTAATGACTCATCCAATCATATTTCAAGTTTAATTGACTTAATTTGTTTGTCCTTTGATTCTTCAATACTTCAAAGATCTACAGTTTTTCGTGAAAGCACCGAAAACCGAAGTTGGTCGTGAAATTAATGATTGCTTGCTATTAGTATTCCAAGGAGATGAAAAAGAGTACCTTAGATCCGACAATATATGTCAAACAGAACATTTAAGTGATCAGTTACAAGCATATTTATACTCATCAGATGCTCTAAATGGGCTTAAAATATCAGGACTGCCAAATCATAGATTAGTACTAAAGGTCGGTTTTCTTGTAATGTTGTTATGAAATGCTAACCAATAAATGGTTTTGGTAATGGTACCAAGATACAAATCATATCACTTGGCAAATGTGTTATAGAAGCAAAAATAATATCCGGAGGTAATACCGGTACTCGTACATTTATTCCAAAAATTAATACCTTCAGAAAAAAGATACCTTACAGATTTTTTAAAAAAAAGACAATTTCCATTGTTTTCAAATTTCAAAAAATAAAATTTCCATTGTTTTTGTGTTTTGCAATGACGGTCAATATAAGTCAGGGACAATCACAATCGAGAGTTGGTCTGTATTTTAAAGAAGTTGCATGCACCCATGAACTAGGGACGAAGTAAAGCTACTAATATTAGATAAAGATAGGAAAGCTAGAAATCAAACAAAAATTGTTATATACAAGTAAATATTTGAAGATTTATAAATTAGTTAGGCTTTTGAAATGCATAAACATTCATCTCTTTCCATTATTTAGTGTACTATTTCATTTATATTTCTTATTTTTAAATTATGATTTATATAATATATATTGTTTAATTTGTGTAATATACGAATACATAAGCTATTATTCCATATATAAATAAGTAACTTTTTCATGCATAAACACTTGTAACTTATGCTTTGGGGATTTTTTTAAAAAAAAAAAACTTGATTTTTTAGTTTTAACCCAAAGGTTTTTACCTTTTGCAACTTTAACCCTATAAAATTTGTTTTTTTCACTTTAACTCAAAACTTTTCATTATTTGCAATTTAACTTCACAACTTTTTTCAATTATACTTTTCGTCTTTGGTTAAACGTTTTTACGTTCCGTTACGTATAATTCTAATTTTTTCGAGTTAATACGACGCAACGTATGAGTGTGGTTCAACTTTTTTATGTTTTGTTTCAACACTTGTAACTTATGCTTTGGGGATTTTTCAAAAAAAAACTTGATTTTTTAGTTTTAACCCAAATGTTTTTACCTTTTGCAATTTTAACCCTACAAAATTTGTTTTTTTCACTTTAACTCATAACTTTTCATTATTTGCAATTTAACTTCACAACTTTTGTCAATTATACTTTTCGTCTTTGGTTAAACGTTTTTACGTTCCATTATGTATAGTTCTAAATTTTTTGAGTTAATACGACGCAACGTACGAGTGTGGTTCAACTTTTTTATGTTTTGTTTCAAATTTTGCAAGTTAACATGGCGCAACGTGCATGTGTGGTTCAACGTTTTTACCTCTGTTTTTTCATGTTTGACAGGTTCGTCGCAACACGCAGATCCTAGGTCGAGTCAGCATTGGTGGTCGATCACGGTTGTGTGACATTAGTAGTATTTGACACCGTTTTACGCCCCGCCGCAACGCGGGGTGTGCTTTGGGGGTTTTCCAAGAAAAAATGGTTATGCATATGGTTGTCGTAACCTTGGCTTTAGGGGTTTTCCAAAAAAAAATGATTTTTTTTTTTACTTTTTAGCCAAAAGTATTTCATAAATTACTTTTAACCCAAAACTATTTGTTTTTTTTTTTACTTTTAACCCAAAACTTTTTATCTTTTGCAATCTATCCTCACAACTTTTTTTACTTTCAACTTTGATCCTTTATAGTTTTCATTTTCCGCAAATTTTCCGCTTTATGCTTGGTTCTAAATTTTGTGACTTAACACATCGCAACGTGCGTCTTTGGTTTAACGTTTTTACGTTTCGTTCTAAATTTTGCGAGTTAAACGACGCGACGTGCGTGTATGGGTGAACGTTTTTACATCGTCTATTTTTTCCCGTTTGACAGGTTTAACATAACGTGCGGGTCCTAGGTTGACTTAGTTATAACTAAAGAATCCCCGCCGCATTGCGGCGGGTCTCAATTCTAGTTGTTACTTATATAATAGAGCCATCAATAGTGTTCTTATTTATATATTGTAAATTGTAAATTAGTAAGTTTTGTATACATAGAGTGTTGTACTATATGTTTTGGGTGGTTTAAAAAAAAAAGAATTTGAAATTTTACTTTTAACCCAAATCTTACAATTTCTTGCAATTTTAACTTCATAAAATTGAACTTTTTTACTTGAAAGCCAAAACTTCTCTTCTTTTACAATTTAACCTCAACTTTTTATATTTAACTTTGGTTCGCTATACTTTTCATCTTTTGCATATTTTCGTTTTACGTTTCGTACTAAATTTTGCGAGTTATCACGAAGCAACGTGTGTGTGTGTGGTTCAACGTTTTTACGTTCCGTTCATAATTTTGCGAGGTAATACGGTGCAACGTCCATGTGTAGTTCAAGATTTTACGTCTATTGTTTTTAATTTCATAGGTTCGTTGCAACACGTGAGTCGTTGATTGACTTTGTTATTTTTTTATATGTTCTATCTTTCGATTTCTTAAAATTTTTTTGTACTTTAACCCAAAACTTTTTGTCTTTTCTAATTTAACATCACAACTTTTTTACTTTCAACCTTGTTCCCCTATACTTTTCATCATTCCAAAATTTTCGTTTTACGTTTCGTACTAAATTTTGCGAGTTAACACAACGCAACGTGTGTGTGTGATTCAACGTTTTTACGTTTTTTTTTCATAATTTTGCAAGTTAATACAGCACAACATCTATGTGTTGTTTAATGTTTTTACTTCTATTATATCTCATTTGACATGTTCGTCGTAACGCATGAGTCCTAGATCGACTTAGTTATTTTTTTAAATGTTCTATATTTCGTTCTATTTCTTCACTTTAACACGCCACAACTTCAGCGTTCATGGTCGTTCTAGGGTGATTGAGTGAAATCCTACCCAATAATGTTATGCCATGTCAACTCCCCATTCCACTCCCTATTTTGCACTCAATCAAGGGGTATGGTTAATCACTCTAGGGTGTTTGAGTAGGTTAAAAAATAAAAAAAATTGTGATTGGTTAGGGGTTGAGACCCACCATTAAACCTCCCTTCCTCCTCCTTCCCTCCTCCTTCCCTCCTCTTCCCGCATCGGTGAATATACACCAAAAACATTCAAAATTTCGGTGACTCAAACAAGTGGGGGTGGTCACCGATCGGTGAACTCCATTCACCGAATGGTTTACCGAAACTATACCCTCCACTCTAAGGTGGAAAAGTCATTTTAAAAAGCTAGAATATTCTGACTTTTTAAAACTTTTTGGCTTATTGGCTTTTCTCACCACATAAGTTAATCCAAACACTTTTCTAAAAACTAATTTTCAAAAATTCATAAGTTAATAGGTCTTTTTAACAAAAAGTTATTTTTGAGTTAAATAAGCTTAGCCATGCCCAATAGTTTTGCCCAACAGTCCAACACATACCACCACAACATTATACAATGAAAAAAAATAAAAGTAAAACAAGAATTAAAAATGTAGAATTAAGAAAATGAAACCATTTAAATTCTAACTATACTATGGAGTGAGAAAAGAAAGTCTAGACTACTGAAACATTTATATATCTGAGTTATAGTTTTACAACATACCATCACAACATTATAGAATAAAATAAATTAAAAAAAAAAAAAACAAGAATTAAGATTAAGTTTTCCAATTTAACTTCAAACCAGCATAAAAAACATATGGAAATTGTCTTTTAAAGGTAGTATAATATAATAAACCAAAAGAAAAACAAACTGAACAAAGTCCCTAAAAGGAAACCCTAGGCAGGTTACCTAAAGTTCCCTCATTAGATTTAGGATTCCTCTTTACTGACCAGAAAGGGTTTTATTATGTCTTGTAGAAGTCCATTATCTCTATGTTCATAAGATGGCAAAGGAGAAGAGCAGTATCGTCCTTCTTGAAAGTCATACGATGGAAAAGCAGTGGTGGAGGTGCTGGTGGTGGTTGTGTTATTGTTGGTGAGGTTGAAGTTTAAAGGGTAATTAAGTGGAGGTACAAGCAATGAAGAAGCCGAGCCACCCGCGCGTCGACCACCAAAAGTGGCTGTTTGCGGCATGATTTCGGGATGGGTAATGGGACATGGGTGTGTATGAGTACCTTCATAAGTTGTGATGAGTATCGATAGATCCTCTAGTGACCTTTCAGTTATCTTCTTCACTCCACATGACTCACTAGTGCAACGATAGTAAGTCCTGCAATCAAATACATTAACAAATATACATACAAAAAAATAGACAAATTGTTGCAAAAAGTAAAAACCTGAAAAACACTTTTCTGCACATACTCGCCTCCTTTAACAAGTATAAATGCTTTATGTTAGCTTGTGTAGTTTTTGAGGGAAAATCATCAAAAGAGGTATTTGATCAAGGGTTTTCTTTTGGTAAAATAGGCATTGCATCTGTGGACTCGTAAACTAAGTAAACCAATAAAAGAAGGATAACTAAACATAGTCATAACCAAAAGCATCCCACACTCTCACTTTCCGCCACCTTTTAAGCGGAACTATAGACACAAAAAATTACATCTCACCCAAATAACCAATCAAAAAATTTGTGTGCTCGAAAACTAAGCAAACCAATAAGAGAATGACACCTAAGCAGCGTCAACATCAAAACACCCAACACTCTGACTTTTTTGGCACCTTTTTAGTCGGAACTATAGACACAAAAAATTACATCTCGCCCAAATAACCAATCAAAAAATTTGTGTACTCGTAAACTAAGCAAACCAATAAGAGAATGACACCTAAGCAGAGTCAACATCAAAATACCCAACACTCTGACTTTTTTGGCAACTTTTTAGTCAGCATTATAGACAAAAAAAATACATCTTACCCAAATAACCAATCAAAAAATTACATGTGTAATGTCGGCACTAAAAAAGAGGGAGGGTCCACCGTTATAAAGATTACAAGTGTAAAAGTTCCGACACTATTTTAGCCGGTGGGCTAAAGGGCCAGTCCCTATTTTAGCCAGCACAGAAAAAAAGCTCCCTCTTTTTCAGCGTCAGAAAAAATGGAGCCGGGTCCTCTAGCTGTTGGATAAAATAGTGCCGACAGTTAACACTTGTAACTTTTTGATTGGTTATTGGCGAGATGTGGAGCCAAGTGTACTTTTTTGTGTTTTATGTCTCGACTAAAAAAGTGTTGGAAAGTCTGAAAATGAGTTATTTGACTCTGCTTACTTGTCAATCTCTTATTGATTTGCTTATTCTACAAGTCCACAAGTTTAATGCCTATTTTGCAAAAAGTATTGGTCAACATGCCTCTTTTCATGATTATTTTAGTTGTTGGTACACATATATATATATATATATATATATATATATATATATATATAGGGGTGGGTTAACGTACAATATTCTTAACGTATGATGCGTACAAGATGAAATTACGCACGTTATAAAACTCAAAATCCTAATCACACATGTTGAAAAACCATACATCACGAATGTTGAAAACCATAATAACGTATGAACATAATCACGCATGTACAAAATCAAAAATCACGCATGTTATAAAACTAATTACACATGTTAAAATATATATCCTACACACATTGAAATTTATCATACACTTTATCCTACACACCTCATAATTTATCATACACTCTAAATTAATTTATTTATAAAATATATATTTTGAATATAAGTTACAAGTTTAATATAGTTAGCTATTAAATAGTCTACAAATTAATGATCTATGTAAGTTTACCAATACCTTTACAATAAAATTAAATGCAAATATTAAATAAAGCAAAATGAAGCAATCTTATTTTTAAAATTTCTTTTTTATGTTCTTAAAAAAAATTCTTTTCATTTGAACCCTCTAATATATATTTATATACTGAAATTGATATTGGTTTTGAAAAGAAGAAAGCCTCATGTATATGTATGGGTGAGTAACTAAGAATTTATTAAAAACGTGGGTGGAGAATGAATTTTTACCTTGGAAAATAGTTATTTTGTAAGGCTTTTTTACCGTATTTTCTCCATTTATATCCGTCTTCCAAGTAGTCATCTTCAGTCTTAGTCAAGAATGCAAATCTTTGTTCCCATTGTTTTTTCGGGTTACTATTTTTGGCCTTCAACCTAAAGAAATTAAAAATACCCACAACATAAAATAATAATAATTTAATGAGTTTAGTTGTCATATATATGATATGCTTTTTTTTTTAATTTCAAACAAGAAGTAGGACAACAAAGGGTGGTGGTCTATTAGCAAAGACAAAGTCTTTAAACACCTTGGGAGAGAAAGTCTTGGGTGCAAGCCCCACAGATGACGGAAATAAAAGAAATTTGTCATTAAAAAAATGAGAAGTAGGACGAATAACGGGTCATGTTCGTTAATTGACGGATTGAACTAATAAATGTTGTCATAAATATATCCATTACATGAGACACATTTTAGAATGATAAAAAAAAGTAAAAACAATAAATAAATAATGGGTTGGCGGAGTCAACCTAAGAAAGTGTCAGATTGAGATGGACAAGACCAGTTTAATTGAAATGATCATGGCCGGGTCAACTCACGTTTATGTCAGATTGAGATGAACAAGACCAGTTTAGTTAAAATGATCATGGCCGACTCACGTTTAGACTAAACATGCTCACGTGCCAAACCACATTTAGACTAAACCCAATCTATGTATTTCATTTTCATATATAGTTGCGTTTTTTGTGTTGCGTTATAAATTCACAGCAATAAATGGATGAAAGAATGTTTAAAATTTCTTAAAAAAAGTCGTCACTAAAAATTAAAATTAAACAAAAGTTGGTCGATATTCAATGTGGTTTAACATAATTTAACTAATCTAAAAAGACAGAAGTTGCAAAAGAAATGAAGAATATATAAAAATGTGAAATCAAATCCAATTAATTAAAAATTTAATGTAGTTTATTTTTATATTTCCTTTTAATCACAAATTCAACCATTTGTTTAGAAACCAAAATATGGTGTGTTAGTGTGTTGAAAAAGATGCATGCATGTATGTATCAAAGTGGTAGAAATTAATAATAATTTCTTCTTACTGTTCTTGACCATCATCTGATTTTGTGTTGTTCTCCTGATCAAAATCAACAGCAAGTTCTGTTGAAGAAGAAGATTTGGATGATGAATTAACCACCCCTAATGTACATGGCTTTAGTGGTGCAACTGGCTCTACCACTAAAGCCTCCGAAGGTGTTTGCAAATCAAACACACCGTCGTTCTGCGCGTCCAACGACTCCAAGTACCGTCTCGGAATGTCAAAGAGGCTGCCATCTCCGCCGTAGGACGCTGACTTTGCCATCAAGATTGTTCAACAAAGTCTATTGAGTCTCAGGGTGAGTAAGAAGGGTTTGAAGTTTAAGTGTATAGTAAGAAGAGGCCTTTCTGAATATTTGTGAGCTCACAAACTTGTGTGCGTTTGTTTATATTTGTGTATATAACTATATATAGGATACCAAAATGTGGCAAAATGTAGCAAAATGTGGCCAGTGTAATTTAATGAAGGGAATAAATATTCATATTACATACCTGGTTATATAATCACATATCATACGTGTAGGGGCTGTTTGTTTACCTCTTAATGACGCTCTTAATGGTTCAGACCTCTTACTGGTTGAACACTTAATTGTTCAGACTGTTTGTTTCACGAGCAGATGTCTGAATGGTTCAGACATTTGCCTCTGAACGGTTAAGATTTATACAGAGTTTGAATTGTTAAGACCTCTAATCTGAATTGGTCAGACATTTGCCTCTGAACGGTTAAGCATTATACAGGCTCTTAATGGTTCAAACCTCTTACTGGTTCAGTACTTAATAGTTCAGACCTCTTACTTATTTAACACTTAACCATTCAGATGTTGCCAAACAGCCCCGTATTTTAATTGCTTCTACATACCATGTTAAATAATAAGGTTATATATTCACGTACAAGGTTATATAATTACAAACAACCGTTATGATTGTTGAAAATCACATACCAGATTACACAATTACGTACCATCTTATATATAAAAAAAATTAAACTACAGTAATAATAGTATACTCAGTGGTAAAAAAAATTAATTTATTATATAAGTTCAACAATAAAATATAAAACATATAAAAAAGTTATTCAATTTTTAAAAGTTGTAGGAGCTAGATTTAATCCCCCACCCCACACTGTTTAATGCGGGAATTAGTTTAGATTATTTCATCACTTAGGTAACGTTTGGTATGAAGAAAATTGAAGGCGAAATGGAATTCCGAATTTCCGATGTAATGAAAAGAAACATGTGTACTTATAATCTTATATATGGTAATGGAATTGATCATTCCAAAGAAAATGTGATTTCTTCCATTTTACAACAACATTATTATTATTATTGTTAATTACTTCGTCTATCAAACTGTAAAAAGTAATTATTCTTTCTATTTAAATATGAGTAGTCAAACATCACAATGGAAAGGTAATGATCCATTTCATTCCATTGTTCATTCAATTTCTTTGTCCATTACATTCTTGTTTATTCCATTATCTTATATCAAACAGACCCTTAGTTGTAATTACCGACTTAGTAATCTTATGATTTAATATTATTTTTACACTTCTTGGGAGAAGAATGATAATTGCTTGTGAAAAGAATGATCTAAGGAATTTGTGAAAAGATTAATCTAAGACTTGTGAGAAAAATTGCTCCTTACGCAATGCTCCTTACTTTCTAAGGCTTATAAGAAGAACGATATAAGGATTTGCGCCTATAAGTCTAAGAAGAATGATCTAAGGATTGTGAGAAGAATGACCATTGCTTCTTACATTCTAAAAATCCTCAAGGAACACCCAATGATCAACAAATGGAGTTAGGTAGCGATTCCTTTGGGCACAATTTGGGCTCTTAAAACGGTCCAAGTCAACTTTGTGGGGTCCATTGTTCTTTTTTCTTTACTTGCAAGGTATGACACAAGGCGAGTTTGATCAAGCCCTACCAAGTGTTCTTGGTTCGGTTTTGCTTTTTCTTGAGGAAACTAGCACCTGAGGGGGGTATGGGGGTGTGTTTCTTGAGTGTCTTTTTACAAAACTCTTGATTTTTGACACTAGTTTGTTTCTTTATCATTTTATGAATGTTTCCAATTTTTGACACTAGTTTGTTTCTTTATCATTTTATGAATGTTTCCAAATGAAAATCAAAAGTAAACAAAAACTCTTGATTTTTGACACTAGTTTGTTTCTTTATCATTTTATGAATGTTTCCAATTTTTGACACTAGTTTGTTTCTTTATCATTTTATGAATGTTTCCAAATGAAAATCAAAAGTAAACAAACGACTTATTTATAAAATTCATACAAGAAAACTACAAACAAAAAAACGTGTCCCGATTGATATAAAAACATGTTAGCTTTTCCACATGTCACCTAGTCATGACTTTCAATCCCTTTTAGGTCATGAAGGTATATTTTCACGCCCCTTAACTACACGTATAGGAATCACGTCACCTACTTGACCCTCTTTCACTTCACCTCATACCAAGGAAATGGTTTAACCCCCGTTAACGCCCCTTAAATTAATTAAAAATACATACATACATATATATATATACATATAATGTAAGTATCTATAGAAAACCCACTTTAATTTAGAAAACCCGGGAAACTCAAAGCTCCCGATGTTTTTTTTTTCTTGAAAAAATTTACACATGTTATATACATGTTTTTAAGGGTTTTGGGCAAAAAAAATCAGAAAAGCGCCGAGTAGATATTTAAAAAAAAAATAAACAAGTTTTGTTGTAACACATGTTACAAATATGTCAGATAAATGTAACATGTGTTACACCAAAATTTGTTTATTTTTTTTTTAAATATCTACTTGGCGCTTTTTTGATTTTTTTTCCCAAAACCCTTAAAAACATGTATATAACATGTGTAAATTTTTTCAAGAAAAAAAAACATCGGGAGCTTTGAGTTTTCCGGGTTTTCTAAATTAAAGTGGGTTTTCTATACATCCTTCCCCTATACATATATATATATATATATATATAGCATGTTGTGTGTGTGTGCAAATTTTCCAATGATTCTCTCTCTCTCTCCTAGTTAACTTATTAACACGTGAAGTTTTTAATGCCCCTTAACACCCTCTAGGAGTGATATGTCAGGTATTAACGGATGCCAACTAGGATTAATACCTATGGATATTAGAGTATACCAGGTGACCTAATCATGTGAAAACTCCTAATGAACATTGATTATGATTGACCATTCGCTATAGTTAATAAATGGCATATATTTTAATTAAATTGAAAATTTCATGATTTATTTTGAGACATTAATGACAAAATACGATAATCATAATTTTTTTATTAGTTTTAAACACGGCGAGAAAAAGGAAATTTGTATATATCTGCCATTTCTTTTATCGTTTTTGTTTTCAAAACAAATTATATCTCTTTGCAGATTTTATAATAAACCCAGAACAAGTTAGACGCACTCTAGTACACACATTTATCAAACCAATAAATACCATAATTGAAAACATATTATGGCTTTACTTCTAAAGTTATAAACTTCGAAAAAAATCCCATTACTATTCATATGTTGTTTCCATCGGGTATCGATCAGGAATGGTTCACATGACACTTAATTAGCCATTATGTGTGTTTTGTCTGTACATTCCTATGTCTTTACTTTGTGTGTTCCTCGTTCATCCGGACCAATATTGGTCCAGGTGATGGTCACCCATCACGTCCTATTTAGCATCAGTAGCTATAACAATTAATCCCTTAATAAATTTACCAACACATTATTGGATTTATGTGGATAAGTTTAGCTTATACACGTATAAACGAGAAGTAATAGTCAACAACCTGACGTATAGGAACGACTTAAAGTTAATTTAATCGGCGAAAAAAAGTATGATCGTTAAAGCACATTAAATTCATACTCCTTTTACTACCGTAAGAGATCAAACTATTCAAATTTAGTATATTCAACTGCATCCTTAAAGGTCAAAGTCAGATGCGTATTTGGTGTCACAACCCCCGATCCCTAAATCCCGGGAACGGCGGCCGCGAACCAGTTGCGATGGTATCACGTTATTAACTTATTTGGTAGCGGAAAGTTTCATCAGGACCGTAGTTAGGAAATATTAAATCAGAATAAACCACCATATTTTATAATATTAAACACACGGGTAAATCCCAAATTTTCATTACAAACTGATTTACAGGGATAAATCCCACTTTATTGAAATAAACGCTTTCTTTTATTTAGGTAACTTTTATAGCCACTTTTCCAAGCCTTCAGTGCAGTCCAGCTGGCTTCTAATTGACTTTCACATTGTGTTACCTGAAACGCGTTTTAAAAAGGTTTTGTCAGTGGAAAATACTGGTGAGTGAATCTCAGTTTAATCAAGAATTATTAATTTAATTTAAACAGTATTGAGGGCGATTACAATGTTTATATCTACCCAATTACTCATTCAGTAGTGTCAAGTCTGACTAGAGGGTCATATTACGCATTGGCTAACTCTTTGTCCAATAGTAACGTTACTCAAATTTTGTATACAAAACCCCAACATACCGGCAGTAATTGTAGAATTACAAAGACTCAATCACTGCTAAATTGCATTGTAAAAAGGTTAAGGTTTTGTAAAAACTGTTAACAAAAAGGAGATTACTCACATTGCTATTTTAGGGTTTTCAGTAGTGATTTCCTGGGAATAATCTATAATTTACACAAATGCACGTGTGTTAGTATAATAACCCATTTTAACATTAGCAATACCCTCCCCGAGACGGCATTCCAATGACTACGTCGGGCAGAACCACGACAGCCGTTACGGAACCCTAGATCAATCGGGCAGAGTATCTAATACGTATCCAGGGGTTATAATACTTACAACGGAGCAGAACCTCGCTATTTAGGGGGTATAATGCTCGGGTATAGTGTATACTACTTCAGAAATTAAGAGAAAGAAAGAGATTTGAACGATCGGACAATGGAAACTGATGCGTTCTATTTATAGTGGTGAAATCGGACTTTCT
Organism: Helianthus annuus; assembly: GCF_002127325.2. Taxonomy (NCBI): domain Eukaryota; kingdom Viridiplantae; phylum Streptophyta; class Magnoliopsida; order Asterales; family Asteraceae; genus Helianthus; species Helianthus annuus. Next base: position 172,902,655 of record NC_035442.2, on the reverse strand, counting down.
CGCGGCCCGCGTTAAGTAAGGCTAGGCCTTACGCCGCCCGCGTCAACATGCGGTCAACGTATAGCTTGGCCCGGTCATCTACTAGGTTCGCCGTGTGTTGGGCCACGTGGCGGCCCAGGGCTGCGCCACATTCCAGGGCTCTCGCGGCCCGCATCAACTTAAGCGAACTCATACGCGGCCCGCCTAAACTAAAGAAACTAAGGGAATCCGGGTTCACCTTCATGCGGCCCGCGTTAGAGGTTGGGGTGGGTCTATGCGGCCCGCCTCAACTTAAGATTTAAGGTTTTTGATTTATTTTATATATTATAGTCTATTTTGGGGCTCGGTTTTCACATACGGGGTGCATATAAAGACATATTGAGACATTTTAAGATATATTAGGGTGTTGAAAAATTTATGAGGGTGTCGGTTTATGTTAGGGTTGTTATATCATCCCCACCTTGTTTTAGAGCTCGTCCTTGAGATCTACTGGAATAAGTGTGGATATTTCTTTTGCATTTCTGATTCAAGCTCCCATGTGTACTCGGGTCCTCTTTTGGAGTCCCACTTCACTTTGACCAAAACTAGTCTCTTGTGCTTGAGATTCTTGATTTTCCTATCTTCAATTTGTAGAGGTTTTTCTACAAACTTGAGTTGTTCATTAACCTCTATGTCCTTAAGAGGTACTATGAGTGATTCGTCAGCTAGACACTTTTTGAGATTAGATACATGAAATACATCATGTATTCCTGCCATTTCCTCTGGCAGTTGTAGCTGATAGGCTACAGGTCCTATTCTTCTAATAATTTCAAAGGGTCCAATATACCTGGGACTTAGCTTTCCCTCTTTTGATGAATCTTACCACTCCTTTCCAAGGTGAAACTTTTAACAATACTTTGTCACCTACCTGAAATTCTAACGGTTTATGTCTGTTGTCAGCGTAGCTCTTCTGTCGATCACGTGCTGTTTTCAGTCGTTCCTTGACTTGAATAATTTTGTCTGTGGTTTCCTGTACTATCTCAGGTCCAGATAGTTGCTTTTCCCCAATTTCTGCCCAACAGACTGGGGTTCTGCACTTTCGTTCATAAAGTGCTTCGAATGGTGCAGCATTGATACTTGTGTGATAACTGTTATTATAAGAAAATTCTATCAAAGGTAAGTGTTCGTCCCAATTACCTCCGAAATCAATTACACAAGCTCTAAGCATGTCTTCCATTGTCTGAATTGTTCTTTCACTTTGCCCGTCCGTTTGAGGATGATACGCGGTGCTTAGATTTAGCTTGGTTCCCATTGCTTTTTGAAAACTTGACCAAAAATAATTGATAAAGGTATTCCATGTAATGAAACGATTTCATTTACATACAATTTAGCTAATTGTTCCATGCTAAAGGTTTCCTTCATTGGTAAGAAATGAGCTGACTTGGTTAGCCTATCTACAATCACCCAGATTGTATTATTACCTTTTCTTGTTTTGGGTAATTTAGTAACAAAATCCATTGTTATCAATTCCCATTTCCATACTGGCATTTCTAATTGCTGTAATAAACCTGAGGGTTTCTGATGTCCAGCTTTAACTTGTGAGCAAGTTAAACATTTAGAAACATAAGCTGCTATATCCTTTTTCATTCCTATCCACCAGAAATTTTTCTTTAAATCCTGATACATTTTATCACTTCCTGGATGCATCATATATTTAGATTTATGAGCTTCTTCTAATATACGGTGACGTAGGTTTCCTAACTTAGGTATCCACATTCTCGTTTTATGGAATCTCCAAATTCCATCAGTTCCTTGTTCTAATTCCTTAATCATTCCTTTTAATTTTTCAGTATCTTCCTTGATTACTGATTCTTGAATTTTTCTAATCTGTTCATTTAAATCTACTTGTAGATTTAATTTAAGAGAACGTACCCTTTTTGACTTTTCGTGATATTTTCGACTTAAAGCGTCAGCCACCACATTGGCTTTTCCTGCATGATACTGGATATCACAGTCATAATCACTAAGCAATTCCATCCAGCGTCTTTGTCTCGTATTCAACTCTTTTTGCCCGAAAACATATCTTAAACTTTTATGATCTGTGAATATGGTAAACTTACTACCATAAAGATAATGTCTCCAAATCTTAAGGGCAAAAATTATAGCTCCTAATTCCAAATCATGGGTTGAATAATTCTCTTCATGACTCTTAAGCTGTCTAGAGGCGTAAGCTATAACCTTTTGGCGTTGCATCAACACACATCCATAACCTAATTTAGAAGCATCACAATAGACTACAAAGTCTTCAGTTCCTTCTGGTAATGCTAATATAGGTGCATGGGTTAATTTTTGCTTAAGGATTCTAAAAGCTTCTTCTTGTTTTGGTCCCCATTCAAACTTAACAGATTTACAGGTTAACTTAGTTAAAGGAATGGCTATTCTAGAAAAATCTCGAATAAATCTTCTATAATAACCGGCCAATCCTAAGAAACTTCTAACCTCGGTTGGTGACTCAGGGGTTTTCCATTTGGTAATTGCCTCGATTTTTGTTGGATCTACATGAATTCCTTCATGATTCACTAAATGTCCAAGAAATTGTACATGTTCTAACCAAAATTCGCACTTTGAAAACTTAGCATAAAGCTTTTCTTTTCTCAATAAACTTAAAAGTAAGTGCAAGTGCTTTGCATGCTCCTCCTTACTTTTAGAGTAAATTAGAATATCATCTATGAAGACAATTATGAATTTATCCAAATATGGCTTACATATTTGGTTCATCATGTCCATAAATGCTGCTGGGGCATTGGTTAAACCAAATGGCATGACAGTAAATTCATAATGACCATACCTTGTTCTGAATGCGGTTTTAGGAATATCCTCTTCCTGTACCTTTAATTGATGATATCCTGATCTTAAGTCGATTTTAGAGAAAAATCGAGCTCCTTGAAGTTGATCAAACAAATCATCAATCCTCCGTAATGGATACCGATTCTTAATCGTGACTTTGTTCAATTCACGGTAGTCAATGCACATACGCATTGATCTGTCCTTCTTTTTGACAAACAATATCGGTGCTCCCCATGGCGATGAGCTTGGCTGTATAAACCCTTTTTCTAACAATTCGTCTAATTGTTTCTTCAGTTCTTGCATTTCAGCGGGTGCCAAACGGTAAGGTGCCTTGGCAATTGGTGATGTCCCTGGTAGCAGATGGATTCTAAATTCGACTTCCCTGTCTGGTGGTAATCCTGGTAATTCTTCTGGAAAGACATCTGAAAACTGGGACACTATTGGAATGTCTTTTAATTCTTTTCCTTTAGTGTTAGTGATTATAGAAATCAAATACACTATAGATCCTTTTCTTATATAACTTGCAGTTTTCATCACAGAGATGAATTTAGTGGATCTAAAGGGTTTATCTCCTTTAATTGTGATCTTTTCACCTCTTGGTGATTTTAATTGAATTGTCTTTTGGTCACATAAAATACTGGCTTTATTGGCTATTAACCAATCCATACCTAACACGACATCAAATCCAGCCAGATTCAGTGGGTAAAGGTTTGCAATAAACTTTTGATTAAAAATTTCTATGCTTGCTCCCTGCAAAATTTCAGAAATCCTAACAGTTTCTCCATTTGCGGTTTCTACTAGACATTCTTGTGGTAGTTTAGTTAATGATTGATTGAGGAGTTTGCAAAACGAAGTATTAATAAAACTTTGGTTTGCACCAGAGTCAAATAATACTTTAGCAAAAATATCATTAACTAAAAACGTACCAGCAATGACGTCTGGAATCATCTTGGCTTCATCTGCAGTTAGAACGAATGCTCTAGCATTTTTAGGGTTCTTGTTGTTTACAACTGGAGTCAATTTTGGACAGTTTGGCTTGATATGACCTTTTTCTCCACAGTTGAAGCATACCCTGCTATTGGCTTTCTTCCTGCAATCTTCTTCCTTGTGACCTGATATTTTGCAGAAATTGCAGTATATGGGGCATTTTCCAGAATGCTTCCTTTTGCAATACTTGCAATAAGGTACAGACGTAGAACCTACATTCCTACGGTTGGAATTCCCAGAACGGAATTCTTGAGTAAGCCTTTGAGATAAGTTTCTCCTCTGATCTTCTTCCCTAGTACGGATTAGCTCGTCTGTCAAGGTATTGGCTAGTTCTACAGCTCCTTCTATGGTTTGGGGTCTAGCTGCCTTGACTACATGCCTAATCTCTCCAATTAATCCCCAGATGTAACGAGAGATTAATACTGGTTCAGGTGACGCAAGATTTGGTACTATCCTAGCATATTCAAAGAATGTGGTAGTGTAACCTTTACTGTCTACCCCGGTCATTCTAAGATTCAGAAACTTATTTGCTATCTGTTCTTTTTCATTAGGTGGGCAGAATTTCCTTTCCACCATGTTCTTAAATTCCTCCCATTCCATGTTATAAACCCTATCACTTCCTCTTGACTGGAGGATAGTGTTCCACCATTCTAGAGCTGCATTCTTAAACAGATTTGAAGCAAACATTATTTTATCTTCCTCCGCACACTTGCTTATTTTCAGAACTGCCTCAGTTTTCTCTATCCAGCGTAAAGCTGCAATGGGTCCTTCATTGCCCGAGAATTCTATTGGTTTGCAGGACCAGAATTCTTTGTAAGAACAACCATGTGGCATGGTTCTTCTTCTCTTGGGAATGGGCGCTTGAAGTATGAGTCCATTGTTCACGCTGTGTTCTGGTTCAGTTGATCGCTTACTGCTATGCTTACTTTTATTATTCTCTTCTTGAATCGTTTGAATAATAAATGGCATTGCATCTATGATTCCCTGTGCCACAATATGTTGAACAGCACTATTATCCATTTGGTTTCCGTTGTTATTGTTGTTCGGATTCTCGTTAACCACGTTATTATTACTCTGGTTATCGTTATTCAGATTATCTTGATTTCCCTCGTCGGCCATCTGAATTTTAAACATTTACCAAATATTAATATCACAAATAATATTTGAATATAGTCAATCACATGACACACACTTTTTAGTCAAAAGCGTCGAGCATTGCGACTTTTACTCTATTCATATAGTATGCATCATTACACACCAGTACTGAAATTAAAATTACAATACCGACTGAAATGTAAAGCTACAAAACTAATAGTATGCATCCGTAGTTTCTTTTCTAACACATACACACATATATTATTATATTATTATTACTACCGTCTCCACCATCATATTCAAGGATATGGATTTATCCAGAAATCCATATTGCGCTCGTCGTATTTCCATACGAGACGCTCTCCCACCTGTCTCATTCTCTCACTACTTTCTAAAATTTCCTCACCGAAAGTCCTAAGTTCTTGTACATTTTCTGCACTCATTGGGGGTGCAGGTTCTAGGACTGGGTTTGGAATCTGAGGTGCGGGTTCCTGGTACGGGGCCTGGTAAGGGTAAGGATTTTCTAAGATTTCCCTAATGTATGCATCGTTAGTGTGATAGGGATCTTGAGGATCTAACCCTGGGTAGGCTCCTAGATTGGGCATTGGCACGTTTTCCTGTATTGGGTTTTGTTGCACATAGTCCCTAACATCGTTCCACCAGGGGTCGTAATTGTTTGGGTCTAGGGGATTGGGTGCAGGTACCCTAGGTATCTCTTCTGGATTGAAATTATGCATTTCAGGTTGATTTTCAGGGTTTTCTACTTCCATGGGTTGATCAGGATTTGGTAGTTGTGGTTGGGGTTCTAGCATTTGTTCCAGGTTTGGATCAGCTGCAGTGGTTGCTAAAATGTGGATATTGGCTATACCCCTATTGAGCATATCCTGGGCATAGGCATCAGTTTCTCTTTTGGCTGCGGCTAACACTCGCTGTTCCTGCAACTTTTTCATACGTTTCCTACGCTCATGTGCTCCCCTACTGAACCATCCCCTCTTTTTCTGAGGAAATGGCTCTTCAGACTGAGCCTTAAACACAAAGATTCCTTCTTTCGTATCAGCAGAGTACCCTGAGAGGGCAGGCTGAGAAGAGGAGGTGCCTTCGCTCCTAGGCGAACCAGACAATTGACGATACGCGTCAGATGGTCCTTGGTCGCTCATACTGTAAACTAACAGATAGTCAGATAACACATAACAAGAAAATACAATTAGGCACGTATTTCCATAATTTATTTCCTAACAATTTGAATTTTGATGTCAGCAGAACACTTCTGTGGCTGAATCAGTGGCATAGCTCTGATACCACCTTCTGTCACAACCCCCGATCCCTAAATCCCGGGAACGACGGCCGCGAACCAGTTGCGATGGTATCACGTTATTAACTTATTTGGCAGCGGAAAGTTTCATCAGGACCGTAGTTAGGAAATATTAAATCAGAGTAAACCACCATATTTTATAATATTAAACACACGGGTAAAACCCAAATTTTCATTACAAACTGATTTACAGTGATAAATCCCACTTTATTGAAATAAACACTTTCTTTTATTTAGGTAACTTTTATAGCCACTTTTCCAAGCCTTCAGTGCTGTCCAGCTGGCTTCTAATTGGCTTTCACATTGTGTTACCTAAAACGCGTTTTAAAAAGGTTTTGTCAGTGGAAAATACTGGTGAGTGAATCTCAGTTTAATCAAGAATTATTAATTTAATTTAAACAGTATTGAGGGCGATTACAATGTTTATATCTACCCAATTACTCATTCAGTAGTGTCAAGTCTGACTAGAGGGTCATATTACGCATTGGCTAACTCTTTGTCCAATGGTAACGTTACTCAAATTTTGTATACAAAACCCCAACATACCGGCAGTAATTGTAGAATTACAAAGACTCAATCACTGCTAAATTACATTGTAAAAAGGTTAAGGTTTTGTAAAAACTGTTAACAAAAAGGAGATTACTCACATTTCTATTTTAGGGTTTTCAGTAGTGATTTCCTGGGAATAATCTATAATTTACACCAATGCACGTGTGTTAGTATAATAACCCATTTTAACATTAGCAATACCCTCCCCGAGACGGCATTCCAACGACTACGTCGGGCAGAACCACGACAGCCGTTACGGAACCCTAGATCAATCGGGCAGAGTATCTAATACGTATCCAGGGGTTATAATACTTACAACGGAGCAGAACCTCGCTATTTAGGGGGTATAATGCTCGGGTATAGTGTATACTACTTCAGAAATTAAGAGAAAGAAAGAGATTTGAACGATCGGACAACGGAAACTGATGCGTTCTATTTATAGTGGTGAAATCGGACTTTCTCGCGGCCCGCGTTAAGTAAGGCTAGGCCTTACGCGGCCCGCGTCAACATGCGGTCAACGTATAGCTTGGCCCGGTCATCTACTAGGTTCGCCGTGTGTTGGGCCACGTGGCGGCCCAGGGCTGCGCCACATTCCAGGGCTCTCGCGGCCCGCATCAACTTAAGCGAACTCATACGCGGCCCGCCTAAACTAAAGAAACTAAGGGAATCCGGGTTCACCTTCATGCGGCCCGCGTTAGAGGTTGGGGTGGGTCTATGCGGCCCGCCTCAACTTAAGATTTAAGGTTTTTGATTTATTTTATATATTATAGTCTATTTTGGGGCTCGGTTTTCACATACGGGGTGCATATAAAGACATATTGAGACATTTTAAGATATATTAGGGTGTTGAAAAATTTATGAGGGTGTCGGTTTACGTTAGGGTTGTTATATTTGGAGCATCCCATTAAGTCTCTTCACGGATGAAGCCACGTTGGCTCTGTCTGGATGTACCTCTCTTCCTCTGTCTTTAGTTTTTTATATATTTATTACTAGTAGGTTAGAACCTCGTCTATTACACGACTTGAATAAATGTAATTTTATATTCTAAATAACAAAACAATATATTATAATATTTTGTTTATTACATGGGTTGAATAAACGTAATTTTACATATGAGTAAAATGCCCAGATAGTCCCTGCAGTTTGCTAAAATTTCACTCTTAGTCCCCAGCTTTTTAAAATTACACTCATGCTCCCTGTGGTTTGACTACTTGTTACTCGGATAGTCCCTGAAGTGGATGGAGGTTAGTTTTCTCAGTTAAGTGAGTGTAAAATGACTAAGCTACCCCTTAATTTAAAATTATAATAACAGAAAACTGAAGCTCTCTCTGTCCCACTTTCAGAAAAAAATTTGGGGATATGTGGTTTTCCTTGATCATGGTAATGTGATATATATGATTATGTTTGTTTTTCTTTTTGATTTTTACTAAAGTTTTGTTATCTGAGTTATGACTAAATGATGATTGTGAATGATCTGCTGCAGTTGATGATGATGATGATTGTTCTACAGTTGTTTCCAGTGTCATTGTTTCAACATCGTGTAAAGTATGTGTTGTTTGCTACTCCAGTTTTGAAAATTAGAATTCTTAATTTTGAAGTGATATACTCTAATTCTCGGTTTATATTTTCAGTCTAATCCCAGTTGTTTGAAATTCATATAATCTGCTGCGGGTTATTATAGGTTTGCATTAAAAGAAGCATAAAGTTAAATTAAACCACAAAGAAAGATTATTAATAATGTTCATTTAAATGGTGATTATGTATATGATTTTGGGCAGATGATGATGATGTAGAACCCGCAGTAGTTCCTACTAAACGCAAGAAAGGATCTGCTACTGCTGTAAGATAACATTTTATCTTACTAGAGTAATGGTCTTTCCTACAGATGATGATGATGATGATTGTTCTACAGTTGTTTGCAGTGTCATTGTTTCAACTTCGTGTAAAGTATGTATTTTTTGCTACTCCAGTTTTAAAATTTTGAATTCTTAATTTTCAAGTGATATACTCTAATTCTCGGTTTATATTTCAGTCTAATCCCAGTTGTTTTAAATTCATAAAATCTGTTGCGGGTTATTATAGGTTTGTATTAAAAGAAACGTAAAGTTAAATTAAACACAAAGAAAGATTATTAATAATGTTTATTTAAATGATGATTATGTATATGATTTTGGGCAGATGATGATGTAGAACCCGCAGTAGTTCTTACTAAACGCCAGAAAGGATCTGCTAATGTTGCATCTTGATATGTTCACGAGAGATTAGGTTTCTAGAAACCTGATGTTGATGCATTGAGTACTTCCGTGGAGTTCATGGCGATTGTGGAAGATATACATTGATGGAGTTTAAAGCTAAAAGCACTAAATTTGTAGCTAAAAGCACTAAATTTTTGCTGTTAGGTTCGTAAATTTCTTGGTGGTGTTGTTAGATTTTAAAGTTTGGTTGTAATTTTAAGCTGAATTAGTATTATTATCTAATTTTTATTATCATCTGATTATTGCAGATTGGTACTTTTGATGTATAAGTGAAATTGTTTCTGAGTTTAATAAGATTATGTTGATATTGTATCAATTTCTGTTAGTGTATAGAGAACATCTGCTCTAAATCATCATCTGCTGATCTAACGGCTGTTTGACTTGCTACTGTTGTCAATTGCTATCATCTGTTGTTGCCAACATCTGATTGACTTACTACTGTTGGAAACAGGAGAGGCTTAAACAGATGTCCGCAATATCTTTGTATTCCAAACGAATAGATTTTTTATCTAAGTTATGACTAAATGAAGATTGCTGATGTGTCAATTTTTATGCTTCTGAGATTTTTTATCTGAGTTAAAATACATTTAATTTCAAACTACTGCTCTATATTTAAATGTCAAAGGTCTGGCCTACATTCAAGAGTGTAAACGACTGCCCATAGCTAAGAAAGTATAACTTAGCAGATGTTTCCTTTGGTAAACATATACCATAGCAGTGGTTTTGAAATTGCCGGTAATTTAAAATTCAAAATGCCTCGGGATATGTACTTTGCAATTAATGCACGTCACTCAATCACTTCTTTCTTATGTTAAAGGCGTCTTATAGGTAAATGAATAGGTTATTTTAATTATAATAACGTGTTTAATTATATATTTTTCCCATGTAAATGCATTAAAAGCCTAACGACTGTCGCATCATATTCTTTAGTCATAACCGCCTTCATTGGGTATATAAAATACATTGGGCATTGGTTTTGATCATTACCGTTTTCATCCATCTACTCAATCATCTTCAAAAGTTTGTTGACGAGATTTTCACAAGGCTCTCTTCAGAATGGAAAAAATTGGGTTTCAAGTGATTGTTGACAAGATTTTCACAAGGCTCTCTGCAGAAGATATTGGCCGTTTCAAATGTCTTTCCAAGAATTTTTATAGCGAATTGTCAAGTCATGCATTTCAGATGATGCATGCTCTCCGAAGAGGAGATTCAGTACAAAAGAAACTACTATCCTTTAAAGACACGTCAATTGTCATTGACGACGTAGTTGTTGGTACTTTGGATGTTGTTAGAAGCAAAACCTTAAGTTTTCCTAACAATGTCCACCCTAGATGTAACACCCGTTCTTATAAATTAAGGTTTAACGTATCATTTACGAAAAACAATCATGTAATTAAGATTACATATGCATTAGAAATTACGGGTTTGTTAAAACTTTTTACAATTTAAAAGTATACAACATATCATGTGTACATTCGTCATTTAATATAATAACGATACATAGTGCGGAAGCTTATTTCGTGATCGTGTTCGGTTCTTGCTCGTCGCTTGATCTTCATCCGGGCACTCTTGGCGATCACCTATGATCAAAACCAACTAAAAGTTAGTTTTGATAGTCAAATATTAAGTCCAAACAAGTACAGGGGTTAAAAGGGCAAAATTTAAAAATTCACCCCGTCGCGTAGCGCGACGGGTATATGCTTCTGCCGTCGCGCTACGCGACGGCCTTATATGATCAGAATTGTTGCAGCTGATTGCTGCATATTCCCAGCACATCCGGATTTTACGGAAACGGCCATAACTTCCTCGTTATTGATCCGTTTTACGCGATTCTTTTTCCTACGCGTCCGTAATTTAATTCTCCATCTTATGGAGTTAAAATCCAACATCCAAACAATAAAAATTTCAGACCTTTAACTCTTCGGCTTATTACCCCTTTTTACCAACTTTTGACCCGTTCGTGATTTCATCATCAAACGTGTTTATTTGATCCTTTTATCACATACACTTCTTCAATAAATGTTACCTACCATATTACATTCTAATCACCGGTTTATTACACAATTTAAACCCTTTTTCGCTTATATGCTTATTTTGACCCGTTAAGGGTATTTAGACCTATTTTAATCATGAAACGCTTTCATTCGTTTCTAGCGTTATTATACAACATTTCTTATCAAGTAATCTTCCACCACAACTATATTTGTGGTGGACTAAATGAGGTGATCTATATAATCCAAGTTTTTCTCGTCGGGTTGCTAATTAACGACAAAGACTCATATAGAGTCATTTGACCAAGGGTTTACATCTTTCGCTTCTTATACTTATTCTAATTATTAATATGATCATAAAACTCGTTTCTAAACTACCTTTAAAGGTCGTTTGTCCAATTTAGCTTATAAGGGCGTTTTAGTCCGTTTAGCTAATCATTTACGATGAAGGACTTTTGAAGGTATATTTGACCCATAATCCCTCTTTTAACCTATGATTTTTGTTTGAAAAGTCATTAAGCTTTCCAAACGCAATGTTCATTATTTTAAACATTCGGTTTACTTATCAAATAACCAAATGTTTATTTTGACTTCTTTAAATACTCATCGAACCGCATATTCTAAATGAGTGTTACCCTTTTTCACATACCTGGCGCGGATCAATATATTGACCCGTTTTTAATACCTTGCTTTTATAGCCGCTAATCCATAATGTTGCTAATACTCATTTGACATTTAATCCTGAAATAATATAACTCGACAATAATCATTAGTCGTTATTGTCAAAAGGTGATATCTTCACCTTTTGACCCATTTGGTCTAAGTGACCGATTATGTTGGCGAGATGGTATTTATTACCATCTCATCTATATGACACGCTCCGGTTTACACCGTGCGGTCATTTCACTTATTGATCATTTCTTAACGCTTTTTAGCCTATCATGGCTTACGTCATATGGTGCCTTTCAAAACCAATAGTTATGGTCAACGCATGACCAATTTACCGTTTTACCTTATTGTTTGTTTTGGTTTACCCTATAAGGTAACCATTCAAAAGTTTCATTTTCCATTTGTCATAAAATGATCGAGTTACCGATTTTAACTCATTTTAAACCATCAACATAGTTTCTTGTCATGTTCGACTATCTTGTTCCGTGCGTCTACACGCCGGAACATCATACCGCAATTATGTGTTTATCCTATTCGTAACTATTACGATAAGAGAATATTCTAAATTATAAGACTAATGTAAGCTATACTTACCTTACATCCAAATTATGCTTTTCCGTCATTCTTGCTTCGTTTGACCCGCTTCGTTCCCAAGCTTTCACCTAGCTTGTTAATCATCAAACTATCATTGTAAATTGTAAGATGGTTAGATTAGTCATAATTATTCACGACTATTCCATCTCACTTATTTCATATGTCGAAACTACTATTCGACTTTATGATTAGTTAACTTAGCTTATTAAAGTTAACTACTTTAAATCACAAGGTTTACAACATTAAGTCTAATCAACATAATAATTTGAACCCTTATCACTTCATATTACGCGTAATCGCCATATCATTCAAATACGCGTTTTCGCTCTAATTTCAACACTTTAGTTTTCATTTAGGCATTTTAACAAACACCTAGTGTGCATAATTTTACATATTTACTAACTAGTTCATAACTAGTTATCTTTACCAAGATTTACATCAACACATCCAAACCTCTAAGTCTAGTGTTCATGAACTACATCAAGAACTTATATCATAACCTCAATATTCATCACTCTTACATTCTAATATGAGTGTTCATCTTTTTAACATAAAACCCACTTAGGATATAATAGGGTAATTACCAAATCCCTAGTTTTGACAACAATTCATCAAATTTTCTACTGGGGTTTGTTTCTAAACCAAGATATAATCACAATAACACTCATAGATTCAACATTCATTCCAGAATTTCGATTATGATTGTTCATCATAATCTCAAAGTATCACCAAATAGCAAAATTTAACATACCTTGTGATCCCCATGACTAGGTGATCGTTTTTATGTGTTCATGCAGTGATTTGAGTCTTGATTCGAGCTTCAATTTGGTCATTTAGTGTGAACTAGGGTTTTGCTCCTTGGAGCACCCTCCTGGTCGATCAGAACATGCACACAATGTGTGTGTGTGTATATTTTTTTTGTTTTAATAAAACAAGTTTCCCACTTGTCCATTTTAGTCCCTCATGTTTTATTTTGATCAAATGAAGCTATATCTAATCATTAATTACTTAATCACATGCTACTAACTAGGTTAGTTACTCCCAGTTACTTTAACGGGTTCGGGAAGTTATAACCCGTTATGTTTTAAGTCCCGTTAATTTGGCCTTTTTATATACTTTGTTTTCTCAAAGTATTTACTCCCCTTTTTAATTAATATTAGGTTTATTTATTTGAGTCCTAATATTTACCGGGTTAATTTTTACCACTAACGGTATTTTACCCGTCTTTTAGTATTAACGGGGTTTGATTACCAAACCTGTTTTTGGGGTGTTACACTAGAAACTTACGTATTCTATCGTCTTTTAACGGTTTGTTGTTAGTTTGCAATCAAGACAGTGGCTGTCAGTTGATTCTTTGGAATCCAACTACCAGGCGCTATAAGGTTTTGTGTGATGACTACTTCAATTACAATCATCATCGAAACTCTGATACTGGTGGAGTTTATTTTGATCAGTTGAATGATCTGAAAGTGTTGAACATCAGATGTTACCGTAATGTAACTGCTGCTCGTGTTTACTCACGACGTCGTGAGTCATGGAGAACAATAAATTTCGGTAGCGTAAACAATTATGGTTCAAGTGGTTATTCATGGTCTATAGGAGTTTATGCTGATAAAACCAAATATTTTATGGTTTCAAATTATTGGTATCCACTAGGTGAGAGGAACATCGTTGCTTTTGATGTTCTAAGTGAGACTTTCAGAATGCTTCATTTTCCCGAGTGTATTGTAGTCAATCCTTGCCAAGGGCATTTTTTGACCATCGCAAAGAGGTTGCATATGATTGTTATTGGAAAGTCTGCTGAGCTAACTGCTGATTTGCTCAGATATGAAGAAGAAGGCTGGATGAAGGTGTTTGTTTTCAATAATCCTCGTGTAGTTGATTATGTGGATAGGCACCGAAGGACTAATATAATTGAAGACAACAAATGGCTGATAACAAGCATCTGGGGGGGATATGATTGAAGTTGATCTCAGCAACGAACTTCTGAAATACCTCCAACATGTTGACAACTTCAATGGTCCGAAAGGAGCTTTACTTATCAAGACTACTGTTTCACCAGTTGATTAGGAATTAGGATCCTGTATTTTATTGAATGCTATTTGTTGTTTTGACAATTGTATTTTATATATAATTAGTTATGTTAAAATTATTAATCAAAGCTCTGTTATTTGCCGTGTTAAAATTTTATTGAATGAATATTGATGTTTGAGAGTGTAAAAGCTTGTAATATTAGCAAAGTTCTGTTTAAATGATCAAAGCTCTTTTTTTGCGAACAGATGTTTCAAAATAAAACAGTGGTTGATACATCTGTTGACTTGGGTCAACAGTTGGATGAACTTTGTATGTTGTTTGACAGTTGTAGTTTTTATATAATTAGTTCTGTTAAAATTATTAACCATGTTTGTTATTTAAATTAAGTAAATAAATATTTAGGTTTGAGAGTGTAAAAGCTTGTAATATTGGCAAAGGTATGTTTAAATGATCAAAGCTCTGTTATTGGGAACAGATGTTTGAAAATAAAATAGTGGTTGATACATCTGTTGACTTTGGTCAACAGATGTATGAAAACAGATGTTTGTAACTACTGTTGAGAAAACTGTGGTTGAAGCCGCTGTTTTGTTAAAATGGTGGTTTAAAACCACTGTTGTGTTAAAATAGTGTTTTGTGGAGGTTGAAGGGGATTGAAATGACTGATAGGTTAAAATATTGTTTTTTTGGAGAAGGAAGATTCTTGAATTACTGTTTATATAATGACTGTAGTTAAAGCTCAGTGTTTTAATCCACTGATAGACTATCCACTGATAGTTATAGTCAGCTACTGTTTTCATTTTCAGCACTGTAATATTGGCAAAGTTCTGTTTAAATGATCAAAGCTTTGTTATTGGGAAAGATGTTTGAAAATAAAACAGTGGTTGGTACATCTGTTAACTTTGTTCAACAGATGGATGAAAAAAGATGTTTCGAACTACTATTGAGAAAATTGTGGTTGAAACCGCTGTTTGGTTAAAATGGTGGTTTAAAACCAGTGTTGGGTTAAAATAGTGTTTCGTAGAGGTTGAAGGGGATTGAAACGACTGATGGGTTAAAATATTGTTTTTGAGGGAGAAGGAACATACTTGAACCACTGTTTATAAAATCAATGTTGTTAAAGGTCAGTATTTTAATTCACTGATAGTCTATCCACTGATAGTTATAGTCAGTTACTGTTTTCATTTTCAGCACTGTAAACTACTGATATTGATTCATCAGTGGTTTCCTAACAACTGACATCCATTATTCATCAGAGGTTCTCAAGTGGACAGTACTTAGCCGTCAGATCTTTTGTATCCGTTGCCACGTCAGCATTCAGTTTTTCCACATATAAAACCCTGATAAAAACCCCATACAGGGTTTTGATTGTCGAGTCGAATTCAAAATTCCTTTCAAAAGCAGTTTTCATCAAATTCTCTCAAATCACTCATCTTCTTACTTCGTTCTTAACTACCTTTGATTTATCATGGATCTGCCATTCAAAATCCGTCATAACTACGTGAGTACACTGGCAAAAACAAGAAAAAACACAGGTTTTCATTCCGTGATTGATGCACTTTCATCTTCAAAGTACAAAATTTTGTTAATTTGCAATGAAACCATCAACGTGGATACCCAACGAGAGTTCTGGAAAAATGCAAAGCTTGAAACTAAGGACAAAAAGACCTTAGCTATTACTTCATCAATAAGGGGAATTCCAGTGGTCATCACACCTCAAACCATTTCAGAGGTTTCTGAAATCAATGATCTTACAGGTAAAAGCTCTTTCCCAAAAACAGAGTACCAAACTGATTTCTTTGAGAGAGGGTATGAAGAAGAAATGAAAAAGGATACTTTAGAAAATGGCAGTTTTCCTCCTGCTCCGAGGTTTTTATTCCATACCCTCCTGATGTGTGTGTCAAATAAAACAACTTTTAATGAAATACCATTGAAAATTCAATACCTGGGCTATGCTATCATGGCTGAACAAAATTTTAACTACTCTCGGGAAATTTTCAATGATATGGTTAAGAATGTTAATAAAAAAATCATTTTTATTGTTTCCAAGGTTTTTAAGTTTTTATCTTCAAAAGAAATTTTTAAAGGATAATGCACATGTGCTTATCCAAGGAAATCCTTTTCAAATAAACAGTCTACCTTCTGAAACATTCACAAGGCTGTCAAAATGTAACGCCCCAAAATCCCTAATTTGACTATGGGCATGTGCTTAAATAGTATGACATGATGTTGGGTAACTAGGGAAACTTAACCTAGTTAAATGTAATGCTAACTTTTAAGTAAAAGTGTAACACCCCAAAATTTATAATAGATTAATTGATGTTAAAGAATCTAATTTAAATTGTGAAGTTCAATAATTATGATGTAAGTTTATAAAGAATGAAAAATGTGTGCAAACATGACAACAAGGTAACCTTAAGGGCTAAATGTGTAAGTGGTGATAAATATTAACATCAAAATGAAAACCCAGTGATTCTGGGTGTGGGTGTGGACGTGCGACGCAAGAAGAATCGGATGCATGGAAGGAGAAACCCTTCTCCTTTAACCTAGCTCATAAAATCACTTCAATTGAGGGTGTTATCAAGCAAGAATCGGATGCATGAGTCCAAGAAGTCTCTAATCTAAGCATATTGAACATAAGGTAAGTTGAAATTTATGGTTTGGTGATCTTATGTGAAGTGGGTTATGATCAATCCGTGAAATTATATGAAATTAAGCATGAGAATATGTTAGGATCACTATATGGAACACGAATTATGTGAGTTTTAGATGTCATTTGATGATTTAGAATGAAACCCATGTGTAGGAGTACAAGAATGATTATGATGAACATGCAATTATTGATATTATGATTATGTTGTTGCACAAGATGTTATGTGGTAAGTTTTGATAGTAAACATAATGTAATTTTGATGACAATGTGACCTTGTTCAAATAAAATGGTTCATGAGATGAATTTTGGGAGAAACATGCTTAAACTACTTGTACTATGAGCTTAGAAAATGTTATGCACACCAAGTGTATGATGAAATGCCTAAGTGAAGTTAGAAGATAAAATGTGTGTGCAAGAACTTGGTAAATGGGTATAAAATGTGTTAATGGTAAAAGTTGTCAATAAAGATGCGTGATGGAAGTGTGATTAATTGAACCCATATGAGTAACCTTGTTGAAATAGTGTTTTAGTGGAATTTTGCATTAGTAGTTTGTAACATATGATTTGAGGGTGTGATGCACACAATATGGATTGTTTGCTTTGTCTTAATGATGACTTATGATGGTGGATGTGAGGTATATGCAAATCCTAGAAAAAGGAGTAAAATTTGGAATGATGATTGTTATTGGTAATGAAGACATATAGGTGCTAGTATGAACGGAATGGAATGTGCACGTGTATATAATCGGATGATCTTGTAGGTTTACATGTCGTACAATATGAGTGTGGAATGTAAATGATGTTTATATTATGGTCTACCATATTAAAACGGAGTCATGTTCTTGATTTGAATGTAATTAGGATAGTTGACTTTTGGAAGTCAACTATGTATAAATGCCCGTAAATGAGCTTTAGGACACAATTGAATAAGTGTATGAATGCTAATAATGATATGAATATGATGACATGTACGGATAGGAGGTATGTCATCATGGACACAAGCATGGAAGGACAACGGGTCAAGGTAAACACGGAAGCTAAGCATGGACTCGGACGCACAAGGTAAGTGATTCCGTAATCACTTCTTAGTTTGTTCAAGTAATGTAGCGTTTTAATTAATTAAACATGATGTATAATGTCAAATATGGATTTAGTTGAATGAAATCGGTGAATTTTTTCTAAGTAGACCAAACGGGTCAAAATGAGGTCTTATGATTATATCGAAATGTTGTATAAGAAATGGCTACGGTAGTATAACCGGTTAATGAGTAGAATTGCACATAAGTACGCAATCCGGGAATCGAAGATGTGGTTTAATAGTCAAAAGACTCAGATGTGAGTTTGGTTTAATAGATATACATTTGCGCAAGTTGAGGTTTTAGTAACAAAGTTTGATTCGTAGATTTAAATGGAACGAATGAGTTTAATGAATACCGGGTATCGGGTGCGTAAACCCCAAGTACGAAACTCTGGATAAAATAAAAGTATTATGGTTATAATGTTCATGTATGTTTTGGGTTAAAACAAATGAGTGGTTTGATGAAAACATAAACGGGTCGAATAATTTGAAAATGATTATTAAGCCGAAAGCCCGTAAGTTAAGAATTTCCTTAAACCGATTGTGGGATTTCAAGTCCATATGATAGAGGATTAAATTACGATCACGTAGGAAAAAGAATCGGGTAAAACGGACAAGAAATGAGAAAGTTATGACCAAAACTGTAAAAATTCGTCATGCTGAAAGTTGCAGGTCTGAACCAGGCGCAAGGTTGCGCCCCCCTGGCACAAGGTTGCGCCCCTGACTGATGTGTTCTGTATTGCGCCAGAACTGGCACAAGGTTGCGCCAGATTGGTTTCTTCTTGCGCCAATTGCTGGTTCTTTCATATTTTTTCGCATTCTTCAACTCTAAACTTGTGTGAAGGCTATCTAAATACGTTATATGCATTATATAACTATATGTAAGTATGTAAGCATGTACGTGTAGATGTGTTTATGTTTGCATGTATGTTTTCGGGTGTATGTAAATAGATGTATGACTATACATATATGAAAGTATGTATATATGTATTAAATGGGATTGAATGTACACAAAGGAATAAAGCTTGTATGTATGTATGTAAGTAAGTATGTATGCATGTATGTATGTAGGTATGAAATGTGTATGAACATACGTGTGTAGGTACTTATCCATGAAGTAGGATTTGTTGTGCATGAAAGAAAGGATCTTGTATATATGCTTATATATATGGCTCTAACATGTTTGAATGGTCATGTTACTAATGGCGTGCCATGGTGAATGAAGTGTAACGCAGGAATAGCAAAGAAGTCTCACCGCGGGTCGTATGATCAGATGGAAAGCCGGAATGTAAAGAGTTAACGGAACGAAAAATAAACGTGAATGAATTTTACATGTTTATGATGCGTACTGATGTTTATGAATTTTATGTGGTGAGCGCAGGTAGTACGAGATACGAAGGATCTTCAAGGGATAGAGATCAAGGACCGAGTCACTAGTGAGATTGTACGGGAACGTTGATGTATATAATGTAGTAAATATAAGCTATGTTTTTACTTAATAAATAAGTCGATTGATGGATCTATGTGAAGGAGTTATGTTAAAGTTAAATTTTAAATAAGTTAAGGTATTTATAATGAAAGAAATTTTATGGCTTAAACTTCCGCTGCGACTTTTTGTCAATTACGAGTTAGGGTCTTACAAGTTGGTATCAGAGCCCTGGTTTGAGTGAATCAAGCACGAGAAGAGAAATGCTTGAACTCAAACCTGTGTGCTCTTGTGATAAGGAACCCGTACAATCCATGACTCGATCAAGATCTAAAGGTAGAAATGGAATGAAAGCGTGTATGTATGCATTTATATGAGGAAACTAACGGTTTTGTATGTGCAAGGTAAGCTTAAAAGTTTGAAGAGGATGATCTGTGAATGCAATCTAAGATGGATGCTAAGGCAGGCAAGGATGCAAATAGACAGATGGGCTCCAGGTACACAATATTAATATGTATGGGTACCGGTGTTAAAATAAAGAGGAAGAAATCTCCTTGGGAGGGTAAGTATTAAACGGAAGACAACGATATTGTCTTGGTAAGATTTAAAAAAAAAATGTTGCACGAACTGGGACCCACTACTTCGGACATAAGGCGATGATTTCATGAAGGCACGAACTAGTATGTGAATTGCGCACCTGGCCAGTACGCAAGAAACATATGACGTTCGTGAGACCATGGTAATTATCGCAGGTATGTCCGTTAGAATTGGGTAACAGGTGGGCGTGCGGGTGAAATGGGTAGTGAGACTCTCAGGAAATCGAGAGTATTATGTAAGAATGAAAAGTATGAATGATAAGAATGAAGAATGTTGAATCCGTAAGAAAGTACGGATCAACAAGATATGAATGAAACGATTGAATCCGCGAGAAGGATTCAAGGAATGAAAGGTATGAATGAGATGTTTGAATCCGCGAGACGGATTGAAAGAATGAAAGGTGTGAATGTAATATTTGAATCCGCGAGAAGGATTCAAGGAATGAAGGGCATGAATGGAATGTTTGAATCCGCAAGACGGATTCAAGGAATGAAATGCAGAAAATGATATGTTTGAATCTGTGAGACGGATTCAACACATGTAATGAATGAAAGATGTGAATGAGAGATGTAAATGATATGTTTAAACCCGTGAGACAGATTCGAAACATAGAAAGAATAAAGGATATGAATGATATGTTAGAATCCTCGAGATGGATTCGAAACATAGAAGGGAATGAATGTTAGAATGAAAAGTTTGAGTTTGCAAATAGGTACGAATCAAATAAGTGAGAATGATTGATAAGAATGAAAGGTTTGAATTTGTAAGCGAGTACGAACCAAGCGAGTACGAATCAAGGAATGAAATATGCGAATGCAATGCTTGAATCCGCGAGACGGATTCAAGGAATGAAAGATACGAATGATGCAAATCCCTTGCGGATTTGGTTATGATAGCGAATGCTATGATAAGCTATGCAAGTCGACCGGTTCAAGTTGAACAAGTCGAGTAAGGATAAGGTACCATCCGTTTAGAACTAGTGGTCGTGAATGCAATAACGAATTTATGAAGTTCAATCCGTTATACGGATAGAACGAAAGATTTATGTTGAAAGCAATTAACCCGATGTGACCGGGTCGTAAGTGGTATGCTTGAATCTCATTATGAGAGTATATGCCATTACCCATTTAATTGGGTAATCGAATGCGTAAAAAGAAATGAAAGTATATAAGCGAATGGAACTAAAATGTTGGTATTGTAAGCGAAATAAGTATTATGACTAACTTTTAAAACAGGAAGGGCAAGTGTTCGCAAGAAAACACTGAAACAGTGAAGCGATGAGATCGCAAGCATGTCTGAATTGAAAAGGGGTACAAACATGTACTCCGGTACGCATGTATATATATGTATATAATAAGAGATAAGTGACAGTTTGACCTTGAAAAGTCAAACTGCAGAAGCTGAGAAATAATTTAATTTCAAACCGTGGGAGTGCTAGAGAAGAAAGGAAATGTGTAGAGTAGTACACCAAATGGGTTATAGAATTACGAAATAATGGTTATGTATTTACCCGTCAAGAACGTGTCAAATAATAAGAATGATATATTAAGAAATGGCCATGTATTGACCCGTTATGAATAGGTCTAACACACTAATGTCTTACGCAGGAATTGAGAAAGTATTAATATATAAATGAGGCGATGTGATAAACATCATGTCTGAATGAAATCGAATGGAATGTGTAAACCCCTAATTTTATAATGAGATTGGCAGGAATCATGATGCGACAAATCTACCTAGGACGGTGAAAGAATGCTCATGAATGAAAGCTTATGATACCCGATGGACAAGATCAACCCTATTAAGTTATGGATTCATGAAGGAGCAAGTCAACTCGGGTTGTTACACGTTGGTTTGTGCCAAATTAGCGAGGTTAGTAAATGGTTTAACTTGTGGATGTTAAATAGAAAGTTACATATTGAACAATATTTCTATGCGAACTGGTGGTGACACGAGTATGAAATGGTATGAAAGATTTGGCTTGTAGAGGCCAACAAAGGAATGAAGTTTTAGTTCAGACTTAATGTCGTTCAATAACGCATATATGTGCGTATAGAAAGTAATGTGTAAACAAACAGATGGACAACACGAGGTGATGTGAATGACCTAGTTTAGAAAATAACCTAAGAATGTACTTAGCATCATGTGACAACAACAAACGTAGGATGATGTTTAATCCTCGTGTCAAGTAGTCATGTTGTAATGACTAACAAGTCAGCCAATGCTCATAGATTGAGTATGATAGTATGTTGACCTCTCATATGGGTATGAAAGTAATTAGAAGGAATGTTAGTATTGGAATGTTAAGGTTTGTTCACGGTGAACAAAATGAAATATTATATATATAATATATGAATAGAATGAAACGAACCTAATTATGTTAAATAAGTAAGAATACGCATGCATTATGTTTAACTAGAAAGATAGGAAGAAGCGTAAACTTAGGCCTGTACGAACGATACTATACATTTCGAATGAAGTCGATGAATGAACAACTAGTGATGATGTGTGCTAGGAACTAGCACTTTAAAGGGAATATGATACTAATCAGAACTCCAGATCGAGTTCTTGAAGTTAGAAGGTCGTCACTGAGACGGGCTCGCGATCTAGTTAATGAGGAGAAAGAAAAAGAAAATTAATTTAAATGAAAATGAACAAGGTTTCGAGGACGAAACCTCTTTTAAGGGGGTAGACTTGTAACGCCCCAAAATCCCTAATTTGACTATGGGCATGTGCTTAAATAGTATGACATGATGTTGGGTAACTAGGGAAACTTAACCTAGTTAAATGTAATGCTAACTTTTAAGTAAAAGTGTAACACCCCAAAATTTATAATAGATTAATTGATGTTAAAGAATCTAATTTAAATTGTGAAGTTCAATAATTATGATGTAAGTTTATAAAGATGAAAAATGTGTGCAAACATGACAACAAGGTAACCTTAAGGGCTAAATGTGTAAGTGGTGATAAATATTAACATCAAAATGAAAACCCAGTGATTCTGGGTGTGGGTGTGGACGTGCGACGCAAGAAGAATCGGATGCATGGAAGGAGAAACCCTTCTCCTTTAACCTAGCTCATAAAATCACTTCAATTGAGGGTGTTATCAAGCAAGAATCGGATGCATGAGTCCAAGAAGTCTCTAATCTAAGCATATTGAACATAAGGTAAGTTGAAATTTATGGTTTGGTGATCTTATGTGAAGTGGGTTATGATCAATCCGTGAAATTATATGAAATTAAGCATGAGAATATGTTAGGATCACTATATGGAACACGAATTATGTGAGTTTTAGATGTCATTTGATGATTTAGAATGAAACCCATGTGTAGGAGTACAAGAATGATTATGATGAACATGCAATTATTGATATTATGATTATGTTGTTGCACAAGATGTTATGTGGTAAGTTTTGATAGTAAACATAATGTAATTTTGATGACAATGTGACCTTGTTCAAATAAAATGGTTCATGAGATGAATTTTGGGAGAAACATGCTTAAACTACTTGTACTATGAGCTTAGAAAATGTTATGCACACCAAGTGTATGATGAAATGCCTAAGTGAAGTTAGAAGATAAAATGTGTGTGCAAGAACTTGGTAAATGGGTATAAAATGTGTTAATGGTAAAAGTTGTCAATAAAGATGCGTGATGGAAGTGTGATTAATTGAACCCATATGAGTAACCTTGTTGAAATAGTGTTTTAGTGGAATTTTGCATTAGTAGTTTGTAACATATGATTTGAGGGTGTGATGCACACAATATGGATTGTTTGCTTTGTCTTAATGATGACTTATGATGGTGGATGTGAGGTATATGCAAATCCTAGAAAAAGGAGTAAAATTTGGAATGATGATTGTTATTGGTAATGAAGACATATAGGTGCTAGTATGAACGGAATGGAATGTGCACGTGTATATAATCGGATGATCTTGTAGGTTTACATGTCGTACAATATGAGTGTGGAATGTAAATGATGTTTATATTATGGTCTACCATATTAAAACGGAGTCATGTTCTTGATTTGAATGTAATTAGGATAGTTGACTTTTGGAAGTCAACTATGTATAAATGCCGTAAATGAGCTTTAGGACACAATTGAATAAGTGTATGAATGCTAATAATGATATGAATATGATGACATGTACGGATAGGAGGTATGTCATCATGGACACAAGCATGGAAGGACAACGGGTCAAGGTAAACACGGAAGCTAAGCATGGACTCGGACGCACAAGGTAAGTGATTCCGTAATCACTTCTTAGTTTGTTCAAGTAATGTAGCGTTTTAATTAATTAAACATGATGTATAATGTCAAATATGGATTTAGTTGAATGAAATCGGTGAATTTTTTCTAAGTAGACCAAACGGGTCAAAATGAGGTCTTATGATTATATCGAAATGTTGTATAAGAAATGGCTACGGTAGTATAACCGGTTAATGAGTAGAATTGCACATAAGTACGCAATCCGGGAATCGAAGATGTGGTTTAATAGTCAAAAGACTCAGATGTGAGTTTGGTTTAATAGATATACATTTGCGCAAGTTGAGGTTTTAGTAACAAAGTTTGATTCGTAGATTTAAATGGAACGAATGAGTTTAATGAATACCGGGTATCGGGTGCGTAAACCCCAAGTACGAAACTCTGGATAAAATAAAAGTATTATGGTTATAATGTTCATGTATGTTTTGGGTTAAAACAAATGAGTGGTTTGATGAAAACATAAACGGGTCGAATAATTTGAAAATGATTATTAAGCCGAAAGCCCGTAAGTTAAGAATTTCCTTAAACCGATTGTGGGATTTCAAGTCCATATGATAGAGGATTAAATTACGATCACGTAGGAAAAAGAATCGGGTAAAACGGACAAGAAATGAGAAAGTTATGACCAAAACTGTAAAAATTTGTCATGCTGAAAGTTGCAGGTCTGAACCAGGCGCAAGGTTGCGCCCCCCTGGCACAAGGTTGCGCCCCTGACTGATGTCTTCTGTATTGCGCCAGAACTGGCACAAGGTTGCGCCAGATTGGTTTCTTCTTGCGCCAATTGCTGGTTCTTTCATATTTTTTCGCATTCTTCAACTCTAAACTTGTGTGAAGGCTATCTAAATACGTTATATGCATTATATAACTATATGTAAGTATGTAAGCATGTACGTGTAGATGTGTTTATGTTTGCATGTATGTTTTCGGGTGTATGTAAATAGATGTATGACTATACATATATGAAAGTATGTATATATGTATTAAATGGGATTGAATGTACACAAAGGAATAAAGCTTGTATGTATGTATGTAAGTAAGTATGTATGCATGTATGTATGTAGGTATGAAATGTGTATGAACATACGTGTGTAGGTACTTATCCATGAAGTAGGATTTGTTGTGCATGAAAGAAAGGATCTTGTATATATGCTTATATATATGGCTCTAACATGTTTGAATGGTCATGTTACTAATGGCGTGCCATGGTGAATGAAGTGTAATGCAGGAATAGCAAAGAAGTCTCACCGCGGGTCGTATGATCAGATGGAAAGCCGGAATGTAAAGAGTTAACGGAACGAAAAATAAACGTGAATGAATTTTACATGTTTATGATGCGTACTGATGTTTATGAATTTTATGTGGTGAAGGCAGGTAGTACGAGATACGAAGGATCTTCAAGGGATAGAGATCAAGGACCGAGTCACTAGTGAGATTGTACGAGAACGTTGATGTATATAATGTAGTAAACATAAGCTATGTTTTTACTTAATAAATAAGTCGATTGATGGATCTATGTGAAGGAGTTATGTTAAAGTTAAATTTTAAATAAGTTAAGGTATTTATAATGAAAGAAATTTTATGGCTTAAACTTCCGCTGCGACTTTTTGTCAATTACGAGTTAGGGTCTTACACAAAACCCTTAAAAACCCAAACAGAGGTAACTGAGCAGACTTTAGCAGTAACAACTGCTCCTCAGGCCCCTGTTGTTGAGCCCACTGCTCCTGGTGATCACAGAAGCACAACCACATCTGTGAAACCCACACAAAAAATCACCAAAAAGACCAAAAAGAAAACTATCCAAAATCCCTCCAAACCCACCAAAAAGGTGACTCTGGAAGACGAGATCCCAAAGGTAACACCTGTGACAACTAACAACACAAAAGTCACCTGAAACCAGTGCTGCTACTTCCTCACAGCAGATGGAAGAAAGATCTCAACCTGAGCCTAAAACTCCTCCTGCATCCTCTGAAAAAGATCAGGTTGTATCAATAGGGACACCAATGATACCTCTGTTGGATGCACTTGATATAGCTCAGATAAAAATCGGTTCTTCTCAATCACCTGTCAATGAGAATATACCACAACAAGTGACTGAGTCTAGTGTCTCTATCTCTGTTAACCCACCAACAGTTGAGAAAGCTACACTGCAGGAATTACAAGTAATTCCTGTCAGTAGTTCAAGTGGAGCAGCTACTACTGTTGTTGAACCCACTGGTTTACACCTGGACAGTAGTGGAATTAGTGAGATTCCCTTGAAGGCAATTTCTTCTTTGGGAACCATAGTGTCCACTGGTGTGTTTCCATTATACGCTGGTTACCTTAAAATGGTAAGCTCTGCTGAAGAAAGAAGTCCACAGTACCAAGAACAAGGGGCACCAGTGGATGATTTTTGGGAAACTTTTCCTAAGTCAACCAGTGATACAACCACCACTGGTGGGAAATCAGATGATCCCATTAACTTGGGTGAGGGTTTAAAGTACAAATAATTGATGGAGAGGGTTGATAAACTTGATACATCTGTTGGAGAAATCAAAACTATGTTGCAACAGTTGTTACAAGCTCAAAAGGCTACACCCACTGCTGCACCATCCGCAACATCTGATCCATCTGCTGCTGAGCTATGGCATCTGTTTCATAAACAAAGACAATATGCAGATCAACAACATGAAGTTCAACTTCAAATGGTCAGAAATGTCATGGAAGCTAGGTACAAAGATACTCAAGCAGATATCAAAGCCATTAAAGCTCATCTGCTTCAAACTACTTGCATTGCTCCTCCTTCAATCATCTTTGTTGAAAATCCTGATGATGTCAAAAAGTGGGAGAAAACTAAAAGGAAGAAAGGAAAAGAAGATGGTTTATATATGCCACCAGATCGAATGTCCAAACTTGTGGTAGAAATCCCAAGACCAGATGGTTCCAAAAAGATTGATGAGACTCAAAAAGCATTTGCTGCATTAAAGGCAAACATGAAAAGATCTAAAAGGTTTGAGGAGGAGAAGAAAGTTTTGATGGAAAAAAAAGAGCAGGATACTTCTAAACCTAAAAGAAGACAGCCTACCAGAAAAGTAAGTCAACGCAAAACCACACCTTCCAAAACCACCAAACAAACTCCTCAAATTCCCAAAAATTCCTGTCATCAAGCCTCCAAACCAACGGATGTTAAAACTCATGTTGTATCAACAGTTGTTGGTACTTCAGTTGTTTCAACAGATGTTATCTCAAGAACTGCCATCACTACTACATCAACCCACAGTCAATCCACTGTCATACCAAAAACAATATCACCATCACAAAATCCACCTGCCAAAAAGCAGAAAACAACAATTGACACATCAACTGTTGTAGTGACCACAATGGATGGAAAACCAGTTGTTTCAACAGGTGTTAATCAGATACCAACTACTTCAATCTCTGCCACTGAACTCATAAATACACCACCAACTTCTCCAAAGAACAAAAGGAGAAAGATAACAAACAATGTAGTGGAATATGACACTTCCCCAACTCTAACATCTACACAACCACTGTCCCTTGTCACCATTCGAAACCCTGTTCCATTATCTTCAGTTCAACTCTTCAATCAAAACACTGCCATTGACCCTGCAGGAGTCAATATCCTCTAGATCTTCCAGCAATCAGGGAGGAAATCAAATCCTTCTACTCTGAAGATGATCCTGAAAAGAGGAAACTCCCATCTGTTCAAGGTTATCCTTTGCCAAGAAATATAGAAGAATATCTCAAAATAAAGGCCCAACAAGCAGAGGATATATCTAAAAGAGATACAGAGGGAAAGTCTGACAAAGAGATTCAAAGAAATTATCAATATCTGCTCAGTAAAGTTAGAACTTTAGAGCACTTCTCAAAAGTCTTTTTTCAGAAATTATCAGAAAAATATGATGAAAGCATGAGAAATTACCATCTTGAATACATAATAGCATACAAGAAGTACATGGCAGAAAAGTATCAATACAAAGAATGGACCATCAGTGAACTGCAAGAGGTGACAGTGAGAATTCAAAAGATGATTCAAGACAACGTAAAGCAAACTCCTCCGGTTTGGGCCAATTACAAGAAAAATGTACCAGAAAGGACCTTGAAACTGAAAAGAATGAAAGAAGAGCTGATAACTGCTGATTATGGGTCAAGAAACCAGGTTACAAGGTGGAGAGAAGAAAAGGTGTTTGCTACCTACAAAAAGTTGAAAGAGTTAAGGAAGAGAGATCCCACTGCTCCTAAAAAGCTTGATTATCCGGAACAAGTGGTTCTAGCCAAACAACAAAAATTGCCAATCAGGAGACCCACTGCTCCACATGTTAGCATCCTTTATCAAAGAAGTAAAGAAAAGCAGATGGATGAATTAACAAAAGAAGACAAGGCCCAAGAAGATTACATCATCAAAATGGTTTTTCAGACATTTACGGAAGAAAAACAAGACTCAGCAGAATCTAAACTTTAATTTTTTATATTCTAAACTTTAAGTATTTACTGACTGACTTATTTATTTATTTTATTTATAAGTCTATATAAATATAACTATAATCATTGTTTATTTTGTTATGCATGGTTTTCTAAGAAACCACTCGTGTTTGCACAATCTAAACTTTAAGTTTGTTAGACATTTTTTATTAAGTTTGTTAAAATCTTTTATATTTACTTATATAGTATAAGTTGTCTTTTAGCTATAATAAATAACACATTTTGGTAAAATATCTATACACATATCTATATGTTCTGTCAATATGTGTTATGCATGGTTTTCTAAGAAACGACCCGTGTTTGCACACGGGTCTTACCGCTAGTTTTTATAACAATAAAACTTATGATTCATATTTATATCTATATTATATTCATGCTATACTAACCCCTTTAACTCATTTATCTAAATTTGTGAAACGGGCTTTTTCCCCTGAGAGGATGTTGTCTGTAGTAATGTATAACTAATCGAAATATAAAAGTATATGTTATCAATCCGAGAACGATTAGACGATTTGGTTTAGCGTGCTGCAACACGCGCGAAGTTTAAAGCTAGTTATTATTAATATTATTATTATTATTATTATTATTATTATTATTATTATTATTATTATCATCATTATCCATGTCTATGTTATACCAAAAAATGTTAAATAAATTTTAAGATGATGAGTGTAAGATATGATGTGGGTCATTGATCACTACTAATCAATGGATGAGATACAATGGTGCATCATGACGTGTACACAACAAACAAATTGTATTATTGGAAGACATAACAAGTCTACCGATTGCCGGTGTTTTATTTGTGATTCTGCGAAGCCAGCATTTTCCCGTAGATTCCCATCTGTATTCCGAAAGGTAGTCAATGTAACGGAGATGGAGTCCATTGTTGTGAACACAGTTATTTTTTAGCCATTTTGTTAAAGTGGTGCGTCGGGCATTTGGATTGTGTAAGACATTCTGAAGCTTCTCATTATCTTTGAAGGTGACATTTTGCCTATTCTCTAAGTGAACAGAAAGCACCTATATAGAAGGAATTCCACTATTAGTAAATTACGAAAGAAATCTAAAATGGATGTTCTGTAACGGTACAAAGTTACCTGGACAGGAGGGTTTCGTTCATGAATCATGAAGTTAAAGATTCTCCATGCTGATTCATGGGGACAAATGAATCTACCATCAACGAAGTCTTTAATTTCAACATTATCTGTAGAATTGGCTGTTGTGGGAGGCGCTTTTTTAACAGTGTATTTTATACGGTCTGTTCCTTTAGATATGTATTTGAAGAGGTACTTTATGAGCATGCTCCAACCACAGTATTCGACATTTATGTGAGCATGAAAATGAAGCAACAGAGAATTGTACGGTACGACGTAACCGTTATCTAGTGAAATCCCATTTTTTTGGACAAAGTGAGTACTTTGACGTCTCCTATAGCGTGCGTAGTCATTCTCATCAAATCGTGTAAAAGGCTCGTAATCCTTAGGAAATTTTTTCGTGCATGACCCTAACGCCATGCATGGTGAATTAGGTCTGGCCATGCCGCAAGGTCCATGCATCATGGAGTCGGTCACAATTTTATACAAAGTTGGTTCATTGATGGGATCTGGAATTTCCGTTGATATATACTCATCCAATTGTGAAGCGTCCTTTATTTTGTGGGCTTCATCAACCCATAAGAGAAGGTGACAATGGGGTAAACCTCTTTTTTGGAACTCTATGGTGTATAAGTCTGCACAACATAAATTCACGACTTTCATGGGACATGAGTGTACTTGTATAACAGCTATGGAGCTTTCTATGTAATATGAGGTAAATAAGTTGCCTGCAGTAACCTTCCCAAATGGTCTTCTAACTTTAAGAAAATTTACAAATGAAATAACTTTCATATGGAACACTCTTGCAATGACATCAGGGCGATCTTCCGCCTTCAGAACGGGAAATCTAGCCATGTATCTACTAATCTCAGGCCATTTGACGTTGCAAGTGAATGTAACAAAGTATTGTGGCCTTCCATGAACTCTGCATATTGCCAAGGCATCCTGATAGTGTTTATACATGTATCGTGGACCACCGGTAAATGTTGACGGCAAAATTATGCGCTTGCCTATATCCTTTCCTTCTGTGTCTCCACGTGTGACGGCATCGTGTATTCCTTGCATGTATTCACTTCTAAGAGCATTTTGATTATATCTAAGGTAGTTAAGCCTGTCTTGCTCGATGTAGACGTAGGCATCTACCAGGTACTGTTGGAAAAGACGGCCACCTCTTAGCAGTAAAGAATATGTATTGGCACGATCATGTAGTTGGTAGCTATAGAACATATTCCTAGTCAAAGTGTTGGTTTTCTTTGAGCCATCACCTTGTAGGCGCAAGTCACGGGACCAGCCACTTTCACCATGAATAAACAACAAAGGATATTGCAATGACATATACAATGGGTGTAATATGTTTATTCTTTGAGGGCCTGTGACCTTATGTCTAATGACAATGTCAAAGCCGTCAGACTGAGGGCCGGGGTCATTGATAATAGCACCAATGCAACCTGGGGTTGGAGTATCATAACGTAAAGAGTTATAAGAATTATACAAGCGAATGTAGAATGAGGTCACATCAGTTGACTGAGACAAATCTCTTGCATCCCTAAAAAGTTTAACCAGCTTGTTGCTATTCTCAAGGATCTGAATAAGCATAGTGACAATGTCAGAAGTCAAGCGTGAACGGCCATCATTTCTGAATACGCTTAGTCTATTACAAACTTCATTCTTCGTATCATACATATACATTTGCAAGAATCGAGGGCGTTCATTTGGTGTTGGATAAAAAGAACCAAGCCAATGGTATATTTGGCCTTCAATTTTTAAAACGTAAGGAGCGGAGCCATCGTTGATAGATTCGTTGACTATTCCACCAAAAGATGTCATGGAGAACATGCTATTATATGCACGTATATTATCAAGAAAATCAGATTGATCAAATAGATGTAATAATGATGGTGGAGGAAGGGTAGGAAAATCAAGTTTGACATGACCATGTTTGCAGCAATGAGTATAGGAATAACGATTAGAAGACATTGCATTGACGCGTTCATCATACCAAAATAAGGCATGGCAATGTTCGCATATGTTAGTACAATCGCCATTATCTATATACATAGAATTAGGAACCTCATTGCTAACAGATTCGAAAGACTGTCGTACATGTACTGAAGTGGACGTATCAGGAGAAGGAAGAGACTCGTTAAGTATACGACCCCTTTTTCGAGAGGTAGACATAGTTAAGAATAAGGCTAGCTAACATACACAAAGGTAACTAAAAACTTACGTAATAAACTAATACAAAAGCAAGCAAACTTAAAAAAACAGACATGAATTTACATTTAATTATAAATTTTATTGGAAAAGGAGTTTTGCGTAAAATGAAGTGTCATTTTGCATCGTTAATTATATGTAGCGGTAGTGTTCGTTATCGTATCGATAACAATACCTAGACAACTAAAAAAGTAAAAGAAATCAAATATAAAACATATTAACGACTAACCTGGGCGGAAGACACCAACTGAAAGCTGAAAGCCTGAGATGATAAAGAGAAACACATTAGTAAAAAGCATTGCGCGTATCTTTATACCCTGTTAATTCAATCAATACTTAGTATACAATGTAACAGTACATTTATGTTATCAACTTAGCATGTGAGGATTTAAAGTGAAGGGTTTTTTTTTTAACTTATCATGGAAACTGTACACAATCACGAAATCTACTTCTAGGAGAGTTTAAAATATTTTACTAACAGTAAAACAAAGGTAAAAGCAAATGTGTATTCCTATTTAAAAAAATTATATATATTAAATATTATTTATTGATTATTGTAACTATTATCCCTTTTAAATTATTAGTTAAACTGTATCATATAATCTTTGTCTCAATCAAATCCCACCTTGTTCTCCAATGATACAATCTTTGTCGAAAAAGTTCAAGCTTAATTTGAGAAAAAAGTAAGGCAGTATATCGTTAAAAATTACTCAAATATAAGATTAAGTGAGCTAACACACACATATATATATCAGTAAGTTCAATACTACATGTCCTTAATCTCCACATCTAATGAAGGGAAACATGTCGTTCATCTGTTCTCAGCTA
Source organism: Helianthus annuus (assembly GCF_002127325.2). Lineage (NCBI taxonomy): Eukaryota > Viridiplantae > Streptophyta > Magnoliopsida > Asterales > Asteraceae > Helianthus > Helianthus annuus. The sequence continues at coordinate 172,869,729 of NC_035442.2, read as the reverse complement.
AAGAGATGGTAGGAAAACATTTATAAATGATTAATTTGAATACCACATTTATTATTAGAACATTTATAAATCAGTAAGTTTAATCTCTTAATCACCACATGTATAAATCAGTAAGTTGAATACTACATGTCCTTAGTTTGTTCTTAGGTAAAGAAATGGGAGGAAAACACGTCCCAAATTGACAGATCCAATCTATGTATGTTCATGAACGGAAGAAGCAGGTAGAACATAGATTTAGTCATGTGCGGTTGCAAGGTATTTGGGATCTTGCAGATCGGGCGGCTGGTTCAGCAACCGCGGAGTCAACGATCTTCTGTCGGCCGATTTAGTAAAGTATTGAAGATTATGACAACGTGTGGTAGGTTGACTTATAATATTATTTATGTAGTTGCCACGGTCTCCAATTGTTCGGAATCACTTCCACCTGGCTCTTACTCGATATGGCTTTCTACTCAAACAACCTCTTCCAAGGAAACATCTTAAGTGGTATCGGGTGGATCTCGCTCGCGAAGACAATGAGTGCCGTTGGTGAAGTCTACCAAGTAGCAAAAGCGAAACCCTTATCGCAATATTCAGTACCGTTCCCGGTTATTGTTTGACGGGCTTTTCTATCGATTGCATGGAGCGTTCCGCAATCCAATTAATGGGATTCTTTTTCACGAACATATTCATGTACGTCCTTGCCAGGAATAACCCGAGTTTTATTTTTTGGGTATGGCCAACATCCGGGTCGGGTTCGAGTCCGGGTATTGGCCAGGAAATCCATACCCTGCGTACCCGGTTTCGGGTTTTCTATACCCGGGAAGCGTCATTTCACCCAGCAAAAGTAGTCCTCATGTTAGAATTTTAAGATATCTGACCTTTTTTTCAACTTTTTGGGTTCATGAAAATGTAAAAAGTTGCTAAAATCAACAATATATAATTAATATAATAAAATGAAAAACGTATCACTATCAAAATGATCAATATACATAACAAAGTGGTTAAGTTTTTGGTTTCGAGATTTGTTGTCTCATTGTAATTTCCGACTGACATATCTGTCCGCTTGCTAATATTGTAGTAATATGTAGAAAACTATATAATTCATGATTCAAGACCTGAACATTTTAAATTATACCTTTGGGCAAAAATTCTAAGGCTTTTGTTAATATTTTTAAGCTAAAACCACCTCTTTAGAGGAAAATCGAAACGAAGTATTTCATCATTTCATATGCAGAGTAAAATCCAAACCAAATACTATAATAAAGTATTTTCAACATTCCATAAATAATATAGTTTTTATTTTATGTTGTCAAATTAACCTCCTTTGTTGGAACTTACAGGCAGATAAAGTAGATAAAGTTGCTCAAGTTGCTGTATGTATTTAATATTGATCAAACTTCAGGCAAAATAGCAAATAAAGATCCTAAATGTGACACATGAGAATTGAAAAGGAAATATAAATATTTTTTTACTATAGCAATTAAAAAACAATATATATAAATGTATCCTTTGAGCAATATATCATTACCAAAACACCAAAGGTGAAGAGTTAGACACCATTGTTGCCTAGGGACACCGCGGGCAGGTCAAGATTACCGGGGTGGCCGCAGAATATTTGGGACGACATAGATGTCACATTGTTCAAGGGAAGAAGCAGAGAAAACACAGATTTAGTCATGTGCAGCTACAAGATATCTGGGATCTTGCAGATCAGGCGGCTGATTCAGCGACCATCGAGTCAAGAATCTTGTGCCGGCCGATTTAGTAAGATATTGAAGATTATCCCATTGTGTGGTAGTCTGACGTATAATATTATTTATGTACTCGCCACGGCGTCCAGTTGCTCGGAACCATTTCCACTTGGCTCTTACTTGATATCGCTTTCTACGAAAACAACCTATTCCAAGAAGACAGCTTAAGTGGTATCAGTTGGATCCCGCCCGCGAAGACAATGGATGCCATTGGTGAAGTCTACCAAGTAGCGATAAGTAAAACGACATGTACCATTCTGCATATATATCTTTCTTTTCCTTTTATAATCTAATCTTAGGTGTAGCAGCCAAAAAAATTGGGCATCCGAGCTCTTAATTATCTCTAAATTAATATGAAAGGTTAATTCGACAGAAGCCTCCGGGGTACATGAAACAAACGGCAGAAAATTTACAGCAAACTGATCAAGCCAATAACTAAAATGCCTTGTTTGAGTCCATACAACAAATGTTAATAAACATGTAATACTAACTGGAGGAGAACCGTATCGACCTCGTAGTCATGTACTCGTTAACATTCTTTTTCACCAACTTTCGCCCTAACTCCACCACTTTCGTGGTGCCAGACGAAATCTTCCCCGCAAAACTCTATTCCACCTGCCACGGTATCTCCGCTGTAGTCAGAAAAGCGGGCACCATCGTCGAGGCCTAGGGGTTCCTCTACGCCTCTCAAAGCACAGATCCAAAAAAGACTGACGCCGATTTGTTAGAATTTGGTATCTAAATGCAGATCAAAAGAACAGAAATACAGGGTATGATTGAGCCGAAAGCTTATAACTTTATTGAATAACTGGAACAATAATCATCACAGATTTTACAAGCTTTTTCGACTGATTGAAATTGAGGAAAACTGAATAATAAAAAACAAGATGTCTGCTGCTATAAATACTAGAAAACGAAACTGAATATGCTGAAGAATTGGTCATCAACGTTCACCATAAAAATCTGGGACCCACTTGCTGCAAACGTTTATTATTTTCTTTTTCTCCAACGTTTATTTTCTGAACTGGTCTTCCCTTTTATCTGGTCAAACACTAACCAACATTCACCCCTTTCGTGTTGACCACAGTCTTCAAGTCTTCAACTCCTACGAGCTCTCTCATTTCTGCAAATTTGATCTTTGCCAGTGCCTTAGTAAGCATATCTGCCTTCTGAAGATCTCCACTAACATGTTCAACTCCAATCTGATCCCGTTCCACACATTCGCGTATGAAGTGGAACTTAATATCTATATGCTTACTCCTCCCATGGAACACAGAATTTTTCATCAGTGCAATTGCAGATTCGTTATCCACTAAGAGCTTTACTTTTTGTGCTTTTTCACCACTTAATTCACTGATTAAGCTTCGTAGCCATAAACCTTGACAAGCAGCCGATGTTGCAGCTAGAAATTCAGCCTCACACGAACTCAAAGCGACTGTTTGTTGCTTTTGTGAGGCCCAAGTTATTAACTTTCCAGCGTAGTAGAACACCATACCAGTTGTTCCCCTTCTATCGTCCAAGTCTGTACCATGGCTGCTGTCACTGTAACCAACGAGCTTGCCATCACCACCTCTGTTGTACTTCAAGCCATGACTAACAGTTCCTTTTAGATACCTTAATACTTGTTTAAGTGCAGCATAATGGCTTTCTTTTGGATTCTGCAGGTACTTGCTTAATGCACCCACAGAATAACTTAGATCTGGGCGAGTATTTATCAAATACCTAAGACTTCCAATGATGCTCCTGTACTTAGTTGCATCAGTCGGCTTGCCACTATCATCCTTACACAATTTCAGTTTGAACTCCATAGGACATTTTGCACTGTTACAATTTTGCATTCCAGCAGCTTCAAGAATACGTTTTGCATACCCTTCTTGACATATAATTATCTCATTTTCCTTTTGAGATACTTCAATACCCAGGTAGTACGTCAAAAGGCCCAAATCACTCATTTCAAACAATCTTTTCATCTTTTCCTTAAACTCCAGAATTTCACTTTCGTTTGACCCGGTGACTATAAGGTCATCTACATAAACACCAACTATGAGTACTGAATCAGCGTTATGTACCTTATAGACAGCCTGGTCATGTGAGCATCTAGTGAACCCCATCTTCTTGAGTGACTGATCCAGCTTCAAGTTCCAAGCTCTTGGCGCTTGCCTAAGCCCATAAAGAGCTTTATTCAGTCTGTATACCTGAGTTTCTTTGCCTTTAATCTCGAATCCAGCTGGTTGTTGCACATACACTTCTTCCTTGAGATCGCCATTCAAAAACGCCGACTTGACATCTAAGTGATGTACAAGCCATCGTTCCTTTGCTGCCATAGCCAACAACAATCTAACAGTCTCTAACCTGGCAACTGGTGCGAATGCTTCATCGAAGTCCACCCCTTTCTTCTGAACATATCCTTTCGCCACCAATCGAGCTTTATGCTTCGTGATTGTACCGTTTGGATCCTTTTTCAACTTAAAAACCCATTTCAACCCAATTGCTTTCTGGCCTGCAGGTAAATTAACTAACCTCCAGGTTCTGTTTCTGTTTATTGAATCCAGTTCTTGTTCCATTGCTTTTCGCCAGCACTGGTCTTTTGCAGCTTCATCATAACTCATGGGTTCATTGTTGAGTAATAACAACTCTGGGTTTCTATCATACAGATCTCGAACTTCATCATCAGTCATTGCTGTTGATCTCTGCTCCACGTCATGCATTGATCGAAAACCTTGGGGAGGTGTGTCATCAAATGGAGCCGATGCAGTTTCAGACCTGGTTGAATTATTGCCTTCACAATTTCCTGCAGAATTAAACACAGGTGACACAAAATCTTCATTATTAACTTGTGAATTAGGGCTCGCGTTGTTGTACTGGGAACTTGGGCTAGAAAAGTTATCAGTGTTTAAATGTGGTGTTGAACCCGATTCTTCTCCATCTACAACAAAAGATACACCAGTCCATTTAGCTGCCAGACCTGGTGGTTCTTGTTGAGGGACCGGGTCCCAATTCCAATGTTCAACCTCGTCCTCGACCACCCGCCGTGTTCGTCTTGTTCGTTGCCTTTTGATTTAACGAATTTTCAGCCTTTGTAAACAGTAATTTGTTTTCATTCGTCACACTTACCTTCCTGAGATTCAGCCTATCCTCATAGGCTTTGAGATGCCCAATAGCCTCCTCAAATGGCATTGAATCGACATCCGAACTTTGTTCGATAGAGGCTACCAGATTAATGAACTTTTCGGGCACCGTATCGAACAATTTTCGGACTAGTTCTTCGTCTTCCAAAGTCGCTCCAACACTGTTATACTTCGATATCATACCCGAAATCTTTCCGGCATACTCATCTATAGTTTCTTCATCCTTCATATGTAAGGCTTCGAATTCACTTTTCAATATCCGAAGCCTTGCCTTTTGCACTCGTTCAGCCCCTACGTACCGCGATTTCAACGAATCCCATACCTCTTTAGCCGTCTTCTTCTTGGCAGCTTGTGAAAGTATCTCTTCCGGAATCGCTTGAAAAATGAAAGCCCGAACTTGCTTATTCTTCTTCTCGTCTACAACCACTCCGGTTGCCGGTTCGATGGCTTCCCACAACCCGTGGGCATCCATAATAGCTTCCATTTTGATTGACCAAGTGTTGTAATTTGTAGCGGTAAGAATCGGACACTGAAACGGGAAGACGTTATCTTTCGGAGGATTGGAGGATGTTACGACTGACATGGTTTCGAAACGAAGAAACTTGGGCATGCAATTGGATCAGAACAATAGCAATGACTGATGATGAAGTTCGAGATCTGTATGATAGAAACCCAGAGTTGTTATTACTCAACAATGAACCCATGAGTTATGATGAAGCTGCAAAAGACCAGTGCTGGCGAAAAGCAATGGAACAAGAACTGGATTCAATAAACAGAAACAGAACCTGGAGGTTAGTTAATTTTACCTACCCATTTTACTCTGTTATTTTACCTCTGTTTCTTGCTGTTGCAATTTGATACCCAACACGATTATCCTACCAGTATCGGAATCTAGTACAACCTTATCATTTTGGGTGTAGTCAATGCATTAGGATTGTTATTAACGTTTTTTGGCCCCCAAAAGAAACCGGTATTTACCGTACTGATTCCGAAGCGTAACAGGCATATTCGGTTCCGATACCCGTAGAAGAAAGTTGCAAGTTGTACTCATACTGTAAGCAAGTAAAACTCTAAAAGAAAGCTAACAATGGTGCCTAAGGTGTTCAATATAAAGAACCTCTGACCATTTTCATTAAATTCTTGGCACATAACGGAGAGATAATCGGGACCGGTATTTACCGGTTGCTACACAAAAATAGTAGTACCATACCAATTCCGAATCGTAACGGGTATATTCGAAACCGGTAGCGGTACCCAGTTTTCGGGAATTGCGGTACCGAAGTACCGGTAGCGGTTCAGAACAACGGGGTCTATGTCCGGTTTCGGAACCACATCGGATTTCTTCACTGGCATGAATTTATACTCTCAAATATTAAAAAATCATGTCTCTCAGGATTGAAACCTTTCAAGTCTTTTGAATAGCTATAAACATTGGTTTCTATAATTCATATAATACTATTAGTTGGTTTCTATAATTCATATAGTACTATTAGACTTAAAACGTGAGTCTCTACATTAATGCTTAGCAATCATGACAATTGACAGAAAATTGTGACATGAGTTTACACCAAAAAAGAATTTCATAAATCAAGTTTGCTACTGGTCTATAAAAGTAAATACAAATATCCCGAAGACCGACTTTCGATCTCCAGAACTTGAAGACTGAGCTCCATCTCATAAAACAAAGGATGCAGTTCAAAAATCATAATGACCCGAACATTTCCAAATGAGGATGATCGAATCTCATTTTTCAAGTTTTCTTCAGTAGTAAGAAACCCTAGCCTATAAATTAAAAGGAAGACAACTGACCTGAACGACAAATCTGATAGGAGATTTGGAAATCTGCAGGTTCAATTCTAGGGTTGCATCTCATACTTTTCTAAATCCTCGGTAGTTCTGAAAGAAAGTTCGAAGAGCAGAGCACACATGTTAAGTAAGGAGAAAATATAGGTTATACACGTGTAGCTAAAGGGGGGGGGGGGGGGGGGAAGGAGATTGCTGGCTGATAGTGAAGAAAAAGAAAAACACCGACTTTGTAATTTAAGATGTAGTATAATATAATATAATGTGTTGTATATTTTATGTAAGAATTCGTTTTCTTATAAAAAAAACTTAGCACATAATATACATATTTTCGAATGTTATAAGCCAAAAAGAAAAAACAAAAAAAAAGGTCAAGTAGTTTTTCTTAAAATGTTGTAATTTTGAATGTAACAGCTGTAAAACACGTGTTACACAAGTGTGTAACAAATATGTGACATTGTGACAGTAAAATAACTGTGTTACATAGAAAACTATTGTAACCAATATAAGAAAAAAATTTATTCAATGCTTTTTGGGTCTTTTATTCGAAATGTTTGAAAATATGTATATTACATACCTTAATTTTAATTTTTATAAAAAAAAACGGTTTGTTACAGATGTTTTACAAAGGGTTTTCATAGTTTTCGCAATTCAAGTAGGTTTTATGCCTGTACTTCCTATCTATTATCTATATTAAAACAAAACAAACTTATGCCACTTGGCATGTACTTAGGCTACCAGATGCCACGTGGCATCTAATTGTTTCTCGAATTCTTTCTTTGAGCGGCAAATGAATAGACGCTACCTTCACATAGCTTCTCAAACAATCCGCCCTCAATCTTGCCAAAATTATAAAACCGTTTCCTTTTTCAAATGAATTTCATTGAGAAACCCTAATTTCAGTTTCATCTCTAACTCTTGATTATGTTCCGTCTCTCACACGCTTTGGAATTGTTAGGGTTTCTGCGTTATCAATGAATCGCTCTCTGCCTCTCATTCATTCCTCTATGAATCCGACTCTGATCTTCGTGATAAAGGTTAGATTTTGTCAATGGATCAACTATCGTTCTTGATATTTTAGATTTTATAACTAATAATTTCTTTTGTTTTGTATATCTCATCTGAAATCAGTTGTATCCTGGTTCTTCGATTGTTGTGATCCAGTCAGTCCGATAACCGGATTTTATAACTATTGATTCTTGAAGGAGTCATCGGAACTGGCGGCACTTGAAGCATCCAAAGGATTCGAGAGACGATAATGTTCCCTGTTTCAAATCTTTTTGAGGTATTTCATATTTTCGATTTGATTGCTAATATTTTACTAGGTTTGTTGTATTTGATTTTGATTACATATTTATATGTGGATTACCTTAATTTTGGGGATTTTATTTCGCCTGATCTTATGTGGTTTATGTTATTTGGTACTATGATAGCAAGTTTGGATTCAAGGTGTAAATCGGGTTAATTTTATTTGTTATTCCGATTGTTAATTTGTTATATATTTGATTGTTCTTTCCGATTTGTTAGGTGCTCAGTTTTTCTGTCGACAAGGTGGTTGTGGCGTTTGATTTATATGGTTAGGGTTTTCCAGAATTGGGTGAGTCTGGTGGTGGTTCAGAGTATTCATAAGTACCTTTTCTTATGTCTTAATTTTTACATTTATTTAATATAACACCGATAGTTTTGTTCATTTGTAGGCTGACGGGAGATCCGGGCACTCCAAATAAGTGAGACAGGCAAGAGTAAGACAGCCAAAAATATCCTTTTTTGTACCTTTTTATGTATTATTTTTAGTTCCCACTCACTTGATAATAATGGATTTAACTTTATTTGTTAATTTAATTTTTTTAATACTGTCATGAAGGAACCAACTTCGGGCGTACTACTGGTGGCCCGTTTATTGCTACAAGCTATGACTATCATGCTTCTCCTAATGAATTAACGCTATTTAAATATCAACCATTTACGTTTTCATGAGTGTTTGTTGTTCTTAGCTAGCATATGTCTTTACTTTTGAGTTTCAAAGTGCTGTGATAAATTAAGCGAATAGCCAGCCATCAACTAACTACTACTTTCTTGGACAGTTAATGATGTTGTTGGAGATGTGTATTGTTTCAGTTATGATGATTAAATAATGCAATATCAAATCTAATAATTTTGATATGGTGTAAAAAGTTGATAAAAAGGTTAGGGTTTATGTTTTAGCTTTTCTTCTTTTTGGCTGTAGTCTCGAAGGGCCTAAGTTATTGTTCTGCCTCATCTCTCTTCTAAATATGTATTTAAGTGCTGAAAACTATTTGCCGCATGTAAGCTTTTTGGGTATATGTATATGTCACACCCTGGCTTTGCGGAAGCGTGGTTATTTTGGTGTGACTTCTTAATACCATAGCTTAATCATAACAAGCTATATGAATTTAAAATCATGCAAAGTCATCCATTGAAAATAAAATTGTCAAACATTGTCTAAATGGGTAAACACCCAACAACCATTACTTGTCTTAAACAGTACAACCACTACCATAATGCCACGAAAATAAACATGGTTCAGGGGCTATGGCTTGTCCAGGAAAGAGCCATAAGCCTTGAACCCGGATGACTCTGAGTCTAAATGCAGCGGGAAATCCTGCTAAACCGTGCCAGATCCTTAATTCCCTGAAATACATGTAAGTTGAAAAATCAACAATAATGTTGAGCGAGTTCATGCGAAAATGAGTAAATAAACCTTTATCTTTATCAAAAACCCTGGTATGTAGCAAATAAGGAAATAAAAGAGATCACCAATGGGTTGCAAGTCCACTGATATGTGTGAAGTGCAAGTAGGGATGACTCAAACCTAGCGGATTTATGCGTCGGGCACTAAGTCACCCCGAGGTCCGTTCAGCTGGACCTGGGGCTGGGCTCGCTACACCCAGATAGATCTACCGCTCCTGTCCCTCGGTCCTCAACGAGGATTAATGGCCTCAAGTTTCTGCCTACCCACTCACATGATCTAAGTAATAACCCTCCTTATGCTAACCATACCATGTATAACATATCCATAATCATTGTAACATGTATTTCACCCCCGCAGTTTATAAAACTGAAAACAGTTAAGAGAAGAAAAGGGGGACATGAACTCACAGTGAGCGCGTCACAAAATCAAGCAATCCAATATCCAAGTGCTGTGCAACGACCTACATATGCTAATTCTATTAGACGGATGGCCGTGCTTTAGCTTCATAGTTTACATTTTTGGAAACAGTTAGACAACCGTTCCGTGTATATTTTTGATACGCATTCTCCTTCCCAAGGATGGGGGAATTAAATACATGTATACTTGTATTATTTTATTAAGTCCCACTTAATATATTTTATTTCTTATTTCAAAATATATTTATTTTTCTCAAAAATAATATATTTCCTTTTTCTCATAATATTTTCCCAAAATAATATATTGACAACACACGCGCTTATGAATACTTCTGAATAAAGCGTAAGTTACGTTTTATCGATTAAGTGGTAATGATAATCACCGTTGTAACTTATATGTTTGCCGTGAAGGCGTTTGTATTATTTCGGGCTTGACAAGGTTAGTAAATATTATTTTTACTCTAAAAATAATATTTATATATCTTCACAAAATAATCATAAACAGTGAGGTGACAAAATGTATTTACCGAATATATACTTATCACGTTTACTTTTGTGAAAATCCCACCTCCGATTATTTGTAAATAAAGTTGTGGCGAAATATATTTTGAAAACTTGTCAAAGTAGTCTAACACTTGTAAATAATTCTAAGTGTTAGATTTTTAGAAAATTTCGCCAGAGTTTCCCCTGTAACTGGAGGTGGCCACGCTTTCAAGCGTATCATTTTCTTTTACAAATCATCTCAACAATTTATCGAATCAACCGAATCAATTTTCAACACTTCAAATAGAAGACTAGTATGTAAAACCGCGTTGTTTCATGAACTTGTAGTTTTTACAAAAACTACGGTGTAGATCTCGTTATTTTTAGTGGATCTATACATAACATAACTTAGTCTTGCAAAAACCTCGTTTTTGGAACAAATCACTTCTTACAACTTCCCGACAATTTTTGTAAACATTGCTATTTTGTCGGATCTTTCATTCTACAAGTGTTTCTACGCTTGTAGTTTATAGAAATCATATATGTTAACACTTTATCCATTTTTATAAAAACATGATTTTCTCGACACCCGGTCCTACGAATATACCACTTGTACATACGTAGATCGGCTTGTTTTAAATACTATTTTTCACGTTAAAACATTTTTACACAAGTTCATGTTTCCCGTGTGGTGGAGTTTCACCTTTTAACCCTTGTACCAAAGAAACAAGTGTATGTCAGGATACGTGATCCTAACAAAGTCGGGTTAAACGATGATGAGAGCCACCACATCATAGATCGGGCCATAAAAATCAACATATTCAAATACTACGACATTTACACGCGTTTTGAGCTTTTATCCAACGATATACACGTTTTAGTAGACTTTAAAGTTCCATTAAGCGGGTTACCGACATTCAACCGACAAATATCCTTTTAACCACTTTAGACATGACCAAAAATGAGTTTTAAACGTTATACCTCTAGCTCGGGGCTAGGGAAGAAACTAGTCGAAAACTGCGTGGATAATAGCAAACGGTAGAGGTCCTCCGCGTTCCGTTTGTTCCGAGCTCCGTTGTACGTAACCACCAACACTTGAGTATACTTGGAATGTCAAGACTTGAACCGAAAAACGGGTGGGTGGTGGTGCTAGTGTTCGGCCGAGAGGGAGAGCAAGGGAGGGAGAGAGAGTGAAGGTGAGGTGTGTGTGTTCAAGTGTGTGAGAGATGAGGGTTTTTATAGACAAAAGTGCCTCGTTCTTCGCGTAATCTAATTTAATATAATAAAGGGCGTACTCCCCCGGGTCCCACTAGTTGGCCGATCCCATTGGGATGTAATGGTGCTCGGTTCGTTTCCAATCGTTCAGTTACGGTCCAGTTTGGTTAAGTGCGTTAAGTGCGAGGTCTAACCCCGTTAGTTGTTTAAGTGCATTAAAAGCGGGTGTTAGGGTAATCAGGGACCCTAACTGGCTCAGAAAAGTACCAATATTAATTTTGGCAATATTTTTATGTTCCGGGTATTGTCCGGTTGTTCGGTCGGATAGTAATCCGTTAAAGTGCTTAAGATATCCGTTAAGCGTCATAAATAATATTTTTAGCGACACAATTTATTCTGCAAAGTGTCGGGAATAATTCCTCATATTTTGGCACTTTATTAATTAGCTTGAAGCTAGTGTGTTGATAAAAGTGCTGTGTTTCGTGCTTAAAGTATGTTTTAGGCACATCCAAATCTCTATATCTTATTCCTAGAGACGTAATCATACAACCCTTGTATCCCTACACACACTATGGGTGTAGTAACATAATTCTGGCTCATTCAGGCCTTTAGAGGCAGTGTTTGCCTGATGCTGGCTATACCAGCATGTTTAATAGGTTATCCGTTCAATGCTACTGTGCTTTTGTGCATCATGTTTGTCACTAAGGTTCAGCAAATAAGTAGTGTAGTGACAGGAATATCAAAGTATGATGCAGATATGTACAAGTATCAACAATCAAGTAGCAGTTTATCAGCAAACTCAGTAAAGCACAGTGATTAGGCAATAATTAATAATTAATTAAGTCGTACGGATACCTGGTTTTGAGAGGGTTGTCACATTCTCCCCCCGTTAAATAAATTTCGTCCCGAAATTTAGGTTCTGCTTGAAGAAGCAGGGTTCTTAGGAAACAGGTGGGGGTATTTCTCTTTCATCCGGTCTTCACGCTCCCAGGTGAATTCAGGACCATGTCTAGCATTCCAGCGAACTTTGACGAGCTTGACACTGCTCCGGCGGGTCTTGTTAACTTTCCAATCCGTGACCTCAACAGGTTCTTCAACGAAGTGGAGCGTGTCATCAATATGAATTTCGTCGGTAGGAATGGCAACGTTAACTTGAGTTGGACTCCTCTTAAGATTGGATACATGAAATGTATCGTGTACGTTATTCAGCTCGGCAGGTAGATCCAACTTGTATGCTACTGTTCCAATTTTCTCCAAAACCTTAAAAGGACCAATGTAGCGTGGATTCAACTTCCCACGCTTCCCAAAGCGTGCTACACCCTTCCAGGGTGATACCTTCAACAAAACCATATCCCCAACCTCAAACTCTTGAGGTTTCCTTTTCAGATCTGCATAGGTCTTCTGGCGATCACGAGCCGCGCTAATGCGATCTCGGATTTGCGCGATCTTATCTGTAGTTTCCTGAACTACATCGGGACCTACCAATTGTCTATCACCTGCGTCAGACCAACAGAGCGGCGACCTGCACTTGCGCCCATATAAAGCTTCGAATGGCGCGGCACCAATACTGGTGTGGTAGCTGTTGTTGTATGAAAACTCAACCAGGGGTAAATGCTTATCCCAGCTACCGCCTAAATCCATCACACATGCTCTCAGCATGTCTTCCAATGTCTGAATCGTCCGCTCACTTTGGCCGTCGGTCTGCGGGTGAAATGCGGTGCTCATATTCAGCTTCGAGCCAAAAGCTTCCTGGAAGGATTGCCATATCCTCGATACGAACCTTCCATCTCTATCAGAAATAATCGAGAGAGGTACTCCATGGCGAGTGACAATCTCTCTCATGTAAATTTCCGCCAATTTGCTTGTATGATCCTTTTCGCGGATAGGCAAGAAGTGTGCTGACTTCGTCAAGCGATCCACTATCACCCAGATAGTGTCATGGCCCTTAGGCGTTCTTGGCAACTTTGTAACAAAATCCATGGATATTTCTTCCCACTTCCATTGGGGAATTTTTGGTTGCTGCAGAAGTCCCGAAGGCTTCTGGTATTCTGCCTTAACCTTAGCGCAAGTCAAACATTGGCTCACGTAGATAGCAACATCGCCTTTCATCCTAGGCCACCAATGATAATCCTTAAGATCTTGGTACATCTTATCCGCTCCCGGGTGGATAGAGTACCGTGACTTGTGAGCTTCATCAAAAATAACCTCTCTTAAATCACCAAACAAAGGAACCCAAATCCTTTTCTCAAAACATAACGTTCCTTCTTTGTTTGGAACCAATATCTTCTCCATCCCACAGAGATATTCTTTCTCAAGGTTCTCCTCCTTGAGAGCTTCTTTTTGCGCTGCTCGAATGCGCGAGGAAAGATCGGTTTGGATAATCATTTCCATAGCCCTAACCCTTATGGGCTTGATTCTCTCCTTGCGACTTAGGGCATCGGCGACCACATTCGCCTTCCCTGGATGATACTTGATCTCGCAGTCGTAATCGTTCAGCAACTCAACCCATCGCCTTTGCCTCATATTCAACTCCTTCTGGTTGAATATATGCTGGAGGCTTTTGTGATCTGTAAAGATCGTACACTTTGTCCCATAAAGGTAGTGTCTCCAAATCTTCAAAGCAAAAACCACTGCGCCTAGCTCCAAATCATGCGTGGTATAGTTCTTTTCATGCACTTTCAGTTGGCGTGATGCGTAAGCGATAACCTTTTGACGTTGCATCAACACACAACCCAATCCTTGACGCGAAGCGTCGCAGTATACCACAAAATCGTCGGTACCTTCCGGTAGAGCTAAGATTGGCGCGTTGCAAAGCTTATCCTTCAACAACTGAAATGCTTCATCCTGTTTGATTCCCCAATCAAACTTTTTATCCTTTTGCGTGAGGAGCGTCAATGGCTGAGCGATCTTTGAAAAATCCTCAATAAATCTTCGATAATAGCCAGCCAAACCCAAGAATTGCCGGATCTCGGTTGGCGTCTTTGGCGCTTCCCAATTCTTGATCGCCTCGATCTTGGTTGGATCCACATGAATTCCACTTTCATTTACCACGTGCCCAAGGAATTGCACGTCTCTCAGCCAAAACTCACACTTAGAAAATTTGGCATACAACTGCTCCTTCTTCAGTAGCTCTAAAATAGTTCTGAGGTGTTGCTCGTGCTCTGCCTTCGATTTTGAGTAGATCAAGATGTCGTCGATGAACACAATCACGAACTTATCCAGATACGGCTTACAAACTCGGTTCATCAAATCCATGAACACTGCAGGTGCGTTTGTTAAACCAAACGGCATGACAAGGAACTCGTAGTGCCCATAACGAGTTCTGAAGGCTGTCTTCGGGATACTTTCCTCCTGTATCCGAAGCTGATGATATCCAGATCGAAGATCGATCTTTGAGTAGAAACTTGAACCTTGAAGTTGGTCGAACAGATCATCAATCCTTGGCAAAGGATACCTATTCTTGATCGTCAGCTTGTTCAATTCTCTGTAGTCAATGCACATACGGAAACTACCATCCTTCTTCTTGACAAACAAAACTGGAGCTCCCCAAGGCGAGAAGCTTGGTCGAATAAATCCCTTATCCAACAATTCTTGAAGTTGCGTTGATAGCCCTTGCATCTCAGACGGGGCAAGTCTATAAGGTGCCTTAGCCACAGGCGCGGCGCCTGGAACTAAGTCGATGCGAAATTCCACTTGCCTCTGAGGCGGCAAGCCAGGTAAGTCTTCTGGAAAGACTTCCGGATATTCCCTCACGACAGGGATGTCTTCGATCTTCGGCTCAGCGGCCTTTTTATCCACAATGTGTGCTAGAAAAGCAACACACCCTTTCTTCAGACACTTCCTTGCTTTCAGACAGCTGATAATCCGCAACGGCGTCTCACGCTTCTCTCCATGAACAACAATGGTCTCACCATCGTCGGTCGGAATACGGATAATCTTCTCGCGACAAACAATCTCTGCTTTGTTACTTGCTAACCAATCCATCCCTACTACCACGTCAAAGCTCCCCAACTGGACTGGTAGTAGATCGAGAGCAAACTCACGCTCTCCTAACTCGATTACGCAATCTCTAATCACTTCATTGGCTTCTACTAACTTCCCATTTGCTAGCTCGATCGAATAAGGAATATCTAACTTACTAGCGGCTAAACCAAGCATGTTCTTAAATTCTAGCGATACAAAGCTATAATCGGCACCAGTATCAAACAAAACAGACGCATAGCGTTGGTTTACAGGGAACGTACCAGTAACAACATTGGGATCCTGGCGCGCTTCCCTGGCCTCCATGTTGAAAACTCTTCCACGAGCTTGGTTTAATTCCGGGCAGTTCCTCTTGAAGTGCCCTTGATCTCCACAATTAAAACATCCGGGCCTCTGCCCGTTTCCACCATTGTTCCCAGCTTGGTGGTTTCCCTGGTTTCGGTTCACGGTGCCTGCTTGGTTAGCACGGTTTCCATTTCCTCCTTGATTTCCTTGTGGGCGGTTCCCAGCACCACCACGGTTGTTTCTATTCCCATTTCCTCCTTGGCCTCCCCGGCCAGCATTAGCCCAACAGAAATCCTTCGTATGACCAGTCTTCCCACAAGACTCACAAACCCTTAGACTGCAGCGACCAGAGTGATGTTTTTGACATGAGTTGCACTTGGGCTGTGCACCCATGTATCCCCTGCTCTTCTTTCTATCACCAACTGAATCTTGAGCTGGTGCATTCGATTCTCCCTTCTTGACCACCGTCCCGGTGCTTTGCTTGAAACTTGAAAACTTCCGCTTATTACCACCAGAGGACTCCACATGAGTCTCCTTTTTCTTGGGTTCAATCTCATCGAACTTGTTTAACCGAATTGCTTCTTCAGTTAAAGCCACACTCAGATCAATGGCTTCTGTGATGGTTGCGGGTTTGGAAGAAGTCACCATACTGATTATCTGAGGAGCCAATCCCCAGATGAAGCGCTCAACCCTTTTAAACTCGGGTGTTACCATATAAGGTACCACGTGAGACAGATCGTGGAATCTCTGAACATATTCCGCTATCTTCGACCCTTCCATCTTCAGGTGCCAAAACTCGGTTTCAAGCTTTTGAATCTCCGCGCGAGAGCAGTACTTCTTCCGCATAAGCTCTTTCAATTCGGCCCAAGACAGGGCGTAGGCGGCAGCTTCGCCTAGAGTTTGCACTTGAAGGTTCCACCAAGATAGGGCTCCATCTAGAAACAGCCCTGAAATGTAAGTGACCTGCTGGTCGATCGCACATTTGCTCATACGGATGGTGGAATCAGTCTTCTCTGCCCAACGAACGAAGGCAACAGCACCGCCCGTGCCGTCGAAGTTTGTGGGCTTACAGTCCAGAAACTGCTTGAAGGTGCACCCATGAGTGGGATTCTGGTTGCCATTGCCGTTGGAGCTACTCCAGCTGGGTCCTCCCTGCGATGCAGCATACTGAGCAATCGCGACAGCAATGATTCCTTGCAGTTCTTCTTGAGTCGTGGGCATCGGCTGCGGTTGACGTCTTGGTGCCATTTTCTAAAGATGCGTACGTCGATTAGGCCATAGAAATCATACGTATATAGTAATAGTAATAGCATATAACATCTCATGTTATCAATATATCACACACAACATCCCATGTCCAACATCCCATGTCCAAATACAAAAATAATCAATCAAGTAAATCAGATATGATGAGAATGCGGCGATTGCATATATATCAAGACCATAAGCATAGTAAGTGTGTTAGTACATCCATCAATCACATAGGGGTTACATCACCCCTGTACAAAATACATCATATCAGTGTTACATACAATCAATACATCACATGTATCAACAAAAATCTGTGTAGTCAAATGGTCTTCAAAAGCTGTGCATAACAATCGCGGCTGTCTCACCGGTGTCTACCCTGGTAACGTCGATGTGCTCTAGAATGGTGGTGGTGGTGGAGGATAATGTAAGCGGCGAAAGAGAAGCCAATCCTCATCCAAGGCCTGCTGGGTGCGGATCACGGATGCAATCTGCTGCTCTAGGATCGAAAGTCGAGCGGCAATGTCAGGGGGAAAAGACCGAAATGGCTGAGCAGATGAGGATGACGGACCATGATATGAACAAGGAGGCATCTGAGCTCTCTCGAGCTCCTGCAAACGCTGAGAATGGGAATCATGCTGAAAAACAAATGACATCAACAGGTCCTCTAGGGTATGCCCCAAATGAGGTGGATCGACGGGTGGCATAACGGGTAGCGAAGACCAGAAAGAAGGCTCGCTGACAGTGCCAAAAGGCATAACAGGAAAAGATGAAGTGGATGCTGAAACAGGAGATATGACAGGTAATGGCATCGGTACATGGCCAAATGGATGGGCGGAAGAGCCCTCCCCAGGCCCCGCTGGAGGTATGACTGAAGGAATCTGAAACGAGAACTCAGGATGGTGAGCATCAGTGCGGTGAGGAGGAAGCGGCGGAATATCCTCGTCAGCCGGTATCCAACCGTGCTGAGCCTCCTCGTCAGGGGGATCCATGTGCTCTGCAAACAGAGCATGCTCGGGCTCAATAGGTAAGGGATCAACAGGAGCTAAAACAGGATCAACGTGAGCAACAACAGGATCAATATGATCGACATGAGGGTCAACTGGGACGTCAGCGATCGGAGGGTCAACAAGAGGATCAACAACATGGTCAGCATCTAACAAAGGTATATCATCAACAGGAACGTCGCCAAGTGGCTGACCCGCCAAAATAGGATCAACAGGAACATCAGCATGCGCCAAACCATGCTCATGTGCGGGATCGAAAGCAGCGGCCTGCTCTGGAGCTACTGCAGGCTCGGGATCGTCAAACGCCATATCGAAGTCAAAGTCCGGATCGATAGGATCAAAAGGGTCGGCAGGGTCAACGGGGTCCTCTACAGGCTGGTCCATGTGAACGAACTCAATATCACGGTCTGGATCGAATCCAGGGGGAAATACAGGGTCAGAATCCTCGATATCGTCATGCTCAAAAACAAAGCTCGGCATAGGGGCGGCAGATGACGCCTGGTCAGGATCCGAGTCATGAACGAAAAGCTGCGTGCTCGCCACATGTGATGGAGCAGATGCCACAGACTCAAAGGAGTCTGGGGCTGGAGAATGAACAGGCGAGTCTCCGACAGGAGCACCGGCGATCATCAAAAGACCGCCAGCGGGCAAAAGAGCTGGGTCAGGAACCTCGTCCTCGTATAGCTCGTCATCGAAAAGATCAATATCGTCACCAGCCTCGGCATCAAGCATAAGCTCATAAGCTGGGTAGGATGCAAGAGGAATCGGGGCGGGAATCACAGCGAGAGGAAGATCCGCAGCAGGACCACCAACGATGGGCTCAACGACGCCGTCAGGTAGTGCGAACGGCTGAAAGTCGTCGTCGTCTGTACTGGTATAATCCGAGGTGTGCACCTCGTGCTCTGATGACATCATCTCGTCTGACTCCATGGGTCGGGGTCCAGTAGTGTCCGAGTCTCCAGTATCTGAGGTGTCCATGAGTCTGTAATACAATCACAAGTATGCACAAATATCAGCAAATCAGGTAATCACACAAGTTACCACATAATAATCACATATTCCTCCTAGTCCCACTAGCCTCCCAGCCTCCCAGACTGTTCTTCCTAGTCCCACTAGCCAACTTTTCCCAGCCTCCCAGACTGACTCCCTAGTCCCACTAGCAAACATCTCCCAGCCTCCCAGACTGACTCCCTAGTCCCACTAGACAACTACCTCGATCCGTTAGATCGAGCCTCGGCCTCCCAGACCGAGCCTAAAATAATAAAATGTGCTCAACATTTGTTTATAAAAAGTTTTGGATCTGGACTTAAGTGGTATGCAGAAAAATGTTTTCGTGAGAGCCCTAGTGATCATAGTCTAGACTCAAAATGAACCCTAGTTCGCTATGATCAGAGCTCTGATACCAAGCTGTCACACCCTGGCTTTGCGGAAGCGTGGTTATTTTGGTGTGACTTCTTAATACCATAGCTTAATCATAACAAGCTATATGAATTTAAAATCATGCAAAGTCATCCATTGAAAATAAAATTGTCAAACATTGTCTAAATGGGTAAACACCCAACAACCATTACTTGTCTTAAACAGTACAACCACTACCATAATGCCACGAAAATAAACATGGTTCAGGGGCTATGGCTTGTCCAGGAAAGAGCCATAAGCCTTGAACCCGGATGACTCTGAGTCTAAATGCAGCGGGAAATCCTGCTAAACCGTGCCAGATCCTTAATTCCCTGAAATACATGTAAGTTGAAAAATCAACAATAATGTTGAGCGAGTTCATGCGAAAATGAGTAAATAAACCTTTATCTTTATCAAAAACCCTGGTATGTAGCAAATAAGGAAATAAAAGAGATCACCAATGGGTTGCAAGTCCACTGATATGTGTGAAGTGCAAGTAGGGATGACTCAAACCTAGCGGATTTATGCGTCGGGCACTAAGTCACCCCGAGGTCCGTTCAGCTGGACCTGGGGCTGGGCTCGCTACACCCAGATAGATCTACCGCTCCTGTCCCTCGGTCCTCAACGAGGATTAATGGCCTCAAGTTTCTGCCTACCCACTCACATGATCTAAGTAATAACCCTCCTTATGCTAACCATACCATGTATAACATATCCATAATCATTGTAACATGTATTTCACCCCCGCAGTTTATAAAACTGAAAACAGTTAAGAGAAGAAAAGGGGGACATGAACTCACAGTGAGCGCGTCACAAAATCAAGCAATCCAATATCCAAGTGCTGTGCAACGACCTACATATGCTAATTCTATTAGACGGATGGCCGTGCTTTAGCTTCATAGTTTACATTTTTGGAAACAGTTAGACAACCGTTCCGTGTATATTTTTGATACGCATTCTCCTTCCCAAGGATGGGGGAATTAAATACATGTATACTTGTATTATTTTATTAAGTCCCACTTAATATATTTTATTTCTTATTTCAAAATATATTTATTTTTCTCAAAAATAATATATTTCCTTTTTCTCATAATATTTTCCCAAAATAATATATTGACAACACACGCGCTTATGAATACTTCTGAATAAAGCGTAAGTTACGTTTTATCGATTAAGTGGTAATGATAATCACCGTTGTAACTTATATGTTTGCCGTGAAGGCGTTTGTATTATTTCGGGCTTGACAAGGTTAGTAAATATTATTTTTACTCTAAAAATAATATTTATATATCTTCACAAAATAATCATAAACAGTGAGGTGACAAAATGTATTTACCGAATATATACTTATCACGTTTACTTTTGTGAAAATCCCACCTCCGATTATTTGTAAATAAAGTTGTGGCGAAATATATTTTGAAAACTTGTCAAAGTAGTCTAACACTTGTAAATAATTCTAAGTGTTAGATTTTTAGAAAATTTCGCCAGAGTTTCCCCTGTAACTGGAGGTGGCCACGCTTTCAAGCGTATCATTTTCTTTTACAAATCATCTCAACAATTTATCGAATCAACCGAATCAATTTTCAACACTTCAAATAGAAGACTAGTATGTAAAACCGCGTTGTTTCATGAACTTGTAGTTTTTACAAAAACTACGGTGTAGATCTCGTTATTTTTAGTGGATCTATACATAACATAACTTAGTCTTGCAAAAACCTCGTTTTTGGAACAAATCACTTCTTACAACTTCCCGACAATTTTTGTAAACATTGCTATTTTGTCGGATCTTTCATTCTACAAGTGTTTCTACGCTTGTAGTTTATAGAAATCATATATGTTAACACTTTATCCATTTTTATAAAAACATGATTTTCTCGACACCCGGTCCTACGAATATACCACTTGTACATACGTAGATCGGCTTGTTTTAAATACTATTTTTCACGTTAAAACATTTTTACACAAGTTCATGTTTCCCGTGTGGTGGAGTTTCACCTTTTAACCCTTGTACCAAAGAAACAAGTGTATGTCAGGATACGTGATCCTAACAAAGTCGGGTTAAACGATGATGAGAGCCACCACATCATAGATCGGGCCATAAAAATCAACATATTCAAATACTACGACATTTACACGCGTTTTGAGCTTTTATCCAACGATATACACGTTTTAGTAGACTTTAAAGTTCCATTAAGCGGGTTACCGACATTCAACCGACAAATATCCTTTTAACCACTTTAGACATGACCAAAAATGAGTTTTAAACGTTATACCTCTAGCTCGGGGCTAGGGAAGAAACTAGTCGAAAACTGCGTGGATAATAGCAAACGGTAGAGGTCCTCCGCGTTCCGTTTGTTCCGAGCTCCGTTGTACGTAACCACCAACACTTGAGTATACTTGGAATGTCAAGACTTGAACCGAAAAACGGGTGGGTGGTGGTGCTAGTGTTCGGCCGAGAGGGAGAGCAAGGGAGGGAGAGAGAGTGAAGGTGAGGTGTGTGTGTTCAAGTGTGTGAGAGATGAGGGTTTTTATAGACAAAAGTGCCTCGTTCTTCGCGTAATCTAATTTAATATAATAAAGGGCGTACTCCCCCGGGTCCCACTAGTTGGCCGATCCCATTGGGATGTAATGGTGCTCGGTTCGTTTCCAATCGTTCAGTTACGGTCCAGTTTGGTTAAGTGCGTTAAGTGCGAGGTCTAACCCCGTTAGTTGTTTAAGTGCATTAAAAGCGGGTGTTAGGGTAATCAGGGACCCTAACTGGCTCAGAAAAGTACCAATATTAATTTTGGCAATATTTTTATGTTCCGGGTATTGTCCGGTTGTTCGGTCGGATAGTAATCCGTTAAAGTGCTTAAGATATCCGTTAAGCGTCATAAATAATATTTTTAGCGACACAATTTATTCTGCAAAGTGTCGGGAATAATTCCTCATATTTTGGCACTTTATTAATTAGCTTGAAGCTAGTGTGTTGATAAAAGTGCTGTGTTTCGTGCTTAAAGTATGTTTTAGGCACATCCAAATCTCTATATCTTATTCCTAGAGACGTAATCATACAACCCTTGTATCCCTACACACACTATGGGTGTAGTAACATAATTCTGGCTCATTCAGGCCTTTAGAGGCAGTGTTTGCCTGATGCTGGCTATACCAGCATGTTTAATAGGTTATCCGTTCAATGCTACTGTGCTTTTGTGCATCATGTTTGTCACTAAGGTTCAGCAAATAAGTAGTGTAGTGACAGGAATATCAAAGTATGATGCAGATATGTACAAGTATCAACAATCAAGTAGCAGTTTATCAGCAAACTCAGTAAAGCACAGTGATTAGGCAATAATTAATAATTAATTAAGTCGTACGGATACCTGGTTTTGAGAGGGTTGTCACAGTATAAGCCTCTCAATTTTAATAGCTATATGTATAATCTAGAAGATGTTCTCATAACTTGATTACGTGTAACTATAGGTGAGCTACTTCCGTACCAGCTTGAAGGATTGAATTTCTTACGTTTCTCATGGTCTAAAGTCTAAACAAACACATGTGATACTTGCAGACGAAATGGGTCTTGGTAAGATTTCCTTATATTTTTTAAAAAATTTTTTTATATATTTATGAAAAAGTAACCTTTACCTTTATAGTATGCTTTATAACATTCAGGGAAACGATACAAAGTATTGCTTTTTTGGCATCGTTGTCTAAAGAGAATGTCTCCCCTCATTTAGTAGCACCGCTTTCTACATTAAGGAATTGGGAACATTAATTTGCTATATGGGCTGCTAATATGAATGTTGTAAGTTACAAAATCTCTTGAATTCTAATATTTTTATATGACCAAAGTTTATTTACCAGTATACTAAGTTAATGGCAGTCGCATCTTCTCCACACGAAGAAGAAACAACCTTCACTTTCAGACGTTATTGCGGTAATTATATTCCAGTTTTCTCTTATTACTTCATATTGCAGTTTTCTTCGCTGTTAAAAAGTTGTGTTTTTCAAGCAAACAACAAAGAAATAGGATGTTTTGTTTACGGTGCTACAGTTTTGAAGAATATAACAACAGCTATTTGAAGGTGATGTGTGTTTTATATCCGTATTTTTTATTTTTATTTTTTTGCCTATGAATAAAA
Organism: Helianthus annuus; assembly: GCF_002127325.2. Taxonomy (NCBI): domain Eukaryota; kingdom Viridiplantae; phylum Streptophyta; class Magnoliopsida; order Asterales; family Asteraceae; genus Helianthus; species Helianthus annuus. The sequence goes on along the minus strand of NC_035442.2, from coordinate 172,846,195 downwards.
AATAATCTGATGTATCAAGGATTTGTGATTTTTAATGTGGATTTTTTATTATAGTAGATATTGCAGTACTGACCAAAAGTATCGGTACCAAAAATGCCAAAAAGTGGGTAAGAATCGGTACCGAAAATAATTTGGTACAGTACTGGTCTCAAGTACCAAATGCCCATCCTTACCTTCTATATATTAGTAGGTTATTTTTTTTGTATTTTAAACGGGTCAAACATATTATGTTTTAAATGATTTAACTAAAGAGAATTGCTTTGAACAAATCTAACTGGCTAGATGAGTCAAGCTTGATCAAACGGTTTGAAACTCAGCGGAAGTGTATGTAAATACACCAAAACCTAAAACGAGTCCTCATTAATATTTAGAATACATTGTAATAATACAGATTTTGTATAACCAAAAATGATAAATGATGTGTTTGTGGTCCGACTACCCAACCCATTTCAGCTCACACTAATGATTACCTGTGTTGACCCATTGCCACCTCCACTATAAAGTTTACATAATTTATGTATGAATAGAGGCGTTCACACCTTATTTTCAAATTGTGAAACCATCCAAGCCGTTTATCATGTCTAGCAACTGCAACATCGTGTCCAGTAGCATATGCAACAATGGCACAACAACGAGCAAAGGTAAAATTACCATTTTTATTCTGTTTGTGTTTTCAAAAGTAAAGCAAATGTTATGTATTACTTACTGAGTTTTTTAATTTTTTAATTTATGTATATATCACCAATTGAAGCAGGTAGTCATCCACTTTTTACAAGGAATATGGTTCAATATTACGCACCGGCTAGCTGAACAGGTCGATAGGGTGCGCACCAGCTAGCTGGGGAGTTTGATTGGCTTTTACCCTATGTTCAGGAACCGCTTGATCATATCCTGTTCAAGGTTCAAGTTTTCACCTTTTTTAAATTTTTATTGATTGATCAACTGAATGTTATATGAGTTTGTTGATTGAAAGTTTTATTTTACCATGTTTGATGTGTAGATGGGTCTTTCTAAAATCAAGATTCAAGAGCTGATCTCCAACTAAGGTCTCTTTTGCTATGTACTTTACCTGAACTTGGGGATTTTTATATTATGACTAGATTAGCCATATGGTTTAGCTGGTTGTTGACTCGACATGTTTCACTATTTTTTTTACATATTTTAGCTATAGTAATGATATATTATGTTCATGTTATAAGAATTGAGGTTTTCAATTTTATTCAAATTCACTACAAATACCATTAGTCGATGTAGGTCAAAACTCTAGATATCACTTTCTTCTTCCTCTACTTGAAGCATCTACAATCCAATTGAATCGATAATCTTCTTTTAATAATTGTTATTCCACAGAGAATCATCAATGCATTAAAAGATTCGAGGGTCTTGCGTTTTCTATAGCATGGCGACTCCCAATTGAAACATCGGATATCCATTCTCAACTGAAACAGGTTATTTATTGTGTATTTCTTAAACTTTATAAATAGTTCACATGTAAAATACAGTTGAAAGAAATAAGTTACTAAATAAAAATAGTAGTTTTTTTAAATAAAATAGATTTCGACGACTTTTGATTCCTATAACCTGTTAACACGTCTGAACATTTTTGTTCATTGATACGATTTTTCCTTCAGTTGATCGGTTATTAAGCAAATAGAATACACAATAACTCATTTATATTAACAGGTTGACATTGCCACCTTTATTGGTTACATTACGGTTGTGCTATCCTTTTTGACTTCTTTAATCTTTTACCATGTCCGATACTTATATTTGGCTATATGCATTGACCTCATTATATTGAATGGGTTTAAAGACCTCAGCTTTTTCACTATAATTTTACCTGGTATTATCAGTAATCCCTATTTTAGTCTTACTTTTTGGGGGTTTCACTTTGTTTGATGCTCCTGTAGGTGTGGAGATTACTTCTAGCTGCTATGAAGTTTTCATTTGCTAATGGCATTGAATTGCACGTGTTTTGTGAGCTGGATAAGTATTGTCATATGTGGAACTTGCATTTAATTATATTGTGCTTCCTTTGTACACCTACTACATGCTTGAAGCATTATAAAAATTACCAACTTTTGCAATTGGTGTAACAGCTTGAAGATATTATTGGTGATGATTTTGAACATAGTGGTGATCACATTCATGCTCTACGGTTAATAAAGACCTGCACAATCACATTTTCTTCAGTCTCCTTGGTGACTGGGTTAGTAATTTGATCTCAACTGTTGCTCAAAAATTGATTTTGAAGTTTTGTAATTTGATATTGATATGTTAAGATATGGAAATGGAAATGGGTGACAACGATTCTATCACTTGTAACTACTTTCTTGAGTCTCCTTTTAACTATAATGTCCCTCTTCAATACTAATTTTTATTCACAAAAGGTGTTAGAGACATGCTGCATGTGCTAAAAAGATATTGCATGCTTGATGATGAATATTAAATGTTATACAACCATTTTCACTTTAAAAAAGTTTGCAGTTAATCATAAATAGCTTTACTATATGATTTATTTCATTGATTATTGATTATATGTGTTCTGCTCAATATATGTTAAGGTCAAAATAGGTTCGGGTCAGTCAAAACGGGTTTTGCTCAAAATAGGTTCATGTCCATATGTGTTCTGCTCAATATACGTTAAGGTCAAAACTGGTTAAAAATGCTTTATTTAAAAAAATATATATCAAATAACCAAAGTTATAAAAAAATAATTAAAAAAAATGAAATCTATCCGGGTTCTAAAAATTGCTATAAAATCATTTATATAATAACATCTCAATACCTATAAAAAATAAATCAAGACATATTTACCTAAGTGAGAAAAATTATATTTTTATACGTTTATATTGAAAAGTTCTTTCATTACAAAGCTCATCTCATTGCCAGTATATATTATATGTTTGTGTTAAACCACCCGCGAAGCTCGCGGGATCTTAAGCTAGTTATATATATAGGTGAAAGATAAACAAGAAACTCACTCTTGATGAGAAAATCTTATGTACCAAACTTTTTTTTTTTTGAATTTTTAGGGCATGTAATATACATGTAACAGGTGTGTAACACTAACATTTCTTAACATCTTGTGATCACCTAGTGTAAAAAGACATGTCAGATTGGAAATTAAAAGATCAAGAGTTGAAAACAATGTTACGAACTGTATATTCATTACTTGCAGGGAAATTTGGAAAATGTATCAAACTTATTAGGATTTAAAATGCCAATTATGTGTAATTAAAGTTCATGTGACAATTACTGATATACATACGGACTTCTTATGCCAAACAATCATGTACACGTCATAGAATATGTTTATCCTTAGCCATAAATCCTAAAGAAAAGTATCATATCAAAAGTTCATTGTCATGGCTCTTTTCGAGCATAATGTGAACCGGTAACTATGGCTTAATCCCTAACCACACAACTTCGAAAATGGTATTTGCTACCAAATAGGATGTGCCAACCACTATTAGTGTGAAGGTGGGATCGGTATTGACATAACTAGCTGGGTTGGTACAAGGTATAATACATAACATGTTAAAAAAATGTTTTTCTAACTTTTTTTCAGCGTTTTTTCTTATAAATACAAGTAGAAACATTTTTGATAAAAAAAAAATCAAAAACTAAAAATATAAAAAAATGTTTAAAAAACAGTTATATCTTATAGAATTAACTTAACATGTTAAAAATAATTTTTTTTTAAAAACTTTTCACCGCTTATCTTTATAAAAAAGAGGAGAAACTAGTCTAGCAAAAAAATTATTTTTTCTAAAAAAACATTTTTAGCCTTTTTTTTAATTGTTTTTTTAATATTTTTAGTTTTTGATTTTTTTTATTAAGAATACTTCTACAAGTATATATAAGAAGCGCCGAAAAAGATTTTTAAAAAAAATTATTTTAACATGTTAAGTTAAATTTTTAAGAGTGTTCCCCTGTTCCCCACTTTTTTAGTGTTCCCCAATGAACCTCACACTATATATATATATATATATATATATAGGAATGTTCATTGGGGAACACTAAAAAAGTGGGGAACAACGGGGAACCGACTCAAACGAACTCTGATTTGACTCATTCCAGCGGCGTTGGAACCGTCTCATCGAACCCTAACTAAGATCTTTTAACCCTAAACCCTAAATCCTAACTCCTAAACTCTAAACCCTAAAGCTAAAAAATAAGGCTAAAACATAAGCTAAACCGTAAAATCTAAACTATAAACCCTAAAAGCTAAACCCAAAGCTAAACCCTAATACTAAACCCTAAAGCTAAACCCTAAAGCTAAACCCTAAACCTTAAAACTAAACCCTAAAGCCAAACCCTAAAAGCCAAACCCTAATATATTTAGAGTTTAGTGGTTATGATTTAGGGTTTAGGGTTAAAAGATCCTAGTTAGGGTTCAACGAGCCGGTTCCAACGCCGCTGGAAGGAGTCCAATCGGAGTTCGTTTGAGTCGGTTTCCCACTGTTCCCCACTTTTTTAGTCGTAGAACTATGAATATAAAACACACAATGCTAAACAACATAAAACACAATAATATTTGTCATTCCACAATCAGAGCCTTAACATCTAAAACACAACACAAAACCCACATACATGATGTTTTAGTAATCTTTATCATATTATTTGTGGGTTTTTGGTGTGTTTTATGGTTGACATTATGATGTTTTATGACTTTTTACAATTTTTAGGAAATTTGGACTTTCTGGCCAACTCCTATCCTATATATATATATATATATATATATATATATATATATATATATATATATATATATATAGGGCCAGGATCATTTCAGAACCATAAATATTTACAGAACTCGCAGAACTCCTAATAAACAATCATTTTATTTATATATTTTCATGTTTAGGATAATTTTATCATTTATTATGTGTATTTTTACGATTACATACATGTTAAGAGTAATTTTATCTTTTTTATATGTAATTTTATAATTACACATATGTAAACTAGTTTTTTAAATATATGTAATTAGTTATGATACATATATATAATTTTGACAATTAAACATATGTAAACTACTTTTAACATGTATATAATCAAAGAAATACATATAATAGATGATAAAAAAGATTCTAAATATAAAAACTTATATATAAAATGATTGTTTATAGTTATTTAGAGTTCTGAAATGAACTCAACTCGGGCCAGGATTATTTCAAAATCATAAATATTTACAGAACTCGCAGAACTCCTAATAAACAATCTTTTTATTTATATATTTTTATGTTTAGGATAATTTTATCATTTATTATGTGTATTTTTACAATTACATACATGTTAAGAGTAATTTTATCATTTTTATATGTAATTTTATAATTACACATATGTAAACTAGTTTTTTTACATATATGTAATTAGTTATGACACATATATATAATTTTGGCAAGAGTAAATTACTGTTTTGGCCCCTGTGGTTTAGCCAGTTTAACAATTTCAGTCCAAAAAGAAATCTTTTAACATATCAGGCCCCGAGGTTGCATTTTATAACGGTTTTGACCCCTGACACTAACTTTGTTACTTTTTTGCAGTTAAGTGCAAGGGTAATTAGGTCATTATATACCTTAAGGGTTGTTTTTTATAATTACAAAGTTTTTTTAATATTTAAGAGATTATTAATGCAATTACTCAAGTTTTTTTAAATTATTTTGTTATTTTCACGATTATTATTTAACAAAATATGTTTCATATATACAAATAAATATGTAGAGTAAATTACTAGTTTTACATTCTTCTCCTTATTCGTTTTCAATTACTTCATTCCCTTCGCTTCCTGGTACAGCTTTCCTTGTCCTTTATGTTTGTCCCAAATTTCAGGCGTTGTCCTTTATCTTTAAAATTGACGAGTTTTGTCCTTAACGTTTCAAAATTCTGCACGTTATGTCCTTTAAGCCAAACCCAGTTTGATTTTTTTGTTAAAGTTGGTCATGTGCCTTGCACATGAGGGCACTTTTGTCATTTTGCCTCCCTAGGGGTTATTTTGTAATAAATTATTATTTAGGGACTATATGTAAAACATTGAAAAATAAAAAAAGAAATATAAAAAAACCTCCCTTCTCTCTTATCGCTTCTCCCCCAAATATTTACAGGCCCACCATCAATCGTCTGCAAAACCAAAATTAACAAGCTTGATTCATGTGGTCAAACTAATGAAATTGAAAAAAAAAAAAAAAAAAAGAACTTCCATTGTTATAAGAATAAATTCAAATTTTACAATCATAATTTTTTTTTGCATATAATAAGCAATCAAAATTGTTCATCAGATGCTATTTTGTAATCCATGAACAATTAGAAACAAATTGATTCAATACACATCAAATTCTCTACATCCAAACTTCCGTAAGAACAGATCATACCTAAATCCAACAAAAAATAACAAAAACTTGAGAAAAACGAACAATAATTGCATCTCAAATATCAAATTACAATACCTAAATTGAGATGTTAGCTAGACAACAATCCAAATCGCAATTTCTCAAAAGAAAACCATTACCAATTCCACCACACCACCCCACTTACTGAGTATCGATGATCAAGGTGAACTCCGGCGAAATTCGAACTCCGGCTAACACGCAGAGAAATCCGGCGAATCTTGTATTTTCTGGTGAGGTCCGAAGATAACACCCAGAGAATTCCGGTGAAGCAGTCTCCGGCCTAAAAGACATAACGTGCAGGATTTTGAAACGTTAAGGACAAAACTCATCAATTTTAAAGACAAAAGACAGCGCCTGAAATTTGGGACAAACATAAAGGACAAAACTTGTAATTTACTCAAATATGTATTTTCATTAAGCCTTTTTATAAATGTCGTTTTTAAATGATTTTTTTAACCTTTTTATAACCGTCTGTCGTTTTTAAAATTATTCGTTTTCAAACACTTGTTTACTAAAATCGTTTCTTTTAAAGTTGTTTGTCTTATAATGTTTTTCTTAAACGATTCATTTTATACCATTCTATATAAAATCATTTTTTAACTTTTTTAAACAATTTGTTTTTTTAGTCATTAATTTTTAAAAGCGTTTATTTTTAACCATTCCTTTTAGAACCGTTTTTTATATCGTTCATTTTTTTAAACTTTGTATTCAATTTACTTATATGCGTTAGGGAAAAATAACTTCAGAAAATGAACGATTACAAAAATCAAAGGAATTTAAAAACAATCGAATTTAAATGAACGATTGGTTTAAAAATAAGATTAGAAAATGATGTTTATAAAAAAACAAAACCTTAAAAAAATAAGTTAACAAGTGTAAGCAACTAGAAAATATACGAATTTAATAAATGAAAGGTGAAAAAATAATGAATTTTGAATAAACAAACGATCCAAAGAAATGGAATATTTGAAAAGGAAATAAACCATTCCAATAAAAGTTTGAAAAATGAACGACCTTTTGCAAATTTTTTATCAGACTGTTTCCTTTTTTCAAATCTTACATTTGTTTTGTTTTTTATACACGTCGTTTTGTAAAATTTAAACAATGAACGACCTAAAAAGTACGTATTTTATAAGTGTTTAAAAATTAAATGAGTTAAAAAATGGCAAAAAAATGAAGTGTTTAAAAAAAATTCAAAATACAAACGACTTTAAAAAGAACGATTTAAAAAACAAACGGTTTAAAAAGGAATAATTTTAAAAACGATAGATGGTTTAAACAAAATGTAAAACAACAAATTATTTTTCAAACGACTTTTATAAAAATACACGGTTAATGAAAATACATATTTATTTGTATATTTAAAACGAATTTTGTTAAATAATAATCGTGAAAATAAGGAAATAATAAAAAAAGCTTGAGTAATTACATTAATAATCTCTTAAATATTAAAAAAAATAATTATCAAAAACAACCCCTAAGGTATATAATGACTTAATTACCCTTATACTTAACTGCAAAAAAGTAACCAAGTTAGTGGCAGGGGTGAAAACCGTTATAAAATGCAACCTCGGGGTCTGATATGTTAAAATATTCCTTTTTGGGCTAAAATGGTTAAATTGGTTAAACCACAGGGGCCAAAACAGTAATTTACTCTTTTGGCAATTAAACATATGTAAACTACTTTTAACATGTATGTAATCAAAGATACATATAATAGATGATAAAAAGATCCTAAATACAAAAACTTATATATAAAATGATTGTTTATTAGGAGTTATATATATATATATATATATATATATATATATATATATCTACCATAATAAAAGAAACCAACTTTTAGACACGTGTCATTCATTGAAGGTATCCTCAAATATTAATTAAATTAATTAAATAAATATAAATTAATATTAAATCTTATCATACTTTAATAAAATATTATCCATAAATCTAAATTGTTAATTTAATATATATATTTAAAATAAATACCTCTCTTTCCTACTTATCTTATATTAAATATATAAATAATAAATTAACATTAAATGTTATCCTAATTTATTAAAAAATAACTCTTTTTATTATTTGGTATACAAAAATTATATATGTTCAACTCATGGAAAACGGGGTTTTTAAGAATATTTTTTTTATTATTTACTATACAGAGTTACATTTATATAACTCGTGTAATACACGAAGTTTTTAAAGATATAACTTTTTATCATGTGGTATGTAAAATTAGATTTATTCAACACGTGTAATACACGGGGTTTATTAAAGATATAATTTTTTTTTATTTGGTAGATTTTTCAACCCGACTATACGTGGGTTTTTTAAAGATATGACGTTTTTAGTATTTAATATACAAAATTACATTTATTTAATCTGTGTAATACACATTGTTTTTAAAGATATAACTTTTTTTAGATCTATTCAACATGTGTAACATACGAGGTTTTAAGGATGTAAATTTTTATTATTTGGTAGATTTATTCAACCCGATTATACACAGGTTTTTTAAAGATACGATGTTTTTAGTATTTAGTATACAAAATTACACTTGTTTAATCAGTGTAATACACATGGTTTTCAAAGATATAACTTTTTTATTATTTGATATATAAAATTACATTTATTTAACTCGTACAATATACGGGGTTCATAAAGATATAACTTTTTATTATTCAATATATAAAATTACCTTTATTTAACCCGTGTAATACACGGGTTCTAACCTAGTATATATATATAATGCATAACACAGTGGCATTTTAAAATACCCAAAACTTAAAAACTTTTTTTTTTGTTTTAATGCATAATGTACAACCTAAAATAAGTGTAAATTAGTCCTTTAAGGCCGGAGGGTATGGAGGCGCCACCAGGGCCACCTCACCCTCTATAGCGCCTCACGGCGCCATACCTCCACACCCTCAAATTCAAAAAGATGCGCTATAGAAGAGGTTTCATCATGGTAACGAGGAAGAAGGGCTTTATCAGGTGGGGCCCACATCTTTGCAACCAATAATTTTTTTTTAATTTTGTTTAATAGGGGGGTGTTATCTCACACCCTGGAAGTTTAGAGAAGGCGTGATAAAGCCACTTGGTTGATGTGGATTCTAGGTGGCGCTGACGTGTCTTGATAAAGCCCCTAGGGGCTCCATCCCACACCCTCCAGCCTAAACACTAATTACACTTTAATTCCCTCATCTTAATTGCTCTTTTAAACACTAATTACACTTTAATCCACTCATAATTGCATTTTAATCTCTCATCTTTAACCAAATTATAGATAACTAGATCCCCTTATAAAAAAACAAACTACTTTCATGATTTTTAAACAGTCATAGCTATTTTGTACGTTAATATTTCTTTTCAAAATACATCATAAAACGAGTATTTTATACTTTTCAATTTGAGTATAGTATTACTATAGTTCTTTAAATAAAAAATTGATACGTTACGTGATTAAGCAAGAACTGAATCGTTAACCGAAAATAGACGAAACCGAACCGAAATCAAGGAAAACTGAATTAACTGAAAATTAATTAACCGAAACCTGAATTAACCAAAACTGATTGTCGATTATTTTTGTACCAACGTTTAACCAAAAATTAACCAAACCGAACGAACCATTCATATTTTCATATATTTCAAGCGTTTATACCTTCGGTTCATGTATTTCATACTTATATCTCCATTTTGTGTATTTATACTTTCATTTCATGTATTTATACATCCATTTTATGTATTTAGACTTCCATTTCATGTATTTATACATCCATTTCATGCATTTATACCTGGATGTCATGTATTTCTAAGAAAAAGTTTTAGCCTAGGTTTAGTTTTGGCTATTAACCGAAATTAAATGAATCAAACAAAAAACTGTTAATATTACCGAATAAACCAAACCAATTAACTGAAAACCACTTGGTTAATAAAAAAGACTAATCGATAACTTCGGTTTTGATTGAGGATAATAATCAAACCAACCGAACAATGCACACCTGATAGTGTCTACGTTTCACGTCGCGTCACGCGAGCACCGTTCGAGTGTATTAAAAAGCAACTTGATTTCTCTCATAATTCATTTTAGCTAACTAAAGTGTGCCATGTGGCAACCTTTTATTTATTTGTTTATTTATTTATTTTTTATAACGTCTTTTGTATATAATTTTAAACTCTTAGAACTTTGTTAATATAGATTTTAGTCCCTCTACTTTAATACAGTTTTCTTCTTATTAGTTAACTTTATTCATATACATAAAGAGTCCGTCTAATTAACTTTGGTAATATACATGTTAGGTCGCTCTACTTTTATTCGTTTTAGTATTTCGCCTTTTAGTGTATTTTCCGTGCTAACGTGACGATCTAATCTGACTCCGCAACGCAGGATAAAAGTATTGGTTATATGTTAAATAACAACATAATGTAATATGTCAATGGTGGTGCTATGGTGACCATTGGTTGTGAGACAGTGGTTAGTGGTCATGCTTTTCCCTTGGATGACACAAAATTTTCGCTGGTTCATTACATCTTGTTATCTCCGAAGAATTTGGAGATTCAAATCGGAAGTGATTTTAAAATTGTTGAAAAGGTCTTGATTTCCATTAACAAAGATATTATGCATGATATGGTTGAATGGTCATGCATGTATTGCTAATGGGTTAAGTTGATTAAGCCTACAGACAAATTAAATCCACCAGAAAAGAAAAGATTGTTTGGCCTTTTAATTCAGTACATCGTCCAAAAATGGTGGTGGAACAGCACACTGAAAAAAAATAAATGTGGGCCTATAATAGCACTAAGCCCAACAAGGTATTACAATCGAGGGAAAGGCCCGGAAGGAAATTTCATGTACAACAATTCCTATTTTATCTTTATTTAGTTTTTTATTGAAATTATGACTCCTAGTTATAAATTAGGGTGCTGTTTATTGTCTAGTAGTTTTTTTTATGAGTAAAGTCTTTTTTGAGTCCTTCTGGTTTGTGCATTTTTAACTATTTGAATCCAAAAATCAAACTTGTCTTAATTTGAGTCCATGTGGTTTGTAATTTTAACCCTTTGAATCCAAAATGAAACCTCCTCCAACCCTTTGAGTCCCTGTGGTTTGTATTTTTAAACCCTTTGAATCCAACCCTTTTAGTCCATGATTTGGATGAGGTTTGCGTTTTGGATTCAAAGGGTTAAAAATACAAACCACGGGGACTCAAATCAAGACATGTTTAATTTTTGGATTCGAATAGTTAAAATGCACAAACCACAAGGACTCAAAAAGGACTTTGTCCTTATAATGAGCTCTGTTATCTTAACCAGGCTCATGCTAGCTTCAGAGTTTGGCTTGGGCATTCCCCCGGGAAACCATACCGTCGGCTGTCACTTGACAGTCTTTGTGCCACCACAAGAACAGAACTCTCTGGCGTAACGCACGGTGGGACGAAAACCCGAGTGGGCTCAGGATAGAGCATGACTCTGCAATGAGGCAAGGCTCTATTTATCATTGTCTAATCCACCAAAGTGACACAAGTGGGGATTTAAATAAGAAGGGTTTGTTTAAATAATGCTAGAAGAAGTGGCATATACACTGAAACATCCAAGTATACAACTACGTATACAAAAAGAAGTTAGGGGAATAGTGCCACGCAGTTGCGTGGCACTTCACTATTCGACCAATTGTTTTATTATTTTATATTCGTTTTAAAATTACGGTTTCGTTTTTAATTTAAAATAAAATTACGTTTTTGCCCCCACTTCAAAACGAAATTTTGTTTTTGTCCCTCGCTCAAAATTACGATTTTCCAATCGGTTCAAAATTATGATTTTATCCCCAAATTACAATTACAATTTTGGCCCGAGTTCAAAAAAAAATTTTTGCTTTTGCCCCAAACTAAAAATGACGATTTTGCGTTTTCACCCCGTTTCAAAAATTATTATTTCGCCTTTAGTTTCAAATTATGTTTTTGGCCGATTCAAAATAAAAGTATGCTTTTGCCCCCCAATTCAAAATTACGATTTTGCCCAAATTCAAATTAAAAATATAGTTTTGTCCCCAACTTAAAATTACGATTTTGTCCTTAGTGCAAAGTTATATTACGCTTTTGTCTCTGGTTCAAATTTATAGCATTGTCATCACTTTAATTTTTGGCAAATTATGATTTTACCTAGCTCAACAAATACAACTTTGCCCTCAGTTCAAATTACAGTATTGCTATCACTTTAATTTTTTTTAGCAAAACTATAAGGGGACTAGGGGTGGAATCACTAGTGATGGATTCCATCACTCCCACTATCCAATCAACTAATGCCATGTCATCAACCATATTTCCATCACTAGTGATAGAAATGGACTAGGGGTGGAATCACTAGTGATGGATTCTATCACTCCCTCCCAATTTTTTTAACTTTTATTTTTAAATTAGAAATTAACAATAAAACACTAAAATTAAAAATTTCATTAATTTTAAAACATACTATTTCAATTTAACATACTAGGAACATACAATTTAAAAAAAAAAAAAAAAAAAAACCTACTCCTCGAATTTAACATACTAGGAACATACAATTTAAAAAAAAAAAAAAAAAAAAAAACCTACTCCTCGTCCGAATCCGGAAACTCCAAACCTAGAGAACCTACTAGTTCGATTAAATCGTATCTCAACCGAAAGTGAGTTTCTTCGTTACGCAATTGTAAATTGATATCTTGTGGAACTTGAACTTGTGTAGGAGGATCCGGTACCCAATCCGGGGATATTGCACGTCCGTCGTGTTTGATCAACATATTGTGCAATATGATACACGCATACACTATGCTATGTATTGCTTTCTTGGTCATCGAACGAACCGGTCGGTGTAGTATACCCCATCTACCCTTTAAAACACCAAACGCCCTCTCAACATCTTTTCTTGCCGATTCTTGCAATTTTTTGAACGCCTTTTCTTTAGCCTCGACGGGAAATGAGGGAGCTTTCACAAAAACAGACCAAGACGGGTAGATACCATCGACAAGATAAAAGCCTCGTCTGTAATGTCGACCGTTCACATAGAAAGGAGAGGAAGGTGCGGTACCATCCGTTACGCTTTGGAACAACGGCGACGTGTGCAACACATTGATGTCGTTGTTTGAACCTGGGACACCGAAATACGAATGCCAAATCCATAAATCATTCTACGCCACCGCTTCTAGTATGATGGTTGGTCTTTTGATGTCTCCCCTCACATACGCCCCTCGCAACTCTCTTGGACAATTTTTCCACTCGATATGTGTACAATCGATGCTACCGAGCATCCCGGGAAAATGCCATCTAGCCTCGTGTGCGGCATAAATACGAGAGATGTCGTGGCTCGTCGGTTTTCGTAAAAACTCGTTAGAATACAACTTAATAACCGCATTGCAAAAAAATTGCAAACACTCACGTGAAGTTCTTTCAGACATAGCTAGGTATTCATCATATTGATCGGGTGGGTTACCTGTCGCTAGTTGGCGAATGGCGGACGTGCATTTTTGAATCGGCGTGAAACTTGGTTTGCCCCTCGCATCGTAACCTTCTTGAAACCATCCCTCGCTTGCCTCGATGTCTCCAACAATCTTTAAAAATAATTCTTTGGGTAAACGAAAACGATCTCTAAACGTTTCGGAATTGTATAGCGGGTTTTCCACAAAATAATCGTTCATCAAAACTTCGTTGGCACGTATACGATCACGGCCGACCATCTTCTTCTTTGGGCGGGACGACTCGGCATCAAGCTCGTTATACACCGACACAAAATAGTTTAGTGTGTCGTTGTCGGAAGACGACTCGGAATCGCTAGACATCGGAAACGTCGAATCGGTAGGGAATTCCATTTGAGAAAGATATATAAAATGTGTGAAGTGGGTTTAAAATGGTTTAAAAGATATAGTTTGGTGTATGAAAAAATGGTTGAAATGTGGATATATATATAGATAAAATGGATTTTTTTTTTATTAAAGTTACCGTTGAAACCAACGGTCATCATCCAAACGGTCGATTTTTTGAGTTTTCCACGCGTTATACACATTACGCGTTAATAATAACACGCGTTAAACTATGGGCGGCGGCGGTGTGCTTATTGATGATCACGCGTGCTCGGGGGTCCATAACGGACCGCCCCGTCCCCTCTAAGAGTGTTTTTTTAATTGGTTTGACTAGATTTAATTTTTTTCCATGTGAAGGAGCTGCCTAACACTCGCTCATTAATCCTGACAAACTACAGTTTTGCCCTGAGCTCAGAACTACGGTCTTGTCATCGTTTTAGTTTTTTTCCTAACAAAACCATAATAGTGTTTTTTAACTGATTGAGAATTATTCGGCTATCGCCCCGCAATGCGGGCAGGGCGTCAACTAGTATAATATAAAAGTTGACCTAAAAACATATAATATCAAAGTTGACCTAGAAACATAAAAGGACATCTCACCTAAGATGAATAATAAAAAATATGAATCCAATTTAAAAAGGTACAAATCAGTCAAAGCATATCTTATTCTGTTTTCATTAGATTTTTCTAAGCATTGCATTTCACAAAATAAAATGAAGTTCAAAAGGAATCATTATTCAATCCTCATTTCTCACTGTCATATTTTGTGAGATGAAAAAAAAAAGTAACAAAAATAAATAAATATTATTAACTAGAGATCAAGATGAAGATTAAAACTACTTAAATGTAGAAGTTGTTAAAAAATCAATAAAAATTTTAAAATAAAGATGATTTTAACTAACTAAATTATAGAGATCATGATGAAAAGGTCAAATGTAATAACCCTCCAAAATGTCACTCCAAAAATCTCAGAATCTGAAACTTGCAATCTCTTCATCATCATCATCATCATCTATTGCACCTTCATCACTCAACGTTTCATCTTCTTCCTCTTCCTCTTCATCTTCATCCATCTCGCTATCGTTGCCTTTTAAACCAGTACTCAACACAACGGTTCCGCCCCCTGATTTCTCCATATCCTTTCTCAATTTCTCCATGTTTTCTTTCCTGCGTTCTTCCTCTAACCGTTCCTTCTCTTCCCGTCTTTTGTCCAGATCAGCTCTACCAATAATCCAAATAAAGTGTGTTTATTATACAACAAAAATAAGCATTCTTTTGATCTAACTATTTAAGTTGAGTTAAAAAATGAGTAGATCCTTATCACCATTTGCAGATCAATTTGTTAATTGTTTTAAAAATTAAAAGTAACCCAGATCAAATCAAAGCGTTCAAGGTCAAATTACAACAGTTGGAGATGTGAACGTTAAGAAGATTATCCGATTGCTGCTGCGAAAGCCATGACTTCATTATTCTTTGAGCCAAAGAATCAAGCACTCTTTGTTGTTAATCTTTGTTGTTAATAGCGAGCATAGCGCCTGCTATAGCGTTTAGCGTGGTGATACAGCAACAGGTCGCAATCTGATATTTTGCGCCTCTATAGCGGGATTATAGGTTGTTTATATTTTAATATAAATAACGATAAAAAATATCTATTAAATAGTGAAATTTTAGTTTTTTTTTTTTTTTGTAAATATACATATAAAAATTAAAAACAGCATATTTTGATAAAATATACATATAAAATATTTCCAAAATTTTCTTCTAATGTATGCTAAACATTTCATCACTATCGCTATGTAGCGTATAGGCAGCAAACCTAGGATCTCTGCTAAAAAATCCTCAAGCGCTTACCACTACGCTACAATATTAAGAAGCATATAAAATTGTTTTTACCGCGAACATTCATATAGATTACAGATAAACGTATGTGGTGTGTGTGTGTGTGAAACATATAACAAAGAGAGTTTGAAGGGTAAATTACTTTTTGAGTCCCTGTGTTTTAGTGGTTTTAACTAGTTGAGTCCAAAAGCAAAAAGTTTAACGACCTGAGTCCCTATAAGCATTTTCATTAACCATTTGAGTCCTTTTGAGTCCAAATTTTAACCTTTTGAGTCCAATTTTTTGGACTCAAATCGTTATAAAATGAACAAAATTGGACTCAAAACGTTATAAAATAAATGGCTAGGGACTCAGGGCGTTAAACTTTTTGATTTTGGACTCAAGTGGTTAAAGCCACTAAAACACAGGGACTCAAAAAGTAATTAACTCGAGTTTGAAAATACTTGTAAGTTTCCATGTACTCATCTGCACTTGCTTGAATAGCTTTAAAGAAAGCATCCATCCCAGAACCAGATACCGCTGAAACTCCAACGGCCCGTAAATTCTTATAGAACTCCTCACGTGCAAGAGAAAGACTTCGAGTCAAAGTTGACGGGTACGAGTTCTCAGATTCTAACGCAGCATGAAACACCTCAAAATCTTCCATCCACTATTCATTTATCACAACAAAAAAGTGTTTAATCTTCAATCAAAAAGATTTTCGTCCCTGTAGTTTGTCCTATCATGCCAGTTCAAGCCAAATTTCAAATTTGTACCATTTCCATCCCTGACCTTCTTGAAACATGCTAGTTTCGTCCAAAAAAACATGAGTTAACTGCCATTTTCGTCCCTGTGGTTTGTCCAAATATTTGATTCAACCTTAGTTTTTTGGACGGAATTGGCATGTTTCAAGAACGTCAGGGACGGAAATAGTACATATTTGAAATTTGGCCTGGACCGACATAACTGGACAAACCACAGGCACGAAAAGAAACTAAAAAGATAATTTCAAAAGTGTATTTCACCTGCAAAGCAAACTGGTGCTGAATGACATCTTTTTGTTGAAAACGACAACCATGGGCAAACGGGTCTTATAAAGGATGCTACAAGCGTAAAGCATTTTGCTCATAAACGTATTCGGACTCTCTGCACGCGGTGTATCAACAACATACGCGATCACAGTTGGAAAAGTCGAAGCAAACGCCTCAGTAATAATCGCTCCGGATGCAGACCAAGTGAATATCTCAATCTGACCAGGGGTATCCACAAGAACGTAATCAAGTTCATCTGCTCGCCTCTCAATTACGTTTACCACCTAACATCACAACACTACGGTTAAAATAAATCAAACAAAAAAAAATGCATAGTACGCCGATACGCGATTGTTTACATCGTCAAATTTTGTGGCAAACAAGTTGAGTGAAGTCAAGATTCCTCCGTTGGGTCCAAGATTAAACTGTTTCATGACTTCTTTATAACGAACAGTGTCTCGTATGTCGATATTGGCCCCAAATGGAAGAGTCATGACAGCTGGATCAAGGTTCAGCGCATACGACCAAATAAGCTTTATTTACAACCAGAAACTGCGTCTGTTTTACACGTCAACCTTTTTATCAAGTAGACCTTTCATTACTTCTTCATACGCCTTCGGTTTTGTTTACGTATAAGCCTCCTACATACACTATTTGTTGACCCCGAACTAGATGAGACGCCTTTTTGACCCGTTGCACCTTGGTTTATTATAGGGCTGGTTATCGGGTCGGAACTGGACCGAAAGGCATGAAAACAAGAACCTGAACTGGACCGAAAGAAGGTCGGTTTGTTATGTGTCTCATGGAATTCGGTTCAGGGTCAGAACTGTTTTATAAACATGTATACAACGATGCGAACTAAACCTAATGATGATCGATTAAGGAGGGTATGTACCATTTACATAAACATATACAGCTCATAGAAATTATTTTTTTCTATGGGTTCACCTTTTTCGGTGGTTAGATTTCTCACAACAAACGTTGGCATTTTCGGGTCGGGGAACATAATAGAATACGAAATTATAACAACAATGCATGAACATTTGAAAGCACACAACAAAATTGCACTGACATTACAAATTTCTAAAGTTGTTAATTACGAGTTTTCATCTTTTGAAAACGATCCATTAAACCGAAAGTCATGGTTGTAAAAATCCCGATTAACACTAGGCGGTCAATGACGGTCTTATTCTGGCTAGATTCCAGCCAAGGGTTTGTTCATAGGATACAGGTCACCTTTTCGCTTTTTTGGGCCCTCAATGGGCGAAGTCCAATATAATTTTGACTTTTCTATTTGAAAGATATTTTATATTTTTTTTTATTTTCTCTACAAATAACATGATGCATATTGGAAAATGTTTATGACCGGAAGAAATATCCCAAAATTATAAAATATCTTTCAAATAGAATAGTCAAAAACCAAAATTAAATAAGATTAAGAGTTAATTATTCGGATGGTTCTTGTGGTTTCACGTTTTTTCACGTTTAGTCCCCAACTTTTTGAAATAGCAGGTATACTCTCTATGGTTTGTCATTTTGTTACTCGGATAGTCCCCTGACATTTACTCAGGGGACTATCCGAGTAACAAAATGTCAAACCATAGGGAGCATATCTGCTATTTCCAAACTAACTGCATCTACTCAGGGGACTATCCGAGTAACAAAATAACAAACCATAGGGAGCATACTTGCTATTTTCAAAAGGTGGGGACTAAACGTGAAAAAGCGTGAAACTAAATGGACCATCCGGGCAATTAACTCTAAGATTAATATAAACCGTTATCGTTTTGTAACTTCAAAAGGCCTTGTCGCGTAATACCCCCCTTATGACACTAACGTAAGCCATAAACTTGATTCCTGCTAACTTACGCAAACCAAAACCAAAGTAACTGTTTTCTGTTGCGAATTTAATTATAATCATTTTTGTATCTCACGTATATAGTCACACAATTAGTATGTGTATGAATCCCATTGTGGTAGTTATATCAGGACTTCAAACAGAGGTACAAGGTTTTTTTTTTTTTTTTTTTTTTTTTTTTTGTAACACATTCTTTCCATTTTCTTTCACACGATCACAATGCAATGTTTGTTTGTTTGTTCATGAGAGAGTTATGTAGCAATGTCACCTAAAATCGAGGATTTCGACTAGCCAGCCTTATTGTTCGAGTATCATTCGGTCACACAATTAGTATGTGCATGAATTCCTCGGCGTTAGTTATAATTCACGACTTTAAATAGAGCCATACGCCTTTGATTCTAACGCAACCCTTCCTTTTTCCTTCACATAATCACAATGCAATGTTTTTATGTGTTTTTTTAAACTTGTGACCGTTCTTTGTTTGTGGATTATATTGTTCAGAATTTGTAACTGATTGAGCAATGATCATTTTGAAGGATAAGAAAATATTTATGGGATCGATAGTACCTCGGTTTCCGCTTATCGTCTTTATTTTGTTCAACTTTCTGGACAATATACATGCCGGTGTCACAAGTAGTTTCATCCGTTCCGAGTGGCCATCGGATGACATGCCTCTTGACAATGACGCTTTCGCAGTTCCGAATGGTTATAATGCTCCAGAGCAGGTAAACTTCTGAGGTTGTATAAGTTCGTTTTTTTACATTAGCGATGGCAATCGAACCCGAACCCAATGGGTAAACCCGATACATTTTGGATGGATTTAGGGTCAGTTAATCGGGTTTGGGACAGGGTTTTTTTTTCACGGGTTTAGAATTTGGTGATATACCCATTTACCTATTTACCTGACCCGTTTGCCCGATATAATTTCTTTTATATTTTTAAATATGTGTATATATGGTACATCCATTCTTTTTACATATAGGTATTTTGTTCCGTATAAACTGTAGTTATTTCATATTTTTTATAGTGAAAATAGTAAAAGTAACTGATTAGTAGTTATCCGATAGATACCTTATAGGTTTTGGCCTTTTGGGTCGAGTAATACCCAACGGGTAATTTGTCAAATTAATAGGTTTCGAAATCCCCAGGTTTTTACTCGCTAGAAACCCGACGGGTTTTGTTTAATTAGCTCATTTTGTCTGCAGGTACACATTACTCAAGGAGATTATAATGGAAAAGCTATAATTATAACATGGGTGACACCTGATGAACCAGGGTCAAACCAAGTAAAATACGGGAAAGAAGAGAAAAACTATGATTTTACCGCAGAAGGGACGGTTAAAAGCTATACATTTTACAACTATACATCTGGCTTTATTCATGAGTGCCTTATTGATGACCTTGAGGTATTTGTTTTTTAACTCCATAACAATTATGATTTATCTATTGCATAATTCTGTAATTTTCGTCCCCGAGGTTTGGTCTGTTTTACGACTTTCGTCCCAAGTTTTGTTTTTCCGCATCTGGATCCAAAAAGTTTGAAATCTTGTCATTTTCATCTGGCTCGTTAACTCTAGGGGTGCAAATAAGCCGAGCGGCTCGTGAGCTACTTAAGATTGGCTCGAGAAAAAGCTTGAATGAGCTGAGCCTTATCGAGCTCAAGCCGAGCTTGAGCCTAAAATAAAGCTCGTTTATTTATCGAGTCCGAGCTCGAGCCTTGCATCTGAAGCTCGTCAACTTAGTTAAGCCTTATTGAGCCTTGGTGTAATATAGTTTTTATTAATATTTAATAACATTTACTCTTTATTTAAAGTTGTCTAGTAAACGAGCCGAGCCGAAGCTTCACTTATCTAACTCACGAACCCAAACAAGTCTATCATTTTTAGTTAATATATTAATTAATCGATAATAAACGAGCCGAGCTCGAGCATTGAAAACAAAGCTCGAACCGAGGCGTGTTCGAGCTCTCATAAGTTAATCGAGCTCAAGCTCAAGCCTGGTCCTAGTTAACTCCATCCATTTTTCTTCTTAACTCATAGTATTTCTGTCTTTTTGCTAACTTAAAGGGCAATTCGTTCCTTTTCACTTTATGTAAAATGACCAAATATCCGTGAAAAAGACTGAATTGCCCTTCAAGTTAACAAAAAAACGGAAATACCCTGACTTAACGAAGAAAAATGGATGGAGTTAACAAGCCGGATGAAATCAAACCTTTTGAATCCAGACACAGAAAGAAAAAAACAGTATACGAAAGTCGCAAAACTGGCTAAACCTCAAATCATTTAAAAGATTGTTTCATAACTAACAATTGTGTTTTTATTAGTATGATTCCACTTACTATTATGAGGTTGGGGAAGGTGAATCTGCTCGATCATTTTGGTTTCAAACTCCTCCAAAGATCGGTCCAAATGTTCCTTACAAATTTGGAATTATAGGTGAGTTATCTATTTTATTTATTTATTTATTTTTATGGAATTATTATGACTTCTTTTTGTGGATTAATTATTTATTATGTGTTTTAGGTGACTTGGGTCAAACATATAATTCTCGTTCAACACTTAACCATTACGTAGAGAGTGGAGCACAAGCTGTGTTACATGTTGGAGATTTATCGTATGCTGATAAATATGAATATGATGATATGGGTGTACGTTGGGATACATACGGTCGTTTCGCCGAAAGAATTCAAGCATATAACCCGTGGATATCGACAGCGGGAAATCATGAGATCGAGTATATGCCATATATGGTAGGTTGCGCGCGGAACTAATATTGATACCCTTTCTACAACTTTCTTCCTATCGTGAATATAGTTCCTGTCGGAACTAATATCAATCATGATTTCGTTCATTAGATGACAAACGGGTCGGGTTCGCAGGAGGATGGGTTCAACCCGACCCGAACCCGAAAATTTTAGACGATCCTGAACCCGAAAATAGTGTCATACGTATAAACCTGAACACGACCCGAATAATCGTAGGTTGACCCGAACACGACCCGTTTAAGCCAATTTTTTTTTTATTTTTTTTTTTTTGCAAATTCGTATATTAAAATTAAATTTTACTAAAAAAACACAAATGTGTTTAATACAGTTATATTTAAATTATAAAATTTTATGTCAATTTCTCTTTTTAAGTTATAATTATGGCATAAATGACAAACCCTAATATATTATATATTAAAATTAAAATCTACTAAAAAAACCCAAATGTATTTAGTGCAATTATATTTAAATTATGAAATCTAATGTCAATTTCTCTTTTTAATTAAGTTATAATTATGGTATAAAAGACAAACCTTATTTAATTTATGATATAAAACATATTGTAACAAAAATATAATATGATATAAATGGGTTAAGAGGGTCAACGCGCCAACCCAACTGGGTTGACCTGAACCCGTCCATTTAGCTAAACAGGTTTCCGAGTTCAACCTGAAACTGACCCGAAACCGTTTAGAGTAAACCTAAACTCGCGAATTTCGTGTTAGGTTTGTGTCGTGTTTTTGGGCCGTGTAAGAGTTTCACACCCCTAGATGACATTCTATAACGTTATCGTCCCCAACTTTCTTTTTTTTTTGAACATTTTTTATGTGCAGGATGAAGTTGTTCCTTTCAAACAGTATCTTTATCGATACCCGACTCCTTATGCTGCGAGTGAAAGCAGTAGTCCTCTTTGGTATGCCGTTAGACGCGCATCCGCTCATATAATTGTGCTATCCAGTTATTCGCCATTCGGTAATTTACCCCTTTACCTTTGCATTAGGAGGGAGGGCTGCAAACGAACCAAACGTTCAACGAACAGTTCGTGAACCGCCCTACGGGAAGTTCGTTTGTGTCCGTTCATTTAATAAACAAACGAACACTAACAGGAAATTTCGTTCGTTTAGTTAAATGAACGAACGTGAACAGAGGCCGTGTTCTTTCATTTATGTCCGTGTACGTTCGGTAACGTGTTCGTTTATGTTCGATAGTTCATTAGTGATTTTAGTTTTTATATTTTATTTGAATATTTCTAAATTCCGACAAATAAAATATTTAGTAGTGTTAGTGTATTATATATTATATTCATGAACTATTGTCTGTGTTTGTTTGTTTCCATTTGTGTTCATCAACACTCGTTTTAGTTAGTTGCCTAAATTTAACAAACGAACACGAACATAAAATCTTGTTTAAGTGTTCATGTACAGTTCGTGAACAAATATATTTCATAACAAATGAACACGAACAAGGTCTTGTTCGTGTTCGTTCGGTTTGTTTGCAGCCCTATTAGGATGTGACGACTGTTATAGATTACCTGTGTCTGATACGTTATACATATTTACTTGACGCGTGACAGTGAAATATACGCCGCAATACAAGTGGCTGAAAGCGGAATTTAAAAAAGTCAACAGGTGGAAAACACCTTGGCTCATCGTTATTATGCACGTGCCGATATACAGCAGTAATAGTGCTCACTACATGGAAGGCGAAAGCATGCGAGCAGCATTCGAGAGTTGGTTTGTTAAGTACAAAGTTGATGTGGTCTTTGCAGGACATGTTCATGCATATGAAAGATCGGTTCGTCACTCTCCATTATATCTTTTGATATTTGTATGAATATAAAGATAGCAGTTCCATAAATAATATGCATTTCAGCATCGGATCTCGAACATCGAGTACGACGTAACTGGTGGTGTGAGTTATCCCGTTCCAGACAAATCAGCTCCGATTTATATAACCGTTGGAGATGGTGGAAACCAAGAAGGTCTTGCATCAAGGTGGTCTTTAACTCTTTATTTCTAATTATAACTTTTCTTAAAAAAAAAAAAAAAAAAAAAAACCATCTATATGTGTTTTATCCTTTGTTAAACTGTGTTCAATGATCATGTAGTTTTAATGACCCTCAGCCTGATTATTCGGCGTTCCGAGAGGCCAGTTATGGACATTCGACACTTGAGTTAATAAACAAAACGCACGCCTTCTATCATTGGAATCGGAATGATGATGGAAAGAAAGTTGCAACGGATTCCTTCGTGTTGCGCAACCAATACTGGTGAGTACCGCATTCCACCCTGATGCTGATGTTGAGCTTGCAATTTTGTTTATGTTTCACACTTCTGTTTATTTTTTATTTTTTTTACAATTACACTAGCTTGCTATGAGTAGAGTATTACTGGGTACGTTTGTCTGTTACTTTTCAAATACTTAATCTAATTATTCCACTCAAAAGTTGGATACTATATGTAGGTTTAAACGAGCCCGTATGAAACTTTTCAAGCTTGGCCCATTTATTAGTTATGCAGCGCAGCTTGTTGCTTGTTTACCTGCCACTTTATTGTGATTAGTTGTTTTTGTCAGTGACATATGATTTAATTAATTTATTTATGCACATGTATAGCTATTCATATAATTTTTATACATAACCGAATATGTATTGTTTAGTTATTTTTTATCATATTTATATATGGGCAACTTATATTTGTTATATAAAGTAGAAATC
Source organism: Helianthus annuus (assembly GCF_002127325.2). Lineage (NCBI taxonomy): Eukaryota > Viridiplantae > Streptophyta > Magnoliopsida > Asterales > Asteraceae > Helianthus > Helianthus annuus. Next base: position 172,821,782 of record NC_035442.2, on the reverse strand, counting down.
ATTACATTTATATAAATGAGTAAACTGTCATTTTGGTCCCTTTGGTTTGGTCACTTTTGCCACTTTAGTCCAAAACTCAAACCTTTTGCATCTGGGTCCCTGTGGTTTCAGTTTTATTGCCATTTTGGTCCAAAAATGAAATCAGGTCATATTTGTTTTATAAAATCCTGCAATTTTGTCCTTTTCCTCAGGGGCAAATCAGGTCATATTTGTCTTATAAAATCTGGTATTTATTTATAAAAAAGAAATGACCATTTTGCTTCTACGGAAAAGGACAAAATAGCAGGATTTTATAAGACAAATATGATATGATTTCATTTTTGGACCAAAATGGCAATAAAACTGAAACCACAGGGACCCAGATGCAAAAGGTATCAGTTTTGGACTAAAGTGGCACAAGTGACCAAAATCGCAGTTTACTCTATATAAATAGTAGGCTCATTCAGGCTCAAGAGCTTAGTCAAGCATAGGCTCGGGATCGATTAGTGCTTCTAGCAAGACGATCTCAGAGCGACTCCGCTCATTAGACCTCTAATACTAAACTACACCATGCGCATTCTACAGGAAAAAGAGAAAACTAGAGGAAAATGATCTGCACGCAATCACCCCAACTCCTGAACTTGACGCTTATTAAAGATGCAGATACGTGTCGTCTATAGTTACTGAACACAGGTAACTGCTATTTGTGACATCCATCAAGGTCTCGAGCTTGTGTAGTTGTCGTATCTGATAATTTGTTATTGCTATGTTTCAAGCTTTCAATTATACTAGCTTCTAAGCAGGAATAACAAGTTTGGAGCTAAGAAAATAATGGCCTTGAATGACATCATGTTGTATATGTTGATGCTCATGTTTGCTTTTTGGTTGTGTTTAGTGATTGATATACATATACTTTCTTGAGTTATGTCTTCTATTTGTATTGGAACTAGTTTTTGCCCCGCCCGCGTTGCGGGGCAATAAGCCGAATATTTCTCTCTCATAACATGTATGTCTGTACAGATGGCAAAATCGTGATTATATTTTGAACTGGAGGCGAAATTATAATTTTAAACTGAGAGCAAAATCATAATTTTGAGCTAGGGGGGAAAACATAATTTTATTTTGAATTGTGGGCAAAAACGTAATTTTGAGCTGAGGGCAGAATCGTAATTTTTAGCTAGAGGAAAAAACATTATTTTATTTTGAACTGGGGTAAAAACGTAATTTTAAACGGAGGGCGAAACCGTAATTTTAAACTGGGAACAAAATTAAAAATGAGTTTTTGACTCGAGGGCAAAAATGTAATTTTGAGCTACAGGCAAAATTATAATTTTAATTTGATCTGGGGGCAAAAACGTAATTTTAAATGAAGGATGAAAGCGTAATTTTAAACTGGGAATAAAATTAAATTAAAAATAGATTAGTCTAATAAGGAAGTGCCAGGCAAGCTGCCTCGCACTATTCCCTCAACTTATAAATGTATATGTACTTGCCTGGCACTATTCCCTCGACTTATATGTATATGTAGTAAATATATCTTATGTAAGGTACAATTAAAACGGTATCAGTTTTAAGTAAAGAATTGTGAAAACAGTATTATACATTTGTACGTAGTGCATATCAGACAAACAGTGATATAAACTTTTTTATGTATCACGCTTAAAACAATAGATACGGATACAAACGGTATCAACTTTACGCGAAACTTCCAAATCTTTTATCCAATTCAGGAACATGCATATAGTTATTGTACAACTCAAAAACACATACATTGTACAATTGGGACCATGAAACTGTAATATAAGAAACCGACCGAAACACGCATATGACATAACTAAAACAAACACATTATACAAATCTACAACATAAGAAACTACTAAAAGCTTTTTTAAATCACTCTTCTCTCCCAAGTTGGAGATATTTCATTCGAATCGCCCATAATTGCTCTCCCACCGACTGCATATCCGGCCGATCAGCTCGAGTGGGGGCTGCACATTGAAACGACAAATTTAGCATCTTTTTGAAGATCGTCGGATCCACCGCTTCTCTCATTTGTGGGTCCACCAACTCCATCGCTTCACCATCGCTGTATTTCCCAAAGGCCTGCGAAAATAAGTATGGCGCACTTAGTTTAACCGGTTATTTCAAGTTTCAAGAAAATGGAATGTGATTGATTGAAGTCATGAAACTTGTGGTTATATGATGTAGAAGTGTTCGTAAACTGATCAAACCGAGGCAAGTCGGTTGTTTTGATTAGGGGTGTTCAAAATTCGATTCGAGTCCAGTAAAAACAATACGAATCTATAAGGCAGGGTCTGAGGAGGGTGAGATGTAGACAGCCTTACCTCTACCCGTAGGAATAGAGAGGCTGCTTCCAATGAGACCCCCGGCTCGATTGTAGTTTTGCATCAAGCCTTGGACATAAGGCACATAACACTCAGCAATTGAGACAGACGCCGATTAGTGCATGTACCCCCTTGTCTTTCGGCTATCAATGCCATCACATGATGCATGATTAACCATCCCCCTCTTTTAACGTTATTCTCACGAAATAACCAAGCCCAAATAGCCCATACTAAATTACATATTTTATATGAGTTTGAATTAAAACGAATTTATTTGAATTCAAATTCAAATTTTTAATCGAATACGAATTAGCTTTTAATTCGAATAAGAATTCGAATCGAATTGACCAGTTTTTAATTGAATACGAATTCAACCAAAAAAAAATATTCAAAAATTTGTTATTCGATTCGAGGAGCACACCTAGTTTTGATCGGTTTGAGATCCAAACAATTCGGTTCACAGCTCGGTTTGGCAGTTTGCTGGTTAACGGTTCGGTCCGGTTTGGAACTTGGAACCAGCCATGTAAAACGAGCCGACCGGTTAACTTGTATTACTTATATAATTATATAAATATTTTTTTTTGAAATAGTAATGCAAAATGCACATTATGTTTATGAGAAGGAACCGAAGGTTACCCATCTAACAGTGACTTTCTCTTCGGGTGACCGTCTTGATTCAACGGGCCGACGACCCGTAAGAATTTCTATGAGTAGAACTCCGAAAGAGTACACGTCACTTTTCGGGGTGAGTTGAAAGGTTCTCATATACTCGGGGTCAAGGTACCCAACCGTCCCTTTGACTTTGGTCATAACATGTGTTTTACCAGCTTCGTTATCGCCAACCCTTGCGAAGCCAAAATCAGCCACTTTGGCTCTCATTCTTTCGGTCAGAAGAATGTTCGACGATTTCACGTCTCTGTGGATTATTTGTTTTCCTGTTGAAAGATATTAATAAAGTAAGAACGAAAAAACAGAAACGATCGTGAGCTTAACAAGCCCTGTTCGGTTTCCGGTTGGGGCTCGCCAAGCGGGCTTGTTTTAACTACACCCCAAGTTAGAGCCTAGAGTTGTGATTTCTTACACGACACGAACCTGTTTGCTAAACGGGTTCGGGTAGTTTCAAGTCGAACCCAAGAACACGTTTAAACCCTTTATTTTTATAGTTTAAAAAACGTATTTATGCCATAACTTGAATCAGTTGTGCCAAAATTTAAATGTACAAGGGTAAACGAGCATCCGGTTCTATAGTTTACACATAGTTAATATGTACTTTTTTTTTTTTGTAAATTTGCAATTTTAGAGTACTATGCAGAAATATTGAATTAAAAACAAATATTGGGTTAAATAGGTCGTGTTCGGGTCAACCTGAGAATACTCATGTCGTGTTAGGGGCTCATGTGTACAACACAACTTTCTGGTTAAAATAAATAATAATTGTCTTTAAAAAAATAGAGGCCGCTGAACGTACAAGACCACCTTATCATGTGATGTGTATGAGAGCATCTCAACTGCACATCTAATCTAGGCCTTCAATTGAACGTGGTGGCACAATAGTAATTAACTTTGCATAATTACGCACATTATAATACATAATTACGCATTGGTTGTACACATCCAAACATCCCCTTAACAAACCGAACAGAAACGGGCATTACCTGCATATGAATGAAGGTATGTCAAGCCGTGAGCAATGTCAATGGAAATTTCAAGCCGTTGACTGAAATCTAGGTAACTTCCATGAATACCTACGGAAATAAATAACAAAATTATAATCTCTAATATAAAATCACAAACATAAAATGTTGTATACATAAATACATATATACACACACACACATGATCTTACCATCTAAATGTTCCCTAAGAGTACCATTGGGCACGTACTCGGTAATAATAAGACGTTCATTTCCTTTATCAACATAACCAAGTAATTTCACCAAATTCCGATGCTCGATTTTCGCAAGTAACTCGATCTCACTTCTAAATTCACTTCTTAGGGCATCAGAGTTTTCCTGCATAAACATTTTAATTAACACAAGGACCGCAAAAATATGACAGTTTCATTGTTGTTGATGGCGAATAGAGATAAGGTAGATATATGCTACACAGCTAATAGCGATAAATAGCGGGCGCTATACGTTACACTAGAAAAAAAAATTAAAAATATTTTATATGTATATTATATCAAAATACCCTCGTATATACGCTATTTTACATGTTTATTTAACAAAAACCTAAAATCCAGCTATTTTATAACTATATTTTGCTATTATATATATATTGTTGATGACAGATGAAGGACGATGAATAGTAACTTTATTTTATAATAATATATAGCTTTTTATTATTTTTTTATTTAATATATTATAACAGTTTATTATTATATTTACTTTTAATAACATATTTTTAATATTCTTTTACCTCTTTAAAAATCAAAACCATATATTTCCTTTACCATTTTTTAACAATTCTCTTTTCTTTGTTTTGAACATATTTTAATTTATCGATTAGTTTGATACTTCTCTAATAATTTACGTTTATAACTTTTTTCTAAAAACTTAAGTACGTAGTTGTGCTTATTTTTTCCCTGACATTCCGTTACAAGTTTTGTTAAAAACGAAGTTGTACTCAAAATAAAGTATTTATTTGGTATTATAAAATGGTACGATGATAAACTAAACCGTTCTAATGGCTCGACTTTCTAAATAATATGTTTTATTTTCAAATCACGTTTGTTTTACATTATCATTTGCTCGGTTTCGCCGCAACGCGCGACGTAAGAAAAACTAGTTTATATTAAAAGGGTGAGGGAGGTCTTGGGTTCAAGTCCCACAGACGAAACAAATAAAAGAAATTTGCCGTTCAAAAAAAATATATTAAAAAAACCAAAAAAAATTAAAGGCCGCTATCTATCGCTGCAGACCATATAGCGAGCATGGACCTATACGCCACGCTATTTGCTATAGAGACCGTAGCAATCGCTATTGACAACTATGGACAGTTTGACCCAAAAAAAGTCAAAATGAATTACAATATGTGTGCAAATGTTACCTTGCTTGCGCGTTTAATGGCGACCATTTGACCGTCTTGTAGTTGAGCTTTATAAACGGTCCCAAAACCTCCTTCACCTAACTTCATCGATGGTGAAAAGTTTTGTGTAGCTCTTGCAACTTGCCGCATAGTCAAATGAACCGAACCAATCCTATCAAGTTTTGGTGACATCGAGAATCTACCGGGACTTGGTGGGACCCGTAGTGGACTTGCAGCAATCTTTCCAGATACGGATCCCATTTCTGCCGACGAAGCTGGAGCCACTACAATATCAAATACATACTTCACACGTCAAAATACTGCAACATATGACTTTACACATGGCTTAGAACAACATTTTGACTATTTCTCAAATATCTAAACATTTTCATGGGGAAAATAGAGTATGTTATAACTCAGCTATTCAGTTAATATCGGTGATATATCTAGGGGTGCAAACGAGCCGAGCCGAGCCCGAGCTCGACCAGGCTCGAGCTCGAGCTCGTTTAACTTATGAAAGCTTGAGCTCGAGCTCGGCTCAATTCGAGCTTTATTTCTAAAGCTCGAGCTCGGCTCGAAGGTAATTTTTGAAGCTCGAGCTCGGCTCGGGCTCGACTCGTTTAGTATTTATTAATTATAATTATTGTTATATATATAATTTAGTTATTTTTTTATATTTATATAAATGGTAAATATTATTATTTAAATATATGTTTAATATATTAATAAAAAATATATAAAAAGAAAGCTCGTTAAGGCTTGCGAGCCGGCTCGAGCTCGATAAGCGAAGCTCGGGCTCGTTTACTAAACGAGCTTGTTTTTAGGCTCGGGATCGAGCTCGAGCTCGTTTAAGCTCGGCTCGTTCGAGCTTTTTTTCGAGCCGAGTTCGAGTAGCTCGTGAGTTACTCAGCTTGTTTGCACCCCTAGATATATCGGTTATAGGTCCCCCATATAAAATATCGGTCCCGATATTTAAAGGATATGTGACCGATATATCACCGTTTTCCTCGATATCAGTACCTTTCTTCTTAGTTCTACCATTCGTCTTTCTTCTTATTGCTGCTATTAGTGTTTTAAGTCTTAATTGTTAATTGTTAGTGTTTTAAGTCTTAATCAGTTCCTACTTGCTACAATTGTTTTGCAAGTTGCAAAAGGTTAATTTGTTAATGGCAGGAGTGTATACAGAATTGTTAAGTGTTAAATTGTTATATTTATGTATATAAATATAAATTCTGCATGATATTAAAATTACCAATATACCACCAATATCCCACCGCGATAAACTATATCTAAAATATCGGTCCTTGACCGATATCTGATATTTTACCGCATTAACTGCTTAGCTATGCAGTTAATATCGGTGATATATCGGTTATATCGGTCCCTTAGTAAAATATCGGTGTCAAATATCGGTCAAAATACCGGTACCGATATTATCGGCAATATTGACCGACATTTGACCGATATATCACCGATATTTGACCGATATAACCGATATATCACTGATATATCACGGAATTATTGGTGTTAAATGGCTATATATATAAATTCTGCATTATATTAAAACTACCGATATCCCACAGATATCTCACCGAGATAACCTATATTTCAAATATCGGTCCTTGACCGATATCCGATATTTTACCGCATTAACTGCATAGCTGCTTAGTAATTCAGAATATCACAAATTTTACTCACATGAATTTGACTCCTTAACGAGAACCGCATCTTCTGTATCTTTCCGTCTGGATTGAAAACAAGGGCAAATACAACTGCAGCAAAGAAACAAGAGTCCAGGGGCACTATCCATGGCTGTATAGTTTGTTCTAAAAACCGATTTTCGAGTTTCGTTTATAACTTAATCACGTAAATATCTCCTACCACCCTTTAAATATAAATAATCTGCACGTAACACAAAACTATACATATAAATCTCATTTTCGTTTCTTCGAAAAGGAAACAGAAACATAATTTGACAGACTACAAAGTTACCTGAAAAAGATCATCCACCGCGTGTGACGATCGAACGGTGAATATAATCGACAATTATATTGATCACATTCTCTTGCGACTTTCATTCGTTTGGGAAGTGTAAATTGAAAAAGACTATTTCTTGGTTCATTGGACCGAGAAAAACGAGAGAACCTAAATAGGAAAGTGGTAATTTTTTTAATTTCTCTGATATTTTGGATCAAGAATCATGAAGTTGTCTTGTTCACACTATGGAAATTATTCCGCAATCACCGAGGAAGTCAACCAGAGGTCTATATCGAAACCTGATTACAAAATAGAAAAATGTAAAATTACCCATGTGAGATGTGAGTTGCAGGTGCAAAAGAATCTTATGGAAATGACTCAGAAGCTCACATAAACTGATTTCTTGACTTAAAACTGCTTTTTTCAAGAAACCTAAAATTTAAGAAACTATGTAGCTTAAAGATCTAGAATGTTTGATACCCATATCATAAAATATAGAAAGTTCCATGATTTGCAAGAAAACAACCCCCCCCCCCCCCCCAAAAAAAAAAAAAAAAAAGCAAAACCCTAAACCACTTGAGCTACCACTAGATATACAAACTGTAAAAATCCATAGAATTTGATATCTAAATGTCCTAAATCCATTCTTTGATACCCACAACATCAAATATAGAAAAGTTTCAAGATTCAAGTTTGCAAGAAACACCCCACCCCCCCCCCCCCCCAAAAAAAAAAAAAAAAAAAAAAAAAAAAGACCTAAACCACTTGAACTGCCACTAGATATACAAACTGTAAAAATCCATAGAATTTGATATCTAAATGCCCTAAATCCATTCTTTGATACCCACAACATCAAATATAGAAAACTTTCAAGATTTGCAATAAAAACATAAATATATAAACAAAAATAATTCCCCTATGAATTCTATTGAAATCATTAAACTGGATCACACCCAATTGATGAAACAAGAAACAAAGCAAAACCCTACTTTAAAACCACTTCAACTGCCATTAGATATACAAATTTCAACAATTTATAGACTTTAATAACCAAAAACCTAAATTGATCAACAAAAACCCAAAAAAAAAAGCAGCAAAAGATTCCAAATTTGACTCACCCCCTTCAAGATTTGAATACTAAAACCCTAAATTCTGAATCAAAACATTGAATTTCATCAAACCCATAAAACAATTTCAATAACTTACTCAAAGCAATATAGTAAAGCAACAAGATACCATGATCAGTAGAGATTTTGTGAAGCAAGAAGCTAACTGAGAATAAATCAATATAAGTGCAATCAAAAAGGTCAAACCTTTGAAAAGTGATTGGATGATCACAACAGTGAGTGATTTTTTTTACAATTTTTTCGTCTGTATGAAGATTCGTTTGCAGAGGGTGGAAGCAGCTACGAAGGTAGACAGAAAGGAAAAAGGAGGGGTGCGAGCATGATTGATCTTTGATGTCTGATGATACTGCCAATAGATAACGTCATTGTTCATGTAAACAAAAAAAAAATCGTTTCTTGAAATTTGTTTTTTAGTGCCTTTTGTTTAGCTGTTGTTTTTTTTTAAGAGGTAAAATGTCTGTAATCTGCAGAACCACATCGAAGAAGATGTGGATCAAATCTCTGTAGTGTGTAAGAATAAAACTGTTTGTTTTTTAATGTATGTAGACTTTTAAAATAAAATGGTGGTAGTGTACGGATGGTGGTGGTGGACGGTGATGGTGGTAGATGGTGGTGGTGGGTGGTGGTGATGGACGGTGGTGGGTGGTGGTGATGGATGGTGATGGACAGTGGACAGTGGTGGTGGTGGTGGTGGTGGTGATGGACGGTGGTGGGTGGTGGACGGTGGTGGTAATGATGGATGGTGGTGGTGGGTGGTGGCGTTTAACCCTATACTGACCTTAGAAGATCTTAGAAGTGGTTGGGCCAAATCTGCACCAAGAAGAGCTCACGCAGACGTTTTATAATAAAACGTCTTTGAAAAACAAACAGTCTATGTGTGGCAATGTTTGTGCATTGTCTGCGCGATGCAGACAGAAGAGCCTGCACAGAGCTTTTCAGAAAAAACAAACAGCACCTTAATGGTTCAGACTGTTTGTTTCGCAAGCAAATGACTTAATGGTTCTGAACGGTTAAGCATTATACTCGCTCTTAATAGTTCAGACTTCTTAATGGTTCAGCTTAATGGTTCAGACCTCTTGCTGGTTCAACACTTACCCATTTAGAAGTTGCCAAACAACCCCTAAGTATGAGTGGTTAAGACCTCTAATCAGAATTGGTTAGACATTTGCTTCTAAATGGTTAAGCATTATACCGACTCTTAATGATTCAGATCTCTTACTAGTTCAGCACTTAACCATTTAGAAGTTTTCAAACAGCCCATTAATCATGGATATTATCTTTTGATCAAGTTTCTTATTTACAAAGCTTGATTAGGTAGAAGGAGAAAAGGTTAGGGATAAGTATTTCGTATAAGGTTTTGGTATCGGTATATCGGTATCGTATCGAGTCGTGACATTTTCGATACCTACATTTTGCATTTTTTAGATCGGTACAGGTTTAGTACAATACAGTATCTTAAGATAATTTGTCTTCCAATACTGATACCATACCGTACCGTACCGGCCACTATTGGTACCGGTACCCACTTTTTACATTTTTCGGGATCAGTACTATCGGTTTGGTACTGGTACAGTACCAAGTTCATCCATGAAAATGGTAACATCTGAAAATAATACATTATTAAAGCTTAGATTTTTAAAGGGTCTACATACTTAAACACCCTAGTCCCTATTTACACACCCTCATATATGCCTGGTATAGATCTATACGTCGCATATAACCTTTTTCAATTTCCAAGAGAATCTCTGATTATGTCATATTTTGTCTTATATGCCCCGTATATGTCTCGTATAGACCTATAGGGGGCGTATAGACGAAAAAGACCATTTTACCCCTGAGTTAGGCCTAGACTGGGGGTAAATTGCTCTTTTTTGCCTCTCTTATATGCCTAGTATAAGTCTGTATGAGACGTATGTATATAATGTGGGTTTTTAAGACACTTTTATAAATGGCAAATTACCATTTTAGCCCTAAGTTAGGCCTAGACCGGGGGCAAAATAGGGCTATAATGGTCTTTTGGACCACACTATACGCTCAGTCTAGCCCTATATGCGGCATATATTTTTAATTTTTTTTGTTTTATCTTTTTAATATCCATAACACTAATATTAATTATAAAAAAACTCATATTAATATCAATAACAGTAATATTATAAAAAAAACTCATATTAATTATAATAACACTAATATTAATTATAAAAAACTCATATCAATATCAATAACACTAATATTAATTATAAAAAACTCATATTAATTATAATAACTCGTATAGGTATAGGTCTCGCATAGGACTATAGGTGTGGTTTAGGTCTCGTATAGGCCTATACAAGTGTTGTATCATATCCTGCACTTGTTATTTTTAAAATAGAAAACTTTTTTTTGTATAAAAGTTTACTAAAGCGATTATTATTGTATAAAATGTTTGTTAAAAAAACCTTATATACGCCTTATATAGGCCTATACGTGGCATGAGTCATATACAAGACCTACACGAGGGGTCCTATACGCCCCGTATAAGCATATAGGAGCAGCCAAACCAGAACTGACATGAGTCAGACACTGAGTTTGATGTAACCCTATACTCCCGCCCCGTATAGGCCTATACGAGACAAAGGGTGTGCAAATAAACAGATAGGGCGTGTGAATAGTGTGAGCGTTTTTAAATCTCATTGGTTAAATAAGATTACTATGTTTTTGCGTTATTTTAGCTCAAAACTTCACTATATTTTTATTTTTTGTTTGGGTTGACGCGTCATTGGTTGTTCAATTAGGCTATTTTTTAATTTTAAGACCAAAATTGTGTAAGTGTACCAGTTGCGATGTATAAGCTAATATGACATTTTCTGGTTAGGTTATACTTTTGTGTAATCTTGTATTCTTTGAAGTTCACATTTGAGTTGATATTGTTTTAGTTGGTTTTTTTATTTTATTAGAAAAATATTGGATTCACATTATGTGTTTGACAAGCTAAAATGATATGATTAAAAAAACTTATAGTGATTGGATAGTGAATATGATAAACATAATTTCCTAACATTGTTTATACATAGTGATTGGATAGGGATTATCATAAACAAAATTTCCTAACATTGTTTATATAAAATGGTGGTTGGTGTTTACAAAACATTGACCATAATCTTATATGTGTATTCTTAAATCTAATTGATTCAAAAAAAGCATGTTTAGTTGAATTGTATTAAATGTTTAATTTTATTGACTATATGTAATATGTGATATTATATTATTTTATTTATCAGGTTTTATAATGTTTACATTCTTTATGGACAACCTTGTTCATATTAAAAATTAAAAACGATATCTTGTTCAATAAATAAAATAAAAAAAAATTATATACCCTCGTTCATGGAAGGGTTAGGTGTCGTTTTCGATGAGTTATAGTATGGATACTTGACCATTGCTTTATGCGAAATCTATACTATATAATAAAAGAAACCTGTTTTGGGAAACTTGTCATTCTCTCATTTAATTGATTAAAATTATTAATAATACTAAAAATAATAATATTTAATCTAAATTAATACAAATTCTTATTAATAATATTTAATCAAATCTAAAATCTAATCTAATACAAATTTTTATAAATACAAAACATTTGAATGTGCGATATATTTATAAATATTACTTATAGATTAATATATTTATATATTATAGACTGCAAAACATTTGGCGTTTTAATATTACATATATTTATTTATCTAAATTCTAATAAAAGACTACAAATAATGGCACGTGGCACTCTCTCATTTAATTTAATAATAATATTAGTTACATGGATATAGATTAAATATATCTAACTAATATTATTAATATATAATATTTATCTATATCTCTATAATTGTGAATATTATTATTTATTGTCGTGTACTTATTTACTTATATTATTAATGATGATGATGATATTGTTATTTATTTTACTATTGATAAGCCGTATAAACTTTTTAGTATTGTTCATTTATATTATTATTATTAAATGAAAAATCTTTAAGGAGATATGTTACATTCTGGCCATTATTATTATTAAATTAAATGCAAAATCTTTAAGGATATATGTTACATTCTGTGTTTTCTCAAATTTAGTTTTTTGGATCTCTCTCACTTTTTTAACGGTTTTAATGTAATTGGCTTGCAACAAGGTAGGGCTATACATGTGGGCACTTTACCCCAGTTCGAATCCTTGAATAATGGTTTTTTCCCGGATTATTGACATATATTTGTTGGATCCGAACTTGAGACCACTAGGAGGAAAACACTTTGTGGAAAAACCCTTGACCAACTGGGCTATACCATGTTGGCGAATCTCTCTACTCCTAAATAACAATTTTAAATAATAATTATCCGTTTCTCTCTCCTATTAAATAATAATTATTCCATTTCTCTCTCATTTAAAATATTATTATTAAATCATAATTTCCGGTTTATCTCTTAGTTGTTTAATATTTTTTAACCATTTCCTTAATTTTTCCGCTTATTAGTAACCCTTTATTTTTTCCGCTTATCTCATATGTTTCCACCTTTTATTTTTTCCACTTATCACTTATGTTTCCACCTTTGATCCAAACTCATGTAATACACAAGTTTATAACCTTATAATCTCGTGTAATACACAAGTTTATAACTTTAACTTTATAATAAATAAAAAACAAAGTAAATGTTATAATAAGTAAATTGTACATAAAAGTAAAATGTTATAATAAATATCTGTTACAAGATTACATTATATTTATTTAACTCATGTAATACACACATTTATTTAACCCGTGTAATACACGAGTGTTTTTGAGAAATCTTTTTTTATATTTACTATATAAAATTAAATTTATTCCGCCCGTGTAAACACGGGGTTCTAACCTAGTATGTTAAATAAATTAATACTATTTTCAATGTCTTCTGTTTTAAACATAATCCATACAGTTATGATCCATTCTTACCCCTTTGACTATGTAGACAAATGATTAATTAACTTAATAAATAAAAACTATTAAATAAAAAAATCTCAAGTGATGGAATGAAATAAATAAATAAATCTATCAATACAATGAAAATTTTTTCTAAACACGTATTACTTTCGGGTAATTTGTCATCTTATTTTTCTATTTATCTCTTATATTAAATAATAATAATAATAATAATAATAATAATAATTTTAAACAAAATTAGATAAAAATAAATATTTGTTTTTCTATAAATAATTTTAAACAAATATTTAGGTAAGAATAAATGTTTGTTTTTTATATAATTATAAAGTTATATACCGAGTATTTTTTTTGAACGACCAACAGAATCAATCATGAGTACTCTCGTGACACCCACTGGACGAAACGGAGTACTCCAAGAGTATCTCGAGTCCACAATATACTTTGGAGTTCGGTGATTGAAATTATAGTAAATGAGGAATCAAAGGTTCCCATTTGAAACTGAAATGTTATAATAAGTGAATAGTACACCAAAGCTCATTTTTAAAAGATAAATCTTGACGACTGTAAGTGTTAACATATGGCATTATATTTTATTCAACACGTGCGATACACGAGTTTTTTTTTAAAGATATATCCTTTTTTTATTATTTATTATATAAAATTACATTTATGCAGCCCGTGTGATACACGGGGTTCAAACCTAGTATAATCATATGAAAGAAGAAACTAAACTGTTATCTTTATTAAATGGTGTGGTGTATTATTCTCTAAGCATTTAAGTTTCTAAAATTTTTAGTTGTATAATGTTGAGAATAACAGTTTAATTCATATACTATGTAGTTGTTATTGGGTTGTTAATATTACTAACTGTTGATATACGTCATGACCTTGTTATTATTGTTGGGCTTGTTTTGTTACATGTTGTTATAGTAATTACTAACTATTGGGCCATACAAGGTGTAAACATGTGCAGGTTAGTTACTCAGGGTGCAAAGTGTAAATATCCAGGGACTATTGCGTAACATTGTTTCTTGTTGTGGATAAAAGGAAGAGAGAGAGTATGAGCAGTGTGGCTCTTTACTTCTTCAAGATAGTTCTCCCCAAAAATTCACTCTCACAATATCTATCAAGTCTCAGGCGATTTTAGGGTTACTGGTGGTTCCCTGTTGTTCACACCATAAGTCTATCGGCGATCAGTATCAATATCATCTATGGAGTTCTGTTTGTCTCTCGGCCTGCACATCGATCTCGTGAAGATCAGTCCGTCTAGTTGTTAATCTCATCTGAGAGATTTGTTTGTCTTACTGTATCTTGCTGTGTAAATCAGGTCGTATACTTTCTTGTTTTTTTTTCTGTCTTTGTATTTAGTAGACCAACTGATTAATCAGTTGATCTAAATGTTTGTACATCAGATCTTGCATAAGTAAGATCTAGGGTTTTGGGGGGGTGTTTTTCGGTTTGGGTTAAACAATAAAGTTTTCCGTCACTGTTTTGTCGCTATGGCTGTGTTGATTGTTCTATTTTCGTTCTTGTTTCGGTTCATACCATAGTTTTTTACATGGTATCAGAGCTATAATGCTCCGATTTATGGTTTTTCCGCTGTGAATTTAGTAGATTCGGATTTAGGATTAGAGGTTTCATCTCTAACTGATTCTGGTATTGATAAATGTTCTGGGTGATTAAATCAAGATTGTGTGTGTATTTGTTAAAATCTGGTGGAGTCCTGTTCGGACCTATTAGTTCTTGGTCTCTCTTTATGTTATTCTCAAATGATTCCACAGTTTCTTTCGTTAGGGTTTCTAAACATTTTTTGTTTGATAGTTTTTCACTAATTCTTTTGTTTGCTAAATCTGTTTTTTAATTGTGATTTCTATGTGATGAAGAACCCTTTGTCATATATATTTGGTTAGTGTGGTGTTACATATCTTTGTATTGATGGTCTGGGAGTGTTTTGTGTTGTTCTTTGTAATAGCCCTTGAGTTTGTTCTTTGGGATTTTCCGCTGTGAAATAAGTTTTTTAGACCTGTTTCTTTGATTGTTTTTTTTTTGTATGTTTTCGTTTTTTGATTGTTTCTTGAAGTGTGTGCAGGAACAAGTTGGTGGATCTATTGTCTGTTGTTCTTTCTGGTGTTACATAAATCCTAATTAGGGTTTCGTGGAGGTCAAGAAGAAGGTCTGTTGTCTGCTGTGAGGTCTGTTATCTGCTGGTTCTGAAAACCATGTGTTGTTTGGTTGTGGCTTAATCAGTTCCTGTAGTTCTTGAAAACTACAGTTCTGATCTTCTTTTGAAGCATATTGCACCCTCTGTAAGATCTTTCCAGTCTGCTCTTATTTTTTATTACTTTGTTGTTGGTTAGTTGAAGTCGGGGTAGTGAGGACCGGCACCTTTGATTGTTGTTATAGTTAATTCTTGTATATTCTGTGGTTACTTGTGTGTTGTTTATTTGTGCTCTTGTTGCTTCTAGTGTTTGCTGCTGTTGTTGTCATTTGTTAGATTGTGGCTCCTGAGTAAAGGCATGTCCAGGCACCATAGAGTGATGAACCTGGAATCTTGTCTCTGACTCAGCTTCGCCTTAGAGCTGTTTATTCTTTTTTGTCTGTTGCTTCGGTAATTAGTTATTTGTCTGATAACTTGTGGTCTCCTGATTATATTGTGTTTGTTTGTCTGATTTTTATTGCCTTGTTTTTTAAATGCTATTTTTTTTAAAGATGGTCCATAAAAGCCTTAGTAGAGATCTTATGTTTCTAAACTCTATGTTAAGGTTTTTTTATTGGTGTTTGTGCGATTGTTATTTGTTATGAGAAAATTCTTATGGTTTGACTGCTCAATGTCTCTTGTTGAGAACAATCGAAATGTCTATCTGTCATATGAGTTGTGGTTGTTTTTCAAATGTTTTGTGATTTATGGTAAAGGGGTTAGTTTTGTTCTTTACACTGATCATGTTATTCTGTTGGTGATATGTGTTAGTCTAGTGCTTGTTGGTCTTGGTTGCATTACATAATAAATTTGTCATTGTTCTTATGTTAGTCTGTTGTTGCTAGTTGCAATAGTGTTTGAAGCTGATCGACTTAGTGATTCACTACATGCATGTTCTTGAGTCTCGAGTCCTTTGCTAGGTTATATTTTGAGTAGAGTTCCTTAAAAATGTTTTTGTTTATTTGGTCGTTGTTTTCACTCGTTTGAAAGAAGATATATGTACTAATTGACTATATGGCTCTAAAAGTGTTGATGCTTTGGTATGTTTGGTCAAGATTTTTTTGTTCAAAGGGACAAGTTGATTGAAAAATATAAGTTTCTCTTGTTGTTTTGTATTCTGTTTTTTGTGGTAACAATAAACTTGGATTTGTCTTGTTCGGTGTGTTTTAAAAATCTCCAAATTTGGTTAAACCGGAAAACATTCTTTGAGTTTATGAGATCCGACACACTATGTTTTAATATTGTTCTTGATACTCGTGTGAGTAGTTGGAGGAATTTTTTGTTGTTTGGTTTAGTCGATGTTTGTTTTGTCCATTATTGTGTTTGATCGTTTTACCATGCGTTGTTTTAGTCAAAATTGTTTTTGATTGGACGTTTGTTTCTGACTAATGTGTTTTCTCTTGTGTAAGAGATAGTTTTCCTTGTCTTATAATCAAGTGATTATTCATTTTTGTCTTGAACAATGTATAAATGTCTTGTGGCCATGATCAGTGTATGTCTTATTGTTTGGTTAGTCGAACTATATGGTTTGAGTGTTTCTAACCGCTTGTTCTGTCAAGATTGTTCTTGATGTCTGTGTCTGCCTTGCTATGAGATCCATATGTTGAGGATCTTTGTCTTATATGTTGTTAAATGTCTTTTATTCGCAGTCTTAATGTCTGCTTGTCTATGATCTTGTTTGTATGGTTAGTTTGAGCTGTATGGTTCATGTTTAACCGTTGGTGTTGTCAAGATTATTCTGTATTTCTGACAGCCTTGTATGTTATTTCTTGTGAAGATGTATTCTCTGGTTGAAATTTGTGTAATTTTGTGTTAAATCAGGATTTGTTTGGCTGTGTCTTACTGTCTTGTGTATGTCTCATTATTCTTAGCCTTGTGTGTGAGATATTAAATCATGTGATATTGTATTTCATTATTTGTTTAGGCTGTGTTTTTTGTCTGGTATGATTGGTTATGGTATTCTCATTTCTATCAGACTTGTGTCTTGAATCTTGTGATTCGTTGTTTGTTGTGAAGGTTTAAAGTTTTTTGCTTGGTTCAAATGAGTCTTTATGTTCTTTACAAACTTTCTCTTGATATGT
This sequence comes from Helianthus annuus, assembly GCF_002127325.2. Classification (NCBI taxonomy): domain Eukaryota; kingdom Viridiplantae; phylum Streptophyta; class Magnoliopsida; order Asterales; family Asteraceae; genus Helianthus; species Helianthus annuus. The sequence goes on along the minus strand of NC_035442.2, from coordinate 172,804,109 downwards.
TCTTGTAAAGTTGTAAAAGTTATTGATCATGTCATATAAGTCTTTATTCAAGTTCTTCACATGTATTGTCTTTCAGACTTGGTTCTGAATTCTTAAAGTCGTGTGACCTTATATGTTATCAGATGTGTGTCTGATTTTTTTTTGCAATCATATGATTCTATGTTGTTTAGACTTGTATAGCTCTAGATTTTTCTTAGGGTTTCATTGTCATTCTCTCTGTATGTTCATCTTGTTGATCTCAGTGTTGAGATCTTGTTGTTTCAAAGATCTTGTGATCTCGATGCTGGTATTATTGTATCGTGTTGTTGATCATTCAACAGATTGTGTCAATCAGTTGAATCTGATCATTGTGTGTTACAGATATCAAAGGCATGATGTGCTTTGTGCTTTGTGTTTTTTTTTTTTTTTATCATGATAGGTTTTGTTTGGTTTGGTTTGGTTCTGGAATTAGGTGATTCTTTGTTGGTTTATAAGATAGTTTCTGGTTTTGTTTACTTGGGTTGCTTTTTTTGGGCATATGTGGTTGTGATATTATCTAAGAATCATGTGGTTCTTGTTGTTTTGTTAGTTCTCGTATTTCTGCTCTACTGATTAATCTTGTGTTTTTCATTTGATCAAAATATGAGTGCTCTCCAGTGTGGTTTTTATGTGTTAATTGAGAGTTGTATTCATATGTTCATGTTTAGGACTGTGATTGTAGTGTCTTTAAACAAAGTCTTAAACAGTTGTGTTGGTTCAACATAACTTTGTATTGTTGTCAAAGAGTTGTAATTTTTTGTCTAATTGATATAGGGTGAAATATTGATTAAACCATGGTGACTTGTGTATAATTCTGCGTGTTTTTTCTAGCTTGATTATAGTAGGGAATTGTAATTCCATTCTCTTTTGTCCGTGTCTGTGTTTCTTGAGATTTCAATCTTGTTATCTACTTGCTCTCAGGTTTGTAATAAAGGCAAATTAAATTGATAGTTGGTTTCCTAGAGGAACATAAATCTTGTTGGCTGGTATCAGTTACCTAGTGTTTCTCATGGAAATTACTATATATCTTTGTTCCTTCAATCTAGGGGATAAACATGCTTGCTTCAAGTTGTGTTAAAAAAAGGGAACATCAATTTTTTGAGGACATGTTGTTCTTCGTTTGTTCAGCTCCAAGATTGAGGGGGGATGTTGAGAATGCTAGATTATATCATTATATCAATCTTGGGTTGACAAAATTGTTGTAAGCTGTTAACATTTGAGGGGCTAGAGTGAAAACTATCTGGATGTGGAATGCATATGTAACTGTTAAATGGGTATGGGTATGGTTATGGTTAACATATATAGTATATGAATGATGGGGGAATGTTGAGAATAACAGGTTAATTCATATACTATGTAGTTGTTATTGGGTTGTTAATATTACTAACTGTTGATATACGTCATGACCTTGTTATTATTGTTGGGCTTGTTTTGTTACATATTGTTATAGTAATTACTAACTATTGGGCCATACAAGGTGTAAACATGTGCAGGTTAGTTACTCAGGGTGCAAAGTCTAAATATCCAGGGACTATTGCGTAACATTGTTTCTTGCTGTGGATAAAAGGAAGAGAGAGAGTATGAGCAGTGTGGCTCTTTACTTCTTCAAGATAGTTCTCCCCAAAAATTCACTCTCACAATATCTATCAAGTCTCAAGCGATTTTAGGGTTACTGGTGGTTCCCTGTTGTTCACACCATAAGTGTATCGACGATCAGTATCAATATCATCTATGGAGTTCTGTTTGTCTCTCGGCCTGCACATCGATCTCGTGAAGATCAGTCCGTCTAGTTGTTAATCTCATCTAAGAGATTTGTTTGTCTTACTGTATCTTGCTGTGTAAATCAGGTCGTATACTTTCTTGTTTTTTTTTTCTGGCTTTGTATTTAGTAGATCAACTGATTAATCAGTTGATCTAAATGTTTGTACATCAGATCTTGCATAAGTAAGATCTAGGGTTTTGGGGGTGTTTTTCGGTTTGGGTTAAACAATAAAGTTTTCCGTCACTGTTTTGTCGCTATGGCTATGTTGATTGTTCTATTTTCGTTCTTGTTTCGGTTCATACCATAGTTTTTTACATATAAGCTAATAGATATCATGAAATCTCTCTTATAGACTTGTTTCATCGAACAAATAAATACTTGTAAACTTTTACTAACGAAATTAACGGTAATAATATAGCATCTCAAATCTTCATTCCTCACAAAAACTTATTAATTCTCAAGTTCATAATAATTAAATGTGTTGTCTCACTTTTAACTTTAGTCATGTCACTTAAATCATATAATAAAAACAATGTTTCTATTAATTGTGGGACTTGAATGATCCTAATTTTAGAGTTAGTTATGTATATGATATTGTATATTTGTTATATCTTTTAGTAGTCGTTCGAGAATAATTAGGGGCGGCAATTCTTCACACCGTCTGTCAACTTGATACGAAAAAAAACAGGTTTGGGTCGACTAATACGACCCGCTTAAAAACTGGCCGGGTTCGGTTGACACGTATTAAAAACGGTCGGGTTTGGGTTGGCATGTATAAAAATGAGTTGTCCCACTTAACCCGTTGAACTATTTAGAAAAAAAACTTTTATATTTTTGTTTTGAGAAAAATGCAATTTGCGTCCCTGTGGTATGTCCCAAACATCAACTTGAGCCCCTAAAAACAATTTTTTGCATTCTGAGCCCCTGTGGTATTCATTTCATAACAGTATGAATCCCTGCCGTCAGTCTTCCGTCAGTTTGACCGTTTGCCAGTTGTGAAAAGTCCATAATACCCCCCACCCTTTAATATCTACCCTTATAGCAGACCAGTTTCATTATCATCGTCATAAAACAGCTCTCAACTCCCAATATCATCATAATCAACAGCTCTCCTCTCCCAAGATCATCATCATCATCTTCATCGAAGAGATCAACAGATCATCTTCATCATCTTCATCCAACATCGAACAGATCAGGTTCATCTTCATCCTCATATTGGTCATTCGATGTGTTTATGTGTTTATATTGTGAAAAAACAGAGCGATGATTCTGGGTTTGATTTTGGGTTCCATTCGATGATTTTGGGTTGATTTTGGGTTACATTCGATGATTTGGGTTGATTTTGAAAAAACAGAGGTTTGATTTCATTCGATGTGTTTATGTGTTTATATTGTGAAAAAACAGAGCGTTGATTTTGGGTTCCATTCGATGTTTTTGGGTTTGATTTTGGGTTCCATTCGATGATTTTGGGTTGATTTTGAAAAACAGAGGGTTGATTCTGGGTTCCTCATTTTGAATGTGTTTGAATGTGTTATTTGGGTTCCTCATTTTGAATGTGTTTGAATGTGTTATTTGGGTTCCTCGATGTGTTCCTCATTTTGATTGAATGTGTTCCTCATTTTGATTCGATGATAACAGTTATTTGGGTATGGATTTTTGGGTATGATTTGAATGTGTTATTTGGGGTTAGGGTTTAGGGTTGAATGGATTTTTGGTTTGATTCTTGTGGGTTTAAGGTTGAATGGATTTTTTGGTTTGATTCTTGTTCAAAATGCATCAAAACAGAGTGTTGGTTTGAATGGATTAGGGTTTAGGGTAGCAATGTGTTTTGTTTTGTTGTACAGAATGTGTTTTGGTTTGAATGTGTTTAGAGTTTAGGGTATCAACTGAGTATTAAGAACTGATCGGATTCTTGTGGGTTTGTAAAGATTCTTGTGGGTTTAGGGTTGAATGGATTTTTGGTTTGATTTTTGTTGTACAGAATGTGTTTGGGTTTAGGGTTGAATGGATTTTTGGTTTGATTTTTGTTGTACAGAATGTGTTTTGGTTTGAATGTGTTTTGTTGTACAGAATGGCTGCGGATGTAAAGATACGCAAAACACCAACTACGAAGGCGAGAACACTTGCCAACCTCCTAGAAGATGGCGCGGTGCACATAAGGAAGTGATTGATATAAATGAATACAACCCCAGCGGCAGATACGTAATTAGCGAGCTCTGGAATTTCATATCTACCGCTAGGGTTATATTCATTCATATGGGTTATATTCATTCATATGAATGAATATAACCTCAGCGGTAGATATGAAATTCCAGAGCTCGCTAATTACGTATCTGCCACTGGGGTTATATTCATTCATATGAATGAATATAACCCCAGCGGTAGATATGAAATTCCAGAGCTCGCTGATTACATATCTGCCACTGAGGTTATATTCATTCATATGAATGAATATAACCCCAGTGGCAGATATGTAATCAGCGAGCTCTGGAATTTCATATCTACCACTTGGGTTATATTCATTCATATCTGCTACATTCCGAAGTGCACCCGTCAGTAAAGATCCACAATTGCTTGTGGATCTTTGACGTTTTGTCTCTGTATTGTATGTTTCGGTCTTTTGTTATCGAGTCGGATCTTTGACGTTTTGTCTCTGTATTGTATGTTTCGGTCTTTTGTTATCGAGTCTGTAAGTTACGGTCTTTTGTTATCGAGAATTTTATTATGAATGAATATAACCCAATTGCTTGTGGATCTAACCCAATTATTATGAATGAATATAGGATACATTTAATTATTATATTGCATTTATTTAAAAAGAGTTGATTATTAGATTGCATTTTTAAAAAAATAAAAGAGTTAATTTAATTTGAATTATTAGATTTCTTAAGAAAAAAAGCAAAAAATGAATTTAGGGGCTCAGGTTGATATTTCACTCATACCATAGGGACACAAAGTGTTATTAATATATGTCAAAAGACGGTCTTACCCCTGCCTCAAACAGTCAAACTGACGGCAGGGACTCAAAGTGTTATGAATTTATAAGGTCAGGGGCTCAAACATCCAAAATTTTAATTTAGGGGCTCAGGTTGATGTTTAGGACATACCACAGGGACGCAAATTGCATTTTTCTCTTTTGTTTTTGTTTTTTTTTTTTTCTGATTCTATTTTACATGGTTAGTTATAAAAACACATATTTTTTATTTGTTACACTCATACTCATCATTAAATTTATTATCGATAACCCGCTTAAAACCCAACAACTCGTTTATAAATCGTAAACTTGTATGACTCGTTTAAAAATACGAGTTACACGGGTCAGGTTCGGGTTGACCCGAAGTTAATGTGGGTCGGGTTAGGGTTGAAATCTTTGACCCGAATAAAAATATAGGTCGGGTTCGGGTTGAACATTTCAACTCACCAACCCATCAACCCACCAACCCACAACCGTCAACCCGTCAATCCATCAACCCGACACGATTGACACCCCTAAAAATAATAAACAATGACATTTATAAACACGATTGAAACCCCTAGAAATAATAAAAGGCGTAGCATACTACCATTTATATCTGATAGTTCTTTACCCTTTAATGACAACACTGACATGTGGCATACTACCGTTTAACGACCACCACAACTTTAACGCGTGCCAACATAAATGGCGCGAGCTACGGCCCAAGCTCGAGCGTTTCAAGGCTTACTACGAAGCGGTTCCCGGTGGCGAGTTAAGCCACGAGGACCGGGTGGCGATGGCGAACATAGAGTTTCGAGGCAAGGAAAACAAGGCGTTCGACAAGATCAACCTTTTTGAAATTTTTTTAACGCTCTAGGTTTTTTTGTTTTGTAATTTTTAGAAATTATGTAATTTTTAGGATTATGTAATTTTTAAAATTTTAATGAAGTTGTAGGTTTTTTTATAAATGTTGTGTGATTTTTTATAAATTTTTTGTATTTTTTTTTAAAACATTTATGCCACGCGGTGCACCCAACCCAAGCCCAACCCACGCCCCGCCATACCCCGCGGACACGTAACCTGGCAGTGGGCTGGCTCCCTTTACACGTGTCACCAAATGCCCAACCCAAGCCCCAACCCAAGCCCCAACCCAAGCCCCAACATACCTCACGGTCTAATAGGTGGGTTTCTTATAACTGAGGTTTTATTTTGAATTCTTGAATACTAAATAACTAATTGTTTTAGGTAATTCTTAACTCTTAAATATAATGACGTTTACATAAAAGGTGTACCATACTACCATTTAACATTTTTAAATTGGTCACTAATTAAGTCTTAATTAATTAGTGTACTTTCTAATAAAGCTTCAATGATATTTTTAAGAAAGGTTATTATTTGATTATCAACCCAACAAAGCTTCAATGATATTTCCAAAGAAAGGTTATTTGATTATCAACCTAGATATTAGTTATTACGAATCATTAAGACAAGAAAACAAGAACAAAACAAAACATATAGAATGAAGTAAAGCCGTTATGGGTTAAAGTAAATGTTAAATAGTAGACTTTGTTAAACATTTTGGTGGATCTTTTTTACTGTAACACCATGTGTACGGTTTCACTAAAACTGGTGTGACGTCAAAGCCACGTAGGTGGAGTGGTTCCACTTTTTACACACACTAAATATGTGTAATGGTCTCATTATAATTGCTATATTAAAATAATGCGAGTTGGGGTGTCTTGTTTAGTTAAAAAATTAAGTCTGCCCTAAACCTCCACGGCTCCACCCCATGCCCTATGCTTCGCGTCATGCTAGGGCCCCTCAACGCCCACTCACACCCATGTGTGGCGGTATTTTACGCCCAATTTGGGTGATGTGGTGATGGATGTTGGCCTATTACAAATGGTGTAATTAGTGGCGGACCCAGAAATTTTTCCATAGGGGTGCGGAACATTTTTAAAAATTTTAGGCCCCTAGGTATATAAGTAAAAAAATCGGTTCGTATCAGGTCGGGTCGGGTTATGTAAAACAAACGAACATCAAACTAAATTTATATAATCATCAAAAACATGTCAAACCTTGTTACAAACATAATTAAAACGTCGACGGGTTTTCATTTTTTGAAATCTATCCAAAACATCATCTAAAGCTAATTTCTTAAGCAATTCTTTCTCTATATATAACATAAGTTCATCACTCCATAACATAATGTTTCAATTTTAATTTTAATTTTCAGATATTCAAGCCCTAGAAATCATAACATAAGTTGTAATCACCCTAAAAATATATAAACAACATAATCACCCTAAAAATTATCTAAACAACCATAAACAACGTCAAAACACACAAAATTTCAAACCTATTTAACAACTTTATTACTCTTTTTTCTCCTATAATATCAACCAAAATCATCAAATAACAAAGAAACTTACCCGTGTTCGGATTCCGGTTAGATTTGGTGTCAAACAATGGTGGTATGGTGGCTGATTACGGTGGTCGCCGGCTGCTGGACTGTTGTCGCTAGGTGATGTTGTTCGTTGGCAGTGCAGGGACGCAAGAGAGAGAGAGAGAGAGAGAGAGCGGGAGGGAATTTCTAAAGGTTTTGGGCTTTAATTATTTTATTATGGTTTGAAATATTGTAGGGTTTGGTTAATGGGCTAAGACTTAGTGGGCTAGCTAGTTAGGAATTATAAGTGGGTAAAGGTATGGGTATTTGGGTTTAGTTAGGTATTAAAAGTTATATAATTTAGGTAGTATTTTTTTAAAAAATAAGAGTTTACTAAAAAAATTAAAATATAAATTGATAACACTTTTTACCTAAGGGGTGCGGACGAAAAATTTCAAGTGTGCGGTCGAAAATTTCCATAGGGTGCGGACGAAAAATTTCATGGGGTGCGGACGGGATTTTCGACGGAAGTTAGCACTAAATTTTTTTTTCCCCGGGGGTGCGCCCGCCCACCTTGAAATGTGCTTGGGTCCGCCCTTGGGTGTAATAAGCTTAGACCCTCACTCTACATCTCCATCTATAAGACATATTCTATTGTCCAGGCTCTTTTACTACTTATTTAATTATCAAATCATTGTTATTGCTTCGATCTCATTGCCTTATTTCTGTTTCCCCATTATTTTACTTCGTCTTCATAGCCTTATTACCTTACTATCACATTGTTATTGGCTCACTATGATAGTGTAGTTGTTGCTACTTTATTATTGTTTATCAACTTAATTATCGTCTTATTACTTCAACCCTATTGTAATTGTTATATAGCCATTATAATGAACTTTTTAATTTGGGTGTGTTAGTAGATTTGCCATCGTGTTACTTCTATAGCGGTGTGATTAGTCTGACATTTTCTTATTATCGAGTGATAAATGAATTCAGAAAGCGTTTGGCTAGTGTGAATGGTGATTTGGTGCCCAACGCCCCATGAACAACTTTTTGACACAATTTGGGTTTGCAATGTGTTGTTTTGTGGTAGTCTGACGACTAATTGCTTTGAACATGTATGATCTATTTGTAACCTGGTGGTGTGGTACATGTAGCAACGACAATGGGTTATGGTGTATGCCACCGCTGGGTGTCCCTCACCGACCGATCCCACGGCCAATAAGAGGGAGTTAAATCACATGTCCAGGAGTAAATGATAATGGGTTGATGTAGAATACGTTTTGGTAATCACAATCTCATATTTGATTGTAAAATTGTGTCTTAACACTAGATCACATACCCATTACGTTTGCATGTATTTCCACACATATAGGGTATTTTTAATGAATTAATGTTTTTATAACTTCGTCATACTAGCTGCTATACTAGTATTTAGTTTTAATGCAAGTAACGGTATGGGGCTTTAATCAAACATGTATCACTTAATACCATACCTGTTCAAACTCGGGTAAAAAAAACTTCGATTAATCGTATACCAGGCCACACACTTGAACACATATCGGGTTTCTAGTTTTTTCTTCTGGTACGTTAAGGTTTTTCTACCATCCATAGATAGATAAGTAATATTGAGCTCGAATTTTCGTACCCCATTGTTTCATTCTTCTTAATATTATCGAGTATATTTGTTATTGAATTTGGTTTCTCATTGTTAAAAATATATATTTCTACCATATCAATTATCATACATGCCTTTGATGTATCGGTACAAAGAGTAATTGGAATCTTCATATCGAGTTGTAGTTTGGGCTTGAAATCGGCCTGTTCGAGTCAGCTTGTAGCTCAACAAAGTAACTCATTTAAGAAACACATAATCAACCAAATAAATGAGTCTAAAGTGTCAATATACAAAAGTTTACTAAAGATGAGTAGCTCTCGTAACTTAGGTCTTTTCACGGGTCCTAGCAGTTTGAGAATAGTGTGGCGTGGATCGGTTCTCGTGGTGTTTCCATGAATTTTGATGGTTGCGACAGGGGCGGACCCACATATGGTGGGTCGGGGTGTTTTCTAAAAATTTAGTAGAATCGGTGTGTTAATTTTCTTAAGGACCCCATAAAAATAATTTGTTGGACCCCATAATAAAAAAAAGCAAGACTGATGTAGTGGAAAATCCCTTGTTTTCCAACTAAAAGGTACCAGGTTCAATCTTTAACTCTTTCGATTTTTAATTTTTCTAAGCAACCCCTCATCACATTGAAGGTTTCGTATTTTTCAATACTCCTACGAGATTTAATTCTGCTATTATTGTTTATTCTTATTGGGAACCCACATTATTTATTGGAAAAGTTTACACCTTTACTGTAAAAAAAATATCTTTTTCTAGTTTACACCTTTGTTGGAAAAGTAAGGCAACAGTGCACACATCAAGGTGGTAATTCTAGTTTGAAGATGATGTATCTTTTTCTATAAAAAAAAAGTTTGAAATTTTTGAGAAGAAAGTTAGACGAAAAAAGACTAACATTATCAAGCATCATTTTGTTAGATATGCAAATACAAGAGGTTGGCCAAACATTTTAGTGAGGTAACCATCGAATTACTTAAGTATAGTAGTTTGAGCCTAGATGATAACTTTAGTGCATCTAACGTTCAAAAGGTCTTAAGGTTGACAGAGTTGTATCTGTTTGATTTTCGTGGGGAACAACTTTAAATATTAGTAATGTTTTTTTTCGTTTCCAATGACATCGTGTATTTTTATTGTAGGTATTCTAATGAGTAATGATCATATAGTTTTATTTGATATCTTATTTTATTAATGAGTAATAATGATCACATAGTTTTCTTTGATATCGTAGTTTTTTATGTTTCTTATCCCGCCCCGCCCAAACTAAACGGCGACCGACCCGAAATTGCTTGTGAAAATTCTTAACACAAAAAAGCGGACCCCAGTGGGAAAAAATCCTGAGTCCGCCACTAGTCAATGAAATGGCGGAAATTCGAGTGAGGGTGAATATCGATCTATATGTGAGAAGGGCAATGAACTTTCAATTGTTGATTTGCATGCTAATCGATATACAAAAGATACATACCATCAAACAACACTTAAATTAAGTAATTTTTTATACGAACGAACTTTAAATAATACGTGTCAGCATACACGAGTTAATTGAATAACCCTACAAGAAATAATTACACGGTGCAAGTAACATGGAGATTGATTGTTGGCTCTCCAAGTGTAGTGATATATATTAAAGTTTAACTCCATTTTATTTGGATTAAATTTAATTTAAAAAACTTCTAGATCTTTTTTTTAACGTCAAATTAGGATCACTAACGGATCATTGTAGTATCATCGTGTTATGCCACCATCAGAATCACTCGATCATATTCATCTCCACTAGGCTATAATGCATATACACCAATTCAAAATAAATCTGGGAAAAAACCCCTTTGTAAAAATCGAACTCATAACCTAATGGTCCTAAAACTTTATCACACCCCCAATATACCACTAGGTTATAATGTCATGGGCTTTTAACTTTTAAGTACTATAACCTTACTTTTAATTGGTTTAAAACTTTGTATAAGTTTTAATCTTTTAATGTAACGGCTGTTTATTTTAGGTTTTATCTATATCTTACAGTTTGCTTAATTTTAAGACACTTATTAAAGGCTATTTTGGTATTTAATAGTTGTAGTATTTATAACATAATTTTGGTACTTGTAACATAAGTTTGTTATTATTATTATTTTTTTTTTTGAAACGCTACTTTCATTAAAAAAAACCTAGCAAGACGCTAGGAACCAACAACACAAGAAGAAACAAAGCATTACAACGGACATCTAGTCCACTCCGTCCAAACTAACTCCTTACACGGTGATCTATTCTTAATCCAAAGGAAGCTACACGATTTTATGTCTTCCACCGCTTTGGTAACGTTCAAGATTCCGGAAGAAAAAACACACTCGTTCCTCGTCTTCCATATAATCCAGCAAGTCGTGAGAATGATACCATAAAAGATGTTGCTTTTGATTTTCGGCAGATTGACATTCTTGTATACATTAAGAAGCTCAGGGACCGAAAACGCGTACATGGGGGAGACCTTGCACCAAGAAGAGACTGCGGACCAAATATGAGCAGCAAATGCACACTCATTCAGCAAAGCAAATGATCACATGATTTTTCACCTTCTGAATAAAGAGAACAAATTGCCTACCCAACGTGATCTCGATTCCCACAAGAGGGGGTTTTCCGTTTTCCCATATATATTGGGTTTCCTTCTGAATTAGTGTATACACATTATGCCTAGTGGAGATGGATATGATCAGGTGATTCCGCTGGTGACACGATAATACTCCAGTGGTTTGTCAGTGATCCAATTTTGCCGTTCAAAAAAAAAGTTGTACTCAAGCAAAAAAATTAACCCAAAAAATAAGTATAGCTCATGTTGTTACTAACTATATTAAGTAATTTAGAACCTACAAAAAACCAGAACAATTGATAACCAAACATAAACTAGTACAACGCTGTAATACGCGAGTTCCCTACTTATATATACCTTTTATACTTTTCAGTGTAAATTTCTGTTTTTGTCCCTGAGGTTTGTCCATTTTAACTATTTTAGTCCAAAAAACTAATTTATAACAAAACCATCCCTAAGGTTTGCATTTCTTAACGCTTTTCATCCCTAAGGTTTGCATTTCTTAACGCTTTTCATCCCTAAGGTTTGCATTTCTTAACGCTTTTCATTCCTAAGAATTAAATGAAAAAGCACCCTTAGGGATGAAAAGCGTTAAGAAATGCAAACTTCAGGGCTGGATTTGTTATAAATTAGATTTTTGGACTAAACTAGTTAAAATTGATAAACCTTAGGGACGAAAACAGAAATTTACTCTACTTTTTATATATCGATATTATTGATATTGATTGTTATTATTTTAGTTAAATAGTTAGGGTATGCGGAGTGGATGCGGTAAACCTCGGCAAAGTGAGTTTACCGATTGGTAAACACCGCCGCCAACATAGTTTACCACTCTCAAGTTTACCAATTCGGTGGTTGAATGCCGATGCGGTGAAGTGAGTTTGTGTGTGTGGTGGGGTGGGGTCCATCCATCTCTCAACCAATCACAGTTTTTCCTTTTTTTTTTTCTAAAAAAGTTTACCACTTTATCAAATGTCTAAACCATTGCCAACACTTTTCACCAAAGTTTAAACACTTTTGCCTGATTGACATGGCGCGCTCTGATTGGTCGGTTTTTTAGTTTACCACTCCAAAGTGTTTAACCACTCCCTATACCCTTACTAGAAAGGCGAGAAAAAACATCAGAAAACAATAAATAAACAATGGGGTAAACCGCAAATGTGTGATATATATTTAGCCTGCGGCTTCATTGTCGGTGAACAAGCCATCCAATTGGCAACCAAATATGCCAGCTTGCAATTTTACCTTCTACCTTTTTTTTCTGATTATAAAAACTTAAATAATGTCCTTCACGTTTTTATTATATTCATATCTTACACCAAATTACGCATAGAAGAATGATATTTTGATTTTTATGTTTATTTTAATTTTTGAGTTATTAACATAACTTTGTGATTCAATGAGCTACGTGGCAGGATCAAATCATCAAACGCAAGAATTTGGTCGGTGTCTACTCAAACAAACACCTTAACATGTGTCTCTAATATTTCCTTGTAAAATCTTTCTTCATTCACCTCCTCTTCACACAATTGATATAAAGATGAACATTTGGTACAATATCACTACCATCCCAATACATTATCAAACCAGTATCATACCGATACATTCAACACCCATTTTTAGAAATTCAGTATTGGTATTTTCAATACCACACCAATACTAATACCATATAAAGATTGACATTGTGTAGCAAGTACCAGTACTATACCAATAGATTCGATATAATATTCGATATTCGATACCCATTTTTCCATATGTTACCGTCTTGTACCGATACCGTACTGATCTCCAAGTTGATACTTTTTTCCACCATTTTAGGTTTTTTTTTTAATTTTATTTTGAAAAAAAAGCAAAAAATATTTAATAAAGACTAAAAAATATTTGTGCTTCAAACTCACTCACACATGACTTTTCTTTTCACACAATTTAATCGACACTTTACCCACTTTTTTCTCCAAGATCACCGACGAAACACAGATTTCGTCGTCTATAACTCCTCCTCCATCGTTAATATCTCCCACACAAAACCCTGCAGCAAACAAACAAACAAACAAACAACGCACTATTCTTCATTCAACTCAATAATCATCCATAAAACTCATCACAAGGTAAGTCAAATCCAAACCCCTTCATTTCCCAACACATTCACACAGAAAAAAACACGTATATCTTTCAAATTTCCCGTTTAATTTCATTGTTTATACGCATTCAGTCATCAATTACAATGCAATCGTAATGCTAATTTCTTCAATTGTTGAAATCGTTGCTTAATTTGTTCAATTGTTGAAATATTTCATTGAATTTGACAATTTGTACTGATTCTTGAATTTTGGGAATTAGGGTTTTTCAGATCTGGCGAAAATGAAAGTTTTTGAGAAATTCAAGATCTGGGTTTTGTTGATCTGCTTGATTTCTCAACTGGGTTATGGGTATTATCTCCCTGGTAGTTATCCTCACAAATATGTTGTAGGTGATACATTGTCTGTGAAAGTCAACTCTTTGACTTCAATCGAGACTGAAATCCCCTACAGTTATTACAGTTTACCGTTATGTAAACCCCAAGAGGGTGTTAAAGATAGTGCTGAGAATCTTGGTGAGCTTTTGATGGGAGATAGGATCGAAAACTCGCCGTATAAGTTCAAGATGCACACGAATGAGACCGAGATCTTTCTTTGTCAAACCAAGCCCTTATCGAGCGATGAGTTTAAGCTTTTAACGAGTAGGATCGATGAAATGTATCAGGTTAACGTGATTCTCGATAATTTGCCAGCGATTCGGTACACCAAGAAGGATAATTTCTTGGTGAGATGGACCGGGTATCCACTCGGGGTCAAGATTCAAGATACTTATTATGTGTTTAATCACTTGAAGTTTACGGTTCTTGTTCATAAGTACGAAGAGACAAATGTGGCTAGTGTTATGGGTGCAGGGGATGCTGCTGAGACGATCCCTACTGTTGACAAACCGGGAGCTGATATTCCTGGTTATATCGTTGTCGGGTTTGAGGTCACTCCGTGTAGCTTCCAGCACAATGCCGAGTCGTTAAAGGATTTAAAGATGTACGGGAAGTACCCGTCGAAAATCTCGTGCGAAACCAGCACCGTAACAATGGGTATAAAAGAAAACCAGCCTGTGGCTTTCACTTACGAAGTTGAATTCGTCGAGAGCGATATCAAATGGCCATCAAGATGGGACGCTTATTTGAAAATGGAAGGGGCGAAAGTACACTGGTTTTCGATCCTGAATTCGTTAATGGTTATCACTTTCTTGGCGGGAATCGTGCTCGTGATTTTCTTGAGAACCGTAAGGCGGGATTTGACTCATTACGAAGAGTTAGACAAAGAGGCGCAAGCCCAGATGAACGAAGAGTTATCAGGCTGGAAACTCGTTGTGAGTGACGTTTTTCGTGTTCCCGATCATCCAGCGCTTTTATGCGTTATGGTTGGTGACGGGGTTCAGATTCTTGGAATGGCGGTTGTCACGATCCTGTTTGCTGCACTTGGGTTCATGTCTCCGGCTTCTCGTGGGACCCTGCTCACCGGTATGCTGTTCTTTTACATGATTCTCGGAGTCGCGGCTGGTTACGTTGCTGTACGTATGTGGAGAACGATTTTCATCGGCGATCATAAAGGTTGGGTGTCCGTTTGCTGGAAAGTCGCTTGCTTTTTCCCGGGTATCGCGTTCTTGATCCTTTTCGTGTTAAACTTCCTCTTATGGGGCTCACACAGCACCGGTGCAATCCCGTTTTCGCTATTCGTTATCCTAATTCTGCTATGGTTTTGCATATCCGTCCCGTTGACACTCGTTGGTGGTTATTTCGGTGCAAAGGCCCCGCATATCGAGTACCCGGTTCGAACCAATCAAATACCGCGTGAAATCCCACCTCAAAAGTACCCATCTTGGTTACTCGTTCTTGGTGCGGGTACACTTCCGTTCGGGACACTCTTTATCGAGCTTTTCTTCATAATGTCTAGCATATGGATGGGCCGGGTTTACTACGTTTTCGGGTTTTTATTCATCGTCTTGATCCTTTTGGTAGTCGTTTGCGCTGAGGTGTCACTAGTCTTGACCTACATGCATCTATGCGTCGAGGATTATAAGTGGTGGTGGAAGTCGTTTTTCGCTTCAGGCTCAGTTGCATTATACATTTTCTTGTACTCGATTAACTACCTTGTTTTCGACCTCAAGAGCTTAAGCGGGCCTGTTTCGGCTACGCTTTATTTGGGTTACTCGTTGTTCATGGTTCTAGCCATCATGCTCGCGACTGGGACCGTTGGGTTCCTGTCATCGTTCTGGTTCGTGCACTATTTGTTCTCTTCGGTGAAACTTGATTGATGTTTCGAACCGGAGGTTAGATGAATTTGGAGGGAAATGAGAATAAGTTGGTTTGAGTTTTTGTAATGTTAGTTACAAGTTTGTAATCTTTAAGTTCTTGTTAGTATTGTATGAAATCATGGGCAAATTATATTGGATTTTTAAGTTGGTTTTTTCATTCATACATGTAAGGTTGTGCACTCTTATCTAATAACACAATCTCTCTTATGTTTGATAAACTGTGACATCCGAATTCAAAACCGAAAAAACCGAACCAAATAAAAAATCGGTTATTTGGTTTAGTTTGTCACCGTAACTGAATTCAAAATGGGTTATAAAAGTTATATATATATGTGTTTAATTTAATAGCCCAACCCAAGACCCAAATCCATTAGCCCGAATACATAATTATCAAGTCCAAAACTTATAGCCCAATTCGTCTCCTGACTTCTTACGTATTACGCTGCTAACTCAAAACCCTAGACTATTCGACTATTTGGACTTTTACTTCTACTTTAGACTCGTTTAAAGTTTAAATTCGGTCCTTGTATTTTATTTTATTTTTGATTTTTTTTTGGGTGGGGGGTGTTAAACTTTTGGTATTGGTATGTTTTAATATTGAGTTACTGATGCATTTGTATTTGTGTATAAATAGATACATGTTTCACAAAACAAAGGAAAAATAATTTGGTTAAATTCGGTTTTAACCAAAAACCAAACCGAATTCAAGCCACGAATTCAGTTTGGTTCGGTGTTTGGTTATGACCTCAAAAAATAAAAAATCGAATTAACCAAACCGTATTAACCAAATTAACCGTAAACCGCATCATTGAACACCCCTAGTACATGACATTGACGAAATTTTATACGCTATAGCCTATAGGACACAAAAGTGACATAAAAAACCGACACCGGATAAACATTATCGTGTGGTGATAATCTTTTCGTCTATGGAAGCATTGTTAATAGAGATCATAGCTAGGATTTTTGCCATAAGAGTGATGGAATAGATTCATGACATTTAACATCACTGATATTAGAACCCAACAAGAACTTAAAAACCACTATTTTAATAAATGTTTCAATCGTAAAGTTTTAACGAACCACACTACTCCAGCAGTTTGCAATGCCCGTCGATAGTTGTACCTACTAACCTGCAAAGCATGCAACTACGTGTCAACAATAAAGTTGGCGAATTCACAAATTTTAGTTTAGCAAAAGTAAAGTTCACAAATGTTTTTGGTTTATGTATGACTCGGGTAGCTAACCCTCATCACATGACTAAATTGTGTATCGAATGCTGACGTTTCGTTTGTGCACTCATTAATGTCTATCAACATTAATGCAAGAGTGTCATATGGTGGATGGTCATACATGTCGTATGAGAGAGCGAAAATGATCAAAATGACCCATGTGATAGTCACAAGAGTCGTATGTAAGGCGAAAAACGGTCATATGGGTTGGGTTGTATAAGGGTCAAATCATGTGACTCATTTGATGTCTTAGACAGACAAAGAAATGATTATTGTGATCGCTGACAAATACATACGATCCGTATGACCTTTTTCGCCTTATCATATGACCTATATAACTCGCACGATATAACAGGTGGACTGATGTACATTGTAATTAGAACATCGCAATCTAATTATAATAAGGCTTACCTAGAATAATTACAACAATGCAATCTTATTAGAATATGATTTGCAAAAAATAATTTTATGTGTGTATAACTTAGTAATTATATCTATGATATGTTAGATTTTAATTTTAGGTAGAACACATCTATTTTTTCGTATTGGTGACAAAAAGGTGACCGGGTGAAAGATAGTTGAAACAAACTAGATATTTTTTATATACAACATACATTTATTAGATATTTTTTATATAAACATATACGATATACGGCAAGAAACGATTATTACACGGAACAGAATCTTTATCTCAAACAGAAAAACATCAAATCCCTCCGTAAACCCAATCTCCCTTTCTAACAACCTACATGTGGGTGAGTGAGTGTGTGTGTAACCTACGTATATTTTTATATTGTTTTTTTTTTTTTAATTTTGTAATTAATTAGTGAATTATATTTAATCATACCTATAATCGCACCCCCAATGAATGATCAAGGACAAACGTGTCACCTTTTCATTTATTCATTCACAAAATTGTTTGACAAGACGATATTTATGGATTGTACTACATGAGTTTATCCATTGAAATTAATAATATTTACAAGTTGACATTGCAATAACAAAGTTTTATCTGTTTGATTACAAATGCAAGTTTAATCTATAGGTGTGTTATACATGAAATATTATGTTTGAATAAAAAAAGATAGATGTTACTATACTCGTTATTGAGCCTAGCAAAATGTGTGGGTTGAGCCAAGTGTCAGGTTTGAATGAGTTTGGGTCAAAAAAAAAAAAAAACATTGTTCTAAAAAAGTATCACTTTAGATATGCTTAAATCGGCTTAGATTAGAGTTAGCTCGGGTTGGAATGAGTCGATTAAGGAAAAAAAATAAAATAGTTCATCAGTTATATTTGATTATGTGGAGGCTAGGGAGACGAATTGGCGGTGTTAGTGGAGACCCTAGCCGAGCAGGCAACAATAATCGCGATGGTGGCGGCGATAGTGGTGAACTGGTGATGACCGCAGCGGTGGTGTTGGCGGTGATGGCAGTGTCGGTAGTAGCGTCGGAGAAGGTAACTACAACATTGATGATGGTTACTTCAAACTCTTGGTGGTTGGCAATGATGGTTGGGTTAGTGGTGGTTGCAATGGTGGTCGTGGTGGTGGCGATGGCGATGAGGACGATGATGATGGTAGCAGTGGCAAAGGTGGCGATGACGACGACAACCATTAGGTGGTAGAGACAAGCAATGGTTGTAGATGTTGCTCGCCCATTTTAACCTATTTAGTTGGCAAGTGTTTTATAAGAGTTTAACTTGTAGATTGTATTAGATTGTGATGATATTATTAGGGTTACATAAGAGGTGTGTCTATCTAGGACACCATAATACACATCTGGTCCCTATACTATATCACCTAGACCAATACTCCCCCACAAGCTAAGCTTGGGAGCGACTCTAGCTTCAAAATATAAAAACTAAACTATTAAGAACCAGATGCAACCCAAATCTGTAGTGTGCATCGCGATGTGCTTCCACCTTTTTCCCACTGTTAATTTCTTTTCGTGACTTGTAGCGCTAAGGATTAGGGATGGGCATTTGATAACAACTACCGCTATCGAATTATTTTCGGTACCGAATCGATACCCACTTTTTTGCGTTTTTGGTATCGATATTTTGCCGAATTTTGCCTTCAAATACCGGTATTGTACCAAACATTTTCGGTATGGTACCCACATTTAGCGAACTTCGGTACTAATATTTTCAGTACCGAGCTCATCCCTAGTGAGGCCGGCCGCCCAGCTGATGACGATTTTCAGTGGGTTGTGACTTGTGAGCACTAGCTCTGATACCAAGTTAAACTTGTAGAATTGTATATTTGCGCCATTGTGTCTTTTTTGCGACTCATTGTGTTATATTCCTCGGCATTGTGTTGTATTTTACTCAACATTGTGTTATATTTTGCAATCAATTGTGTCTTTGTACACTTCTTACATTTTGAAGACCTAAATTGTTCATTTTTGTTTTGCATGATATTTTGGTATTGAGAAAATGTAATAAACAAAGAAAATAAACAAGTCAAGTTAGCAATGGGTCTTGATCAAGTGCTAGAAATTAGGCTTGCTTAGATACTAGTTGGGGCCGTTGGGCCAAACACAATGATTCGTTTCTTCTGGTACTTTATTTTATAAAAAACTATAATTCATAATGGAATAATAAGATATTATAAGCAAATGGTTGGTGTGTCAAGAAACATAATTTATGGATTCCTCAAAAGGTATGCGACATATCAAAACCACGACCAAAGATGGTCCAAGATTTAGGGAAGAACATCAACCTTTGAGTCCTATGGCTCGGTTGTTCCATGAACCTGGTTCCAATGTCTATGTCATAACCATAATGGGGTGCAAAACCAAGATCAACATTGATGTCGTCAAACACAATACGGTTCATTCTCTCAACTGGCATCCTCGATTCTCGAGTTTGCAGGTAATTTTAACAACTTTATTGAATATTAGAATGCTTATTAGCGTACACATATTTATTTTTAACTTTATTGAATATTAGAATGCTTATTATCTTACACATAAAATCTTTTTAGTTTTTTAGTTTTTTTTTTCTTTTTTGAATTCTTTCGTTAACAAATATATGGTTTATAGTTATATGACTTCTAAAAATTTTCATGAACGTCGGTATTTAAGGTTTTCGACAAAGAAACAGGGAGCATCCGATGGGTTCCGACAAACATTAACTTCGACGACCATGTAATAGTCCCAAAAATAGATCCGAACATCAAGTTTCCGGACAAGTTTGTGGATGACTACATATCAAACCTCAGCAAATCTCCCATCGACAACTCGAAACCTTTATGGGATTTCCACATTCTTGACATCAAGACGGCTGAAGACGAAGGGACGGGAATTTTTCGTTTCCACCATTCGTTAGGCGACGGTTTGTCTTTAATGACACTTTTTCTTTCTAATACGCGTCAATCATCCGATATTAATGCTTTGCCGACACTTCCTGTTAGCAAAAACTCGGGTTACATCAAGTTTACTAGCTTTTGGTCTCCTCTACAAGTGTTTTGGAACTCCATTGTTGCGGTTATGATGTTTATTTTCACAATGTTGTTTCTTAAAGACACCGAAACACCGTTAAAAGGCAGCATGGGCGTTGAGAATAGACCTCGGCGTTTTGTTCGCAAGACTGTTAGCTTAGCCGACGTTAAGGTTGTGAAGGACGCTATGAATGTGGTGAGTTAATAATATGTAACGTTATTAGTGACGGGTCTAAGATTTATTTTTTGGGGCGGCAAACAAACATTTAAGGGAGGCGATCAAAATTTTTGCCTAACGAATACACTGATTTTTTTAAGGGGGTGACCGCCCCCAACCTTTAGAGTAGGTCCGCCCCTAACATGATCGATCGATGTATTCATGTTGCAGACGTTGAATGATGTTGCACTTGGAGTCACTCAGGCAGGTTTATCTACATACTTAAATCGCAGATACGGTTAGTTTTGATTCATTTAAGACTTTATATTAGGGAAAATCACCTAAGAAAATTAAAAATTGAAAATAACCATTGACTTTTTTTCTACCTTAAAATATCCTTTGACAAATTACCAATCAAAACTCATCACTTGAGTGTAGATCTTTAATTCAAACCTTTATTTTTTTTTTATTTCAGAAGTCTTTAGTAGTTTTAACTTTTATTTTATTTTATTTTTTTGTTTTTATTTTGTTTTTAACTTTTTATCAAAAGTGCTACAAATTACCAATCAAAGCTCACCACTTGAGTAGTAGATCTTTAATTCAAACCTTTATTTTTATTTTTTTTTTATTTCAGAACTCTTTTAGTAGTTTTAACTTCTTTTATTTTTTTTGTTTTTAACTTTTTATCAAAAGTGCTACAAATTGCCAATCAAAACTCATCACTTGAGTGTAGATCTTTAACTCAAACCCATTATTTTTTTATTTCATAAGTGTTTAGTAGTTTTAACTTCTTTTTTTGTTTTTTTTTTTTTGTTTTAACTTTTTTAAATTATCGTTGCAAGGATTTTTTTTTATTTTATTGTCGCAACCTTTTTTAGTTATTTTTTATTCTGAATTGAAAGCGACTAGGTTAAAATAAAATTTAATAAATTTAAGTTTTAATATGTTTAAAAGTTAGACTTTTTACCTTTTTAGAAATATGCACGTGTATTTTGGTTTTTGTTTTTTCTTAAAAGATTAAAAAAGGGAAAAAACTAAGTATTATAAAGAATTCAAATATAAGTTTCTAAATATTTTTTTAAAAATCCAAGGTTTAATAGTTCTAAGTTTTTAATAATAGATTTTCAACATTTTTTTTATTATTTTTGGTCTTTAGAAGTATTAATAAAGAATAAAAATTAAGTTTTTAAAGATTTTTATTTTCTTTATAACCTTTTAAGTTTATGTGATATCTAAAAAAATAATACAAAAAGATACAACTTTTACGGCCAAAGTTCGTGCGGTAACACTCAAGGAGCACACTATTTTCATATGCTTGCGATGAGTAACACACAATGTCGTAATTGGAAGTAGGGATGAGCATTTGATACCGGGTACCGGTACCGGTGCCCACTTTTTTCATTTTTCGGTACCGGTGCGGTACCGATATTTACGGGTAAAACACCGGTTCTTTTAGCTAAAAAACCATATTTGTTATGGTTTCAGGTGAAATCAGGGATGTCGATAGGACAGATCGTCATGATAAAACCAACTTCATTCCAAAAAACATTCGCCTTCGTGCAACATTCTTTTTCAACCTAAGAGCAACCACCAGGATCGACGTGAGTTCATTTCCTTGTGTATATGTGTATATATTCATATTTATAGTGATCACACTAATAGATATATATCATGTAAATATAGATAGGATTATATTGTTAGTTATTCCCTAAATTATGGGATTGTATTTTGTATATATTGAGATGTAAATCAATGAGAACAAGTCAATAGAGCCATAATATTCTTCATGGTATCAAGAGCCTAACCCTAACCCTATTTTTTTTCTCCCCCATCGCCGTCCGCTTCTTTCTTCTTCTCGGCCGGCCATGGCTTCCCCTCCCATCCACCCTGCTGTCACCGTAAACAACATCAAAAACTCTATTCCCTTGATCCTTGATAGTCAAACTGAGCATTATAACACTTGGGCCGAACTATTTGTCCTCCACTGCAAAGCATATGAATGCTTCGACCACCTACAACCTCGTGAGGATACGGCATCCTCCTCCGCAACCAAAGAAACCACTGACAAAGAAAAAGAAAAAGCCCCGGCCACCAAACCGAACTACCTTGAGTCTTGGGAACGGATCGATTCCATTGTTCTCCAATGGATCTACGGTACTATCTCTCAAGATCTCATGCACACCATCATGACCACCAACACTACCGCTTATGACGCATGGTGCCGTCTCAAGAATCTCTTTCTTGACAATCAAGCTGCTCGCACCATCACCATACAAAACAAGTTCTTCAACTCGCGACTCGAAAACTTCTCCAGCATGACCGAGTATTGTCAACATATGAAACTTCTTCACGATCAACTCATCAGTCTCGGCTCCACCATATCCGAGAATCAGCTTGTCCTTCAGATCCTCACCGGGCTTACCGATCAATATGAGAGCATCTCCCTCATTCTGCAACAAACCCAACCGCTCCCGGACTTCTACAACACGCGCTCTCGTCTATGCCAACTTGAAGAACGGAAGACCGCTCAAGCAAAGATATCGGCTCAAACCGCCGGCACGGCTCTCCACACGACCACCGATTCACCCCGCCGCCCCCCATCCGAAACCCGAAACAACACCGGTTCTGATCGCGGTCGTGGCCGAGGCCGTGGCCGAGGCCGCGGACGTGGTCGTTCCTCTAACGGTCGGGGCCGCTACCCAAATTACCACACACCCTACTGGCCGCCACCTCCTTGGGCCGGATACTACCCCCCACCACAGCCAAATACTTCTTGGGCCCAGTGGTCTCCTCCCCCATGCCCCTATCCTTCCAATCCACCTCCTGATCCAGCGGCCCAACATCAATCGGCCCAAGGGATTCTTGGCCCAAAACCGAATACTACTTCCTCGGCCCAAACGTATGCTGCTGGATATTCTCCCACTGATATAGCACAAGCACTTTACAACTTGGCTCTCCATAACAACGACTCTTCATGGACCATGGACACCGGCGCGTCAGGTACAATGTCTCCTCAATCTGATAAGTTTCCGTCTCTTTTTAATTCTGGCATTATTCGCAACATTATTGTTGGCAACGGCACAACCATTCCGGTACTCGGACAAGGCAACATCACCCTCCCCCCACCTTTCCCACCCTTTAAATTAAATAACGTTTTATACGCTCCTAATCTCGTTAAAAACCTTATTTCTGTACGTCGTTTCACTACTGATAACCATTTATCTGTTGAATTTGACCCTTATGGTTTTACTGTGAAGGACCTCAAGACCAAGAAACCTATCCTACGGTGCAATAGCTCGGGGGACCTTTACACTCTCAACCCGTCCAACATCACCAACCTCACCACTGCATCCACTTTTGCAGCTACTTCTCAAGACATCTGGCATCAACGGCTCGGTCATCCTGGCCCAGCTATTTTACAAACTTTAAAAACTTCATCTTCAATTTCTTGTGGTTCTTTAAACAATAAAGTGTGTCGTGCTTGTATTTTTGGGAAACATACTAGACTTCCTTTTGTTGCTTCTAATACAAGTACTCGTTTGCCTTTTGATATAATACACAGTGATGTTTGGACCTCTCCCATTATTTCTAATGGGGGACACCGGTACTATGTCTTATTTTTAGACGATTACACCAACTTTTTATGGACCTACCCTATAGCCAATAAATCTGACGTTTATGCTATGTTCACTAAATTCACCACTTTCGTTCACACCCAATTTGGTACCAAAATTAAACAATTTCAATGTGACAACGGACGTTAATATGCCAATAACCAATTTCATACGTTTTGCACCACCCATGGCATGCACTTCCGTTTTTCTTGCCCACATACCTCTTCCCAAAATGGTAAAGCCGAACGCAAAATACGCACTATCAATAATTTAATGCGTACCATGTTGGCCCACTCGTCAACCCCAAACACCTATTGGCATCACGCCCTTGAAACCGCAACATATTTATTAAATATTATTCCTAGCAAAACACTTGACTTTCAAACCCCCACCCAACGCCTATACAAGTGCTTGCCCTCTTACGACCACTTACGTGTGTTTGGGTGTATTTGCTATCCCCTTATACCCCATACGACCATACACAAACTTGCCTACCGTTCCTACCCATGCGTATTCCTTGGCTATCCTTCGAACCATAGAGGGTACAAATGCCTTGACCTCAAGACCCGAACCATAACCATCAACCGCCATGTCCTTTTCGACGAGACCATATTTCCATTTTCCAAACCACATAAACACCCATCTCATTCATACCAATTCCTTGACACCCCTATACACCCTTACCTTCGCCAGTCTACCCACCCAACCGACCCACCTGCTACACCTCCAACCGCTCCCTTGGCCTACACAACAGACCCACCCACCCCTACAGCCCACTCGCAACCGCCCATCCCTACGGCCCAATCTTCCCCTTCTCCTCTTCCGGCCCAACCTCAACCCTTTACTCCTACGGCCCACACCAACCCCTCACATAATACCTCTCCTCCAGCCCAACCTAACCCTTCGGCCCAATCACTAGCCGATACCTCGCCCCCCAACCCACTGCCCTCATCTACCAGCCCATGCCCTAGCCCACTCTCGGACCCAACACCTCCTGTTCCACCTCAACGAACCATCCACACCCGTGCCATGTCGGGTATTTCCAAACCCAAACATATATTCAATCTCTCCTCCACCCACATCGCACCTATACCAAAGAATCCCAATGTTGCCTTATCTACACCGGAATGGTTCAATGCCATGCAGACCGAATTTAATGCTTTAATTAAAAATGGGACTTGGGAACTTGTCCCGAGACATCCTGACATGCATATTATTCGTAGCATGTGGCTTTTTCGTCATAAATACAGGTCCGATGGCACATTAGATCGATACAAGGCACGGCTTGTGTGTGACGGTCGAAATCAGGAAGTGGGGGTTGATTGCGGGGAAACTTTTAGTCCGGTTGTTAAACCGGCCACCATTCGGACAGTATTAACGTTGGCACTGTCACAGTCTTGGCCCATTCATCAACTCGATGTTACCAACGCATTTCTTCATGGAAATCTTACGGAGACTGTATATATGTATCAACCTATGGGTTTTCGCCATCGCGACTATCCAGACCACGTGTGTCGTCTCAAAAAGTCTCTTTACGGGCTCAAACAGGCACCCAGGGCATGGTACCAAAGGTTTACGGATTTTGTCACTTCCATGGGCTTCGTGCAAAGTCGTTGTGACAATTCTCTTTTCACATATCATTACGGGGGTGACATTGCGTATTTACTGATCTATGTCGATGATATTATACTCACCACTTCTACCGACTCGCTACGGGTGAAACTAATGGGCAGCCTCGCGGCTGAATTCGCCATGAAAGATCTTGGACCTCTTAGCTACTTCTTGGGTATTACGGTCTCTCGAACCGGTCAGTCTATGTTTCTTTCTCAAAAATCTTATGCCTTGGATATTGTTCATCGTGCGGGTATGTCTTCATGCAATCCGGTCAGTACACCGGTCGATACGAAACCTAAGCTTGCCGCCACATCTAGTACCCCATTTGAAGATCCCACGTTATACCGAAGCCTTGCGGGTGCTCTGCAATATCTCACGTTTACTCGGCCCGATATCAGTTATGCGGTTCAGCAAATATGTATTCACATGCATCATCCGAGCCTTGAACATTGGCAGGCATTGAAACGCATTATTCGTTATATTCAAGGCACGGCAGCATATGGGCTCACTTTATCATCGTCTTCGGATATCTCTCTCCGGGCCTATACCGACGCTGATTGGGCCGGGTGTCCCGACACCCGATGCTCCACCTCGGGATATTGCGTTTACATGGGGCAAAATCTTCTATCTTGGTCTTCTAAGCGGCAATCGACCATCTCGCGATCTAGTGCTGAAGCTGAATACCGTGCAGTTGCTAATGTCGTAGCTGAGATTTGCTGGCTCCGCAATCTTCTTCTAGAATTGCGTCGACCTCTCTCCAAGGCCACCTTAGTCTATTGTGACAATATCAGTGCAATCTATCTGTCGAGTAATCCCGTTCAGCATCAACGCACGAAACATATTGAGCTTGACATCCATTTTGTGCGTGAGCAGGTTCAACGTGGCACGATACGGATTCTTCACACCCCATCTCGACTTCAGATTGCAGACATCTTCACCAAAGGATTACCTCGGGTTCTCTTCGACGACTTCCGCTCCAGTCTCAACATTCGCCCACCTCTTGCTTCGACTGCGGGGGTGTAATAGATATATATCATGTAAATATAGATAGGATTATATTGTTAGTTATTCCCTAAATTATGGGATTGTATTTTGTATATATTGAGATGTAAATCAATGAGAACAAGTCAATAGAGCCATAATATTCTTCACACACTAACTAGATTTATTGTTGTTTATCTATGGTGCATGGCTAGACTCTCATTGAAACAATGAAAACCGGGAATATGGGCCACTGGGGCAACCAAATAGGGTATGTGCTACTCCCTTTCGCGATTGGACTTAAAAGCAACCCGTTAGACTATGTGAAAGAAGCCAAGGCGGTCATTGATCGAAAAAAATCCTCTTTGGAACCTTTGTACACTTATTTTGTTGTTTACTTGGTCCTCAAGTTGTTTGGGATTAAGGTGAGTATGTAAAATCACAAGTAGTGTCTTGTTTCATCATGCAAGTCATAAATGAAAACCAACAAATTGCTAATCTTGTATGGTAAATGTGCAGGCTGTAGGAAAATTAAACCACAATGTGTTCTTTAATACAACCTTGTGGTTCAGCAATGTGCCTGGACCAGAACAAGAAATCACATTTTATGGTCATGATCTCACTTACATTGCTCCTAGTTGCTATGGACAACCTAACGTAAGTATACCTATAACCACGTGCATACAAAGGGTATTTTTATATAAAAGTGTGAGAAGTCTATGCAGACATTGTGCTTTAAGTTTTAGGCATGACGTTTTGGATTCTTTTGACATAGTATAATATAGAAAGACACCAAACGTAGTAATTTAAACACAATTATATGTATTCCAGTCATTAAATTTAAAACACGTTGATTAACTTTATTCGCATGGTCTTTAAGATTTCATGTCTAGAATACATTTCATTGTGTTTTATATGGTTGCGTTTGGTGTTTTTCTATATTATACAATGCCAAAAGAATCTAAAACATGATGCCTAAAATTTAAAACACAGTGCCAGTGCCTGCATAGACTTCTCACACTTTGTAGGAAAAAATGTCCTTTGTAGACAAACTCTTCTCCCTCTCTATATACACACACATATATATGCACATATATGCATGTGCAAATGCATATATGTATGCATGCATACATGTGTGAAGATGTCTAATTGCATAAGAAAAATGTAAACAAGTAAATTTAACCTAGTTTTTTTCTCCTTCCTACAAGTATATGAAATATACAAATTTCCTCTAACTAGTTATTCTAAAGGACTTGATTGGTTTTTTTTAAGATTCCTCTATAATCATTATGATATTTCTCGTGTTTTTTATTACCACCATAGTAAAGACTTTCTAAGAGGTCAAACATCCTGTAAAATTCTCTTTTCTAATCATGTTTAGCTATGCAATTCCTCTTTAATCTATAGCAAAAGCATATAAGAAGCATTATTTGATGTTAAATATTCCTTGTTAACCATTTTTTTTTTTTCTGGACAATTGATGTGTGATTTGCCTAAAGTGTCGCAACCCCCCCCCCCCCCCCTTATGAATTCGTCGTCCTCGAAGTAATCAGTAACAAAGTCATGGGCTCTTGATAGACCAAGAGGGTAATAACTAATAACTGTTAATACGAAGGGTTGGAAATTGCAAATGGTTTTAGAGTCACTTGTGTCTTGTTTAAGAAGATAGCGTGGATATACACCTCATGAAGGTTGATGAATCCTAACTTAAAGGGTGGTGGATGGTTGTGACACATTAAACAAATCTCATCGTTGATTAATTAGAGAGTTATTTGGTCATAAGCAAAGTCAACCATCAAACATAAACAATGTGTTTTGGGTGTTATTGGTTGCATTGATAGTCGAAAGACAAGGGGTACATTTTTGTGAAAATAATATTAAAAGAGGGGATGGTTAATTATGCATCATGTGGTTGCATTGATAGCCGAAAGACAAGGGAGTACATGCACTAATTAGCGTTTGTCTCAATTGCTGAGTGTTATGTGCCTTATGTTCAAAGCTTGATGCAAAACTACTATCGAGTCGGGGGTCTCACTGGAAGCAGTCTCTCTATTCCTACGGGGTAGAGGTAAGACTGTCTACATCTTACCGACCCTACCTTATTTTTGCTATTGGTGGAATATACTGAGTATGATGATGATGATGATCTTCGATTTAAATTGTATAGACTATAGAATTTTATGATTAACATAATTAACAAAAATATTGTTGCAGGCACTAATGATCCATATATTGACTTACATGGATAAAATGATGTTTGTGATATCGGCAGACGAAGAAACCATACCAGACCCTCATAGATTGTGTGATGATCTTGAGGAATCCCTTCACCTAATCAAGACAACCGCTTTATTAAGAGAGAACATAAAAAACAAGTAATAAGTAAAAATATTAGAAATGATAATTATTATATACATGTATTACTTGCTAAATCTATGTATCTTGTGTGTTCATCTTAAAAATAAAACACAAATTTTATAATTTGTTGTTTTTAGTTAGAGTAATTTCAATGGTTGTAAAAATCGTGACTAGACACCGATTAATCACAATTAATTACTGAGTAATTCTAATTAATTCCGATTAATCGCTAGTCACTACCTTACCAGCCGAATAACGACTAGCGATTTCTACAACCATAGACTAATTGTGTTTTAAGACTTTGTACACTTTGTAGGAAAAATAGACTTTGTAGCCGAACCCCACCCTTGTGTTAAATACCATTATATTATAATTTATAGAGTTAATTTCTTGGTTGGTCCCCGTGCCCTGCATATATTGCACAATTGATTCTTGACGTTTCTGATCCTAATAGTTGTAAATTTATTGCCTAATGTTTCTTCTGGTATGCATTTTATAAAGGGGAGGGCGTTGCAAGTTGATGTGTTAGAGAATGTGGGATGGGTCCATTTGAATTTATTAATAATTTAATTAATTTTATATATATGTTTTTTTTAATAATAAAGGGTAATTTGGTTATTTTACATATATTTAACAACGCTAATAAACGGTCGATCGTTAGAGATAGAGAACCATCATGAACATTTGCGTAACTATTAACCCGTAATAATCAATAGTGCAATCAATATGTACAAAGCACAAACACCAAACAAGCAATTAAATCCCCTTGGCTCTACAATCTTAGCATATAATTCACTAATTCCCGTAACATTTTAATCTAATAATTTAAAGAAAATTGTTTTTTTACTAGTGTGATATTATCCAACTCTATACGATATTGCATGTGTTCGTAAATGAACCTGAGCACATAATAACACTCTTTTGAAAAAAAGAAAAATTCAATCACTAAACTATAATTTTGGTAAACTATTTTATATTATTAAAGGACTCACAAATTTTGAGTTAGAATTGCATTTTATGACATCAAATCACACTTTTGTATGCATACTAGTTTTTGCCCCTCCCGCGTTGCGGGGCAGTAACCCGAATATTTTTCTCTCATAACATTATGTCTGTACAGAGGGCAAAATCGTAAATTATATTTTGAACTGGAGGCGAAATCATAATTTTAAACTGAGAGCAAAATCATAATTTTAAGCTAGGGGGAAAAATATAATTTTATTTTGAACTGTGGGTAAAAACGTAATTTTGAGGTGAGGGCAGAATCGTAATTTTGAGCTAGAGGAAAAAGCAACATTTTATTTTAAACTGGGTGCAAAAACGTAATTTTAAACGGAGGGCGAAATCGTAAATTGAAACTGGGAACAAAATTAAAAGTGAGTTTTTAACCGATGACAAAAGCGTAATTTTGAGCTAGGGGCAAAATTATAATTTTATTTTGAGCTGGGGCAAAAACGTAATTTTAAACAAAGGACGAAAGCGTAATTTTAATCTGGAAATAAAATTAAATGAAAAATAAGTTGGTCCAAAATAGAAGTGACAGGCAAGCTGTCTGACACTATTAATTTTAAACAAAGGACGAAAGCGTAATTTTAATCTAAAAATAAAATTAAATTAAAAATAAGTTGGTTTAATAGGGAAGTGCCAGACAAGCTGTCTGCCTGACACTATTCCTTAACTTGGAAATGTATATGTTGGAAATTATGTTCTTGATTATATTTTATAACCTTATCGGGGTTAACATATAACATCTAACTAACATACTGATTTTTCTTAATCACCCAACTTTTAAACTAATTTTATAGATTACTCAAATATTCCTTTAGTTATTATACTGATTCTATAAACATATCGATGCTACAAACTTTTCACTAACTTTTTTACCTCCCTAACTTTTAATGTGAATTTCACAAAATAGAAAACCTAACCTCAACTTTCATCAATTGGCTGATAGCACTCTCAATTTTCGATTTGTACTACACCACTCCTAACTTTCAACTTATTGGCCGATAACACTCCCAAGCTAACCTAACACTGACCCAATTTGCTGACATCAGCTGTCAAATCATCAAAAAAACCAAGTTAGATGCCCCATCATCAAAAAAAAACCAAGTTAGATGCCACATCATAAAAAAAAGCCACGTCAGATGACACCTCAGCTGCTATGTCATCAAAAATTCCAATGCCACGTCAACACACAAGTGCCACATTAGCAAAAAAACGAACTGGGTTAGGTTCAGTTAGTTTGAGAGTGTTATCGACCAATAATTTGAAAAGTAGAGAATGATGTGGTACAAATCGAAAGTTGTGAGTACTATCGACCAATTGATGAAAGTTGAGTTATTTAAATCCAATATCCCTATAAAACCAACAAACACTCTTTTTTTTCTTTATTCTACTTGTAACTTTATATTCGTAGTTTATCATTATCATGTTTTAGGGGGTGTTTGGCCTAGCTTTTTTAACAAAGCTTATAGCTTTTTTTTACAAAATAAGCTTAATTTGATGTTTGGTTTAGCTTTTTAAGCTTATGCTTATTAGCTTATATAAGCTAATTTGAATAAGCTTATTTGATGATGGTTTTTTAGCTTATTTGAAGAAACCTTCTTTATGTAAGGGCAAATGATATAAATAAGCTATAAGCTAATCCAAACACATTAAAAAGAGCTTATCAAATGATAGAAAATAAGCTATAAGCTAGTTTAAAATATAAGCATAAGCCAAAAAATAAAAAACTAGGCCAAACACCCCCTTATTATTCTGGATTTAACATAAAAAAAACAATATATATAGCCTATGGGAGATGGATATGATCGGATGATTCTGCTGATAACACGATAATACTCCAGTTGTCCGTCAGTGTTCCAAATTTGCCGTCAAAGAAAAAAACATAAAAAAACAAAATAAATATATTTATCTGAAATATAAATATAATATAATATAAAATAATAATAAATAATAATAATTAAGTGGCCAAAAATATATCATTCTCAACATATTCTAGGATCTGTGGTGACAGTTTCTCTGTTAACTTCCTCCAGCTGCTTCTGTTGATCATCATTCATCTTCATCATGTTGAATTACGCTGCAACCTCTTCCTTCAATTGCCATAACAATCGATTCACACCACCTCCTTTCTCTTCTAATTACACTCTCCACCCCCCATCTCACTCACTATCATCATCATCATCATCGTCTTCATCACCTTCCCTTTCTTCTCAATTCCATCAAAATTCCCCTTTGATTCATGTTTATAAGCATACCCATTTCAATCCTTCTCCAAGAACCAAGGTTAGTGAATAGTTTTCGTATATGTTTGTTGAAAGGTTAATGCTTTTTGTTGTTCGGTATGGAGATCTTTAATGGGAGTGTAATCCGATGATGAATCATTGTTTTTGGAAGTTTATTTGATGAAATTGTCGGTTTGTTATGTTTTTGATCTCTTGTTGTTTGTAATTTTGCATGCAATCTTGGTGAATTTGAATACGCATACCACATGTTTGTGAAAATGCCTGTGAGAGTTTGCTTTCACATTTAGTTAGAAAAAAAGGGAATGAAATCCCCAATTTATAAACAGGAGACACCCTTTGACATGCAAGGTCAAACCAACATGTTTTTACTAGAAGTATATGACTAAAAGTTCAGTGAATATATCATAACATTTTTCTAAAATTAATTTTACAATGCATGCCTGTGAACAGCTAAGTAGTTAATGCGGTAAACTATCAGATATTGGTCAAGGACCGATATTTAAGATATCGGTTATCGCGGTGAGATATCGGTGGGATATCGGTGATTTTAATATCATGCGAAACTTATATATATATATATATATAAATAAAAAGATTGTTTATTAGGAGTTCTGCGAGTTCTGTAAATATTTATGGTTCTGAAATGATCCTGGCCATATATATATATATATATATATATATATATATAAAAGATTGTTTATTAGGAGTTCTGCGAGTTCTGTAAATATTTATGGTTCTGAAATGATCCTGGCCCTATATATATATATAGCAATTTAACACTAACAATTCGATATACTCTCCTACCATTAACAAATTAACCTTTTTCAACTAGCTAAACACTAACAATTGTAGCATGTAGGAATTGACTAAGACGTAAAATACTAACATTTAACAATAACAACTAACAATTAAGACTTAAAATACTAATAGCAGCAATAAGAAGAAAGACAAATGGTAGAACCAAGAAAAAAGGTACTGATATCGGGAAAATCGGTGATACGTCGGTCCAATATCGGTCAAATATTGGTCAATATCGCCGATATTATCGGTGCCGATATTTTGCAACGATATCTCGGCAGGGGACCGATAACCGATATATCACTGATATATCGGGATATTAATGGTGTAAAATACTAAAATGTAATTGTTAACAATAGGGTCTGAAGGTAAGGTGCTCTCAAAACGAGCCCTTAAAAGTTATGATATCAGGGGCACCTGCATCAGGCAAAGGGACGCAGTGTGAGATGATTGTTCAAAAGGTTAGTTAAATTTTTAAAATTCTTTTATGTTTGTTTATACCTTGAATGTTCATATTGTTGGATGATTAGTTATTACTGTTACTTTTCTGTCCTTTAGTTCGGACTGGTGCACATATCAACCGGAGATCTACTTAGAAGTGAAGTGGCTGCCGGTTCTGAGATCGGAAATCAAGCAAAAGAGTACATGAATTCAGGACGCCTTGTTCCCGATGAAGTTGTCACCACCGTATGATATAATATTTGTAGTGACTTAAATTGCATTTTCCGCTTCTAAGAATAAAAACTGTAATTACCAACATTTTAAATTTACAGATGGTAATTGGACGACTTTCACGAGACGATGCAAAAGAAAAAGGATGGCTTTTAGATGGGTTTCCGCGCAGTTTTGCCCAAGCGCAATCACTGGAGAAAATGAAGATAAGACCAGATATCTTCGTTGCTCTAGATGTATGTGTACATAATTCTAATAAGAGTTAAATGCCATTTTAGTCCCTGTGGTTTGGGCCATTTTGCCAGTTTAGTCCAAAGGTTTCATTTTTAACCTGTGGGTCCAAAAAGGTTTCACAGTTGCCATTTTAGTCCACTTGGTTAACTTCATCCATTTTTTCTGTTAACGAGAAGGCCAATTTGGTCATTTTGTATGTAATTCTGTTAACTAAAAGGGCAATTCAGCCATATAAAATGACCGAATTGGCCTTCTCGTTAACAGAAAAAATAGATGATGTTAACCCAGTGGACTAAAATGGCAACTGTGAAACCTTTTTGGACCCACAGGTTAAAAATGAAACCTTTGGACTAAACTGGCAAAATGGCCCAAACCACAGGGGCTAAAATGGCATTTAACTCTTCTAATAAAATGGCCATTTAATATGAATATATTTCAGATTTAATGTTAACAATACGCAGTTTATTCACAGGTTCCCGATGAAATTCTAATAGACAGATGTGTCGGTAGAAGGCTGGACCCTGAAACAGGGAAGATTTACCATATAAAAAACTTCCCTCCAGAAACTGAGGAAGTCAAAGCAAGACTCATAACCCGGGCCGATGACACAGAAGAAAAGGCATATATTCATTATCTGTATAGGGATGACAAGATAGACGGGTTGGGTAACGGTTTAAAGCGGGATCGGATTAAAAAGGGTCACTGTCTGTATGAGTAAAGTGGGCCGGTGTGAGTTGACCAGCAAACATTTTTTGTTCATTTCTGAAAAAGTTATTTACATGTAATGTAAATAATTGTTACAAACACAACCTAAATTTTTGAATAAACATTTAGAAGGTTGGGTATACTAAAGATAGACTTTTGGTGACTTTTAACACATTTTACCCGTTCCCCTATTAGCTAAAATTTCCAAGTTGACATGTTTGAGATAAAACACACCCCACTCATATGTAAACTATGCAGTTAATGCGGTAAAATATCCGATATTGGTCAAGGACCGATATTTGAGATATAGGTTATCTCGGTGAGATATCGGTAATTTTAATATCATGCAAAAATTTTATATATAGCAATTTATAACTAACAATTCAGTGATATAACGGTTATATTGGTCAAATGGGTAGGGATCCTGTACATTAATCCAGAAGTGTGAGAAGTGTATAATGTATTATAACACTATATATAACACTATATAACACCATATAAACACTGTATAACACTATGTAACACCATATAAGATCATATAACACTATGTAACACTATATGACACTATATAACAATATATAACACTATACATCTAACATAGACATGCTATCAGACAAACTATAGTGTTATATTTGTTATATATAGTGTTATATGGTGTTACATATTGTTATACGGTGTTTATATGGTGTTATATATAGTGTTATAATACACTTCTCACACTTCTGGAATAATGTACATGATCCTCTATCTTGGTCAAATATCGGTGATATATTGGTCAAATATAGGTTATATTGGTCAAATATCGGTCAATATCACCAATAATATCGGTACCAATATTCTGACCGATTTTTTACACTGATATTTTACATGGAGACCGATAACCGATATATCACCGATATTAACTGCATAGTATGTAAATGGGTCGAAATTGTCATTTGTGTTATTTACAGTTGATTTAAATGATAACGTCTCTCTTCTCTTTTAGGTTAAATCGCGTCTACAAATTTATAAGCAGAATGTGGAAGCAATATTATCCACATATTCGGACCTTTTAAAGAAGGTTTTTTTTTTTTTTTTTTAATCCGCACCGATCTGTCTCTTCTGAATTAACTAGTGCTATATTATAATTTTTGTATGTGTTTTCTTACAGATTGATGGTAACCGTCCTAAAGATGTAGTTTTTGGTGAAATAAACTCTATGCTATTGCAAATCCAGAAAGAAAAAGAGACAAAGAAATCAGGCAAGTTCACACGGACTTTGACGTTTGAAATGAATATATCATTAGTTTACGGCTTTACGCTAATGCATCGTATGTTTTGAACTTTTTGTTAAATTTATAATTTGCTTTTTATAACCAGAAAACGCTATTAAACTTAACAGCCAGTTCAACAAGTCACCTGCAACCAAGGTATGTGGTTATGCTATCTTATCCTTTTATAGTTTTATGTCTATTAGTTTTATTTATACTTTTTTATTAATTTAATCTCTTTTACAGGAAAACTGGAGAGGGATTCCCACCAACTTAAATAACATTCCTCATTCGAGAGAAATTAGGGAATATTTTTACGATGATGTGCTTCAAGCAACTCAAAGAGCTATCAATGATGGAAAAACTCGAGTAAAAGTGGAGATCAATATTCCTGAGCTGAACCCTGAGCAGGTGAGAAATGATTAATAGTATCGGTAGGGCTGTAAACGAACCGAACCGAACGTTCAGCGAACAGTTCGTGAATCGTTCGGCGGGAAGTTCGTTTATGTTCGTTCGATTAGCTTAACAAACGAACACGAACAAAAGATTTCGTTCGGTTAGCTTAACGAACGAACACGAACACAGGTCTCGTTCGTTCGACTGCGTTCGTGAACGTTCGGTAATATGTTCGTTACGTTCGTGCGTGTTCGTTTGATTATATGAAAAAAATAATAAATAATAAACCTTTTATCCAAACATATTGAAAACTTGAAACCCTGTTTTTTTTTCCAAGTTAGCTAAAATTTGGACATTCTAAAACATTTTTGGGGTTAATTATGCTAAGTTAGTTAAACTTGATTCATCTCTTTTGGTGGTGTAGTAGACTTCTTGTGTTTTGATTTATCATTTGATGGTTGTATTTAACTACTTATATTCAATGTTTAAGGATAACAATATTTTTACTTTTTTATTTTCAAGTTAAATGTTCGTTTGCGTTCATTTCTATTTGCTTGTGTTCATTTGTGTTCGAGACCAGTGTTCACGAACTGTTTGTGAACAACTGAATTTCCTTAACGAACGAACACGAACATAAACTTATGTTCGGTATGCGTTCGTGAACAGTTCGCGAACATGTTAATTTCCTTAACGAACGAACACGAACATAGCCTTGTTCGTGTTCGTTCGGTTCGTTTACAGCCCTAATGATTATCATTTTTCAATTACTTATCTTCTTGGATTAAAAAAAAATTATGTGCTTAACTATTTATAAACAGGATGTGTATCGGATAGGTACTTTAATGGAACTTGTTCGTGTTCTTGCTCTTTCATTTGCTGATGATGGAAAGCGTGTCAAGGTATGTTTATTCTCCACTTGTAATTATTACTAAACTTTATATATAATAATAACTAGTTTTTTTACCCGCCACGTGTTGCGGCGGCGCCATACGCCGCATGATAAGTTATAGACTACAATCAACCCGACTCGTTTCCGAACTAAATTTACGTTGAAACGTAGAGTAATCCGTATTCATACCGTTGAGTGAAAATGTATTATATTTGACCCGACTTGTTTCCAAACAAAATTTACATTAAAACGTAGACCAACTCAAAACGTACATAAAATAAACATTTGCGTTGGCGTCGTACGCGGCGTGATAAAGTATATAGACTACAGTCGAGTCGACTCGACTCATTCCCGAACTATATTTACGTCGAAACGTATAGTAACTCAAATTTATACCGTCAAATGAAAACGTATTATGTTTCACCCGATTTGTTTCCAAACAAAATTTACGTCAAAGCGTAGTCCAACTCAAAATGTACATAAAAATAAAACATTATATAATTGACCCGACTAGTTTCCAAACAAAAGTTACGTTAAAACATAGACGAACTCGAATTTATACCGATACATACAAAAAAATAAAATGTAAGAAATCAGTTTTAGAGTAAACTCGAAACTTTAGAAACTTGAAGACAGGGCCGGCCCAAGCCCAAGTATTTTAAGGCTTGGGCTTTAGGCCTCCAAATTAATAGGGCCTTCAACTTAAAAAAATATATATGATATTTGCGTTGGGCTAAACTTATCTTTACACATACAAAAAATATATAAAAATACAAAAAATAATAAGTTAACTTCGCCAACAATAAACCTTTTAGTTTAATTTTCCGGTCCCAAGCCCGGGTAAAAGAGGGTTTTTTCTCAAATAGTGTTTTTTTTTTTTGGAAAAAGGCCTTGAGTTTTTGAATTTGCTTTAGGCTACCAAAATGGTTGAGCCGACCCTGCTTGAAGAGGTCAAAGTGACATTTACAAAGTTAGAGGGGTTAGTTTTGACATTGTCACAAAGTTTAAGGGTAGAAAGGGTCGGTGGCAAAAGCCACCAACCTTTCATTTAAGGTATTATTAAAATAAAAAGAGTAAACTGCCAAAATGGTCCCTGAGGTTTGGTCACTTTTGCCACTTTAGTCCAAAACTCAAACCTTTTGAATCTAGGTCCCTGTGGTTTCAATTTTGTTGCCATTTTCATCCAAAAGCAAAATCTGGTCAGATTTTTCAGTTAACATCCAGTTTTTTTTTTTTTTTTTTTTTGTCTTTTTCCTCCCTTTTACTGAAGGGCAAAATGGTCAGATTTTTTTTTTAATTTGTTATAATAAAACGTTAAAAATACCATTTTGCCCTTCATTAAAAGGGAGGAAAAAGAGTTAACTGAAAAATCTGACCAAATTTTGATTTTGGATGAAAATGGCAACAAAATTGAAACCACAGGGACCCAGATTCAAAAGGTTTGAGTTTTGGACTAAAGTGGCAAAAGTGACTAAACCTCAGGGACCATTTTGGCAGTTTACTTGAATAAAAATTAAAATAACAACAATGCAGGTTTCTGTTCAAGGATCAATGGGAGAAGGAGCACTTGCAGGAATGCCGTTGCAGCTTGCAGGGACCCGAAAGATTTTGGAGTTTATGGATTGGGGTAATGATGGTGCAATGGGGAACTTTATAAACATTGGTTCAATAGGTACTGATTTTAAAAATTAGTTAATTGTGAATTTTTAAAGGTTTATCGTGCGTGCAGAAGGGCTGTTCATGAGCCAAGCCGAGCCAAGCCAGGCCAAGCTCAGGCTCGGCTCGATTATAAACCGAGCTGGCTCGGCTCAGCTCGGATTTGAAACCGAGCTGAAAATCTAAGCTCGGGCTTGGCTTGGTTTTAAACCGAGCTAGCTCGGCTCGGCTTGGTTTGGCTCGATTTTATAAAAAAAAAACTAATATATACCTCTTAAAATTTAATAGCCTAAAATATTATTCAATAATTTAAAAGAATATATTCAAAATAAGTTCAACCTAATACAATTCAAACCAAAATCAAGTTTAACAACGCAAAATAAGT
Organism: Helianthus annuus; assembly: GCF_002127325.2. Lineage (NCBI taxonomy): Eukaryota > Viridiplantae > Streptophyta > Magnoliopsida > Asterales > Asteraceae > Helianthus > Helianthus annuus. The sequence goes on along the minus strand of NC_035442.2, from coordinate 172,764,822 downwards.
TTTAATTTCAATAAAATACAATATTAGTTCATTAGTATGGTAATCAATCTTCAAATATGCCATAAATATCAAATTACAAACCTATATACATGTAAATAATAATCAGTTTTTTTGTAATATATTATAATGTATATAAAATTAAAACTTATTATAAGTAAAATAATTCGAGCTAAACCGAGCCGAGCTACAAAGCGAGCCGAACCGAGCCAGCTCGGCTCGTTACGAGCTGAGCCGAGCTAGGCTCACTTTCTAACCGAGCCGAGCCGGCTCGGCTCACTTTTAAACCGAGCCAAATCGAGCGAGCTTTTTCCGAGCTAAATCCGAGCGAGGTTCGAGCGAACTCCGAGCCGCGAGCTTTTTGAACAGCCCTAGCAGAAAGTAGTTAAATTGTTAATGCGGAATCATACTTCCCCTGGTGTCCTGTAGGTGGCAAGGAGGTTGATGAAGTAGATGACATTTTCATTTTAGTGGCTCCTCAAAATGCTATGGGAAATTGCATCATCGATGTAAATAATCAACGTGCCAAATATGATTACAATAATTGTATTTTTTTTTTTAAATTTATCTAGATGTTTGAATAAAATGATTTAGAACTTTTTATGCTATAAAAAATAATGCACGCAATATCAACCCATTTGACCCGTTTTCTTTTTAAGATATTTTCTTGTAATTTTATCTTGCCTACATCGGTTGAAATTGGCTCCAAAGTACACGGATAGTCCCTGTGATTTTCCAAAATTTTTGATTTAGACCCTAATTTTCCAAAAGTACACGAATGGTCCCTGTGGTTTCTACTTTGTAACGCATTTAGTCCCCAGCCAAGAAATCTAAAGGTTTCAGGAGGTCCAAGTTAGGGACTAAATGCGTTATAAAGTGCAAACCAGAGGGACCATCCATGTACTTTTGGCAAAAGTTGGGGACTAAATGTGTTACAAAGTGCAAACCACCGGGACCATCCGTGTGCTTTTGGAAAGCTAGGGACCAAATCCAAAATTTTAGACAACCACAGGGACTATCCGTGTACTTTACTCGTGTAAAACCTAAAGATTGACATTTCGTCATGTGCGGTAATGCAGGATCTAAGAGCGATGACTAATGCTGCTGGCAGTCGTCCAGTCATTCTCATTAATCCTAGGCTCAAGGTTGGTCCACAATTTCAATTACTATTTCTTTTATTATATATCATAACAGCTCGGTAATCTCTTTTGAATTAAATAAATCTAAATGTAAATTATTTTTTAAAGGTACTAATTTTCCTCTTCAATTTCTATGATTAGGATTTACCGGCTTCAAGTGGTATTATGCAGGTAAGTTCCAAGAGCCTATGTGGCACATTAGTATGATAGAGGGTGTAAACGATATGGGCCAAGCCCGAGCCTTCCACTGCTCGAGCTCGGCTTGTCATGTTTTTATGAAGCTCGACCTCAAGCTTGGCTCGATTCGAGTTTATTTATTTGAGCTCAAGCTTGGCTCGTGAGTAAAACCCAAAGCTCGAGCTCGGCTCGAGCTATTTTGATAACAAACTCAAACGAGCTAAAAGCTCGGCTCGAACTCACTTCGATATCGCTTAAACGAGCCAAAGCTCGGCTCGCCAATGTTATTAGTTTAAATCATATGGGCCTAAGTTGAAACCAACTTGGGCTTTTAAGGGCTGGGTTATAATCATCATTATCATAATAATATATAAAAAAGAGTAAACTGCCATTTTGGTCCCTGTGGTTTGGTCAATTTTGCCACTTTAGTCCAAAACTCAAACTTTTTGCATCTAGGTCCCTGTGGTTTCAGTTTTATTGCCATTTTGGTCCAAAAATGACAAAATTGCAGGATTTTATAAGACAAGTATGACCTGATTTCATTTTTGGACCAAAATGGCAATAAAACTGAAACCACAGGGACCCAGATGCAAAAGGTTTGAGTTTTGGACTAAAGTGGCAAAAGTAACCAAACCTCAGGGACCAAAATGGCTTGTTTAGGCTCGCGAGCGTAAACGAGCTTTATATTTCAGGCTCGAGCTCGGGCTCGATAATTAAAAGAGCTGTATTTCAGGCTTGAGCTCGGGCTCGTTAAGGCTAGGCTCATTCCAACTTTTAACCGAGCCGATCCCGAGTAGCTCTCGAGCCTCTGGGCTTGTTTACACCCCTATTAGTATCTAGTCCAATCATTACGTGAATTTATAAGTTGACTTACCACCTTGATAGACTATGGGTCGAGAACAAAGACTAGAGTATGCTGCATCTTTTGAAATGTGCTACCAGTTCCGGCTTCTTTATTACGCAGGAACACAATATCCGATTATGGGTGCTTTAAGGTGAATGTACATTTTCTTTTTTAGTCTACTTTTGTGTGAACTTATGTTTTTTTAAGAAGAAAACGCCTAAATTGACCATGATCTTGCGTCGTATATACATACAGGATGGCTTATCCATATAGGTATGAGCTGTTCAAAAGGGTAAACGATGCAAACGGGAAGGAGAAATACGTCATTTTGTCAACGTTTCCTAGTAGACCAACTGGTGATGAAATTAATGATGCGTTTGAAGGACGAACAAGGTACAATTTGCATACAATTATCGTAAACCGTTTATCATATTCAATATTCATCACATTACTGTTTTCATCCCTGTGGTTTGTCAAAAAACACTATTTCAGTCCATTAGTTTAAAAATTACGATTTCAGTCCCTGTGGTTTCACTTTCGTAACCATTTCAGTCCCTGTACTTAACAGAATAATGGATTGAAATGGTTACGAAAGTGAAACCACAGGGACTGAAATCGCAATTTTTAAACTAATGGACTGAAATAGTGATTTTTGACAAACCACAGGGACGAAAACAGTAATTAACTCTTTAAAATATTATTGCAGAGATAAAGTTAAGAAGTCATCAGGATTCTGGTAAGATTTTCCATTGTACTTCAACAACTTTGACTATTCAAAAAGTCAAAACTTACTTATTTATGGTTTTTAAAGCTGATTGATTAATGGTGATGTCGTTTTCAGGGGTTTCTTGAGTGGCATACTCTCAACATAGAAACATATTGTTTGAAAGAAAATGTCTACTTACTATCAAGAACAAAACAGTTGAATATGAAGCAACATTTTATGCATCTCCTGTAAAATATCTAAATGTACATTTTTTTCTTAGATTTTGATACGTTTTGTAAATTTAACGAGTTAACGTTACCCTGCGCGTTGCAGCGGGATGTATGTTGATAATGAAAGTCTTTACTATGTTGATTATAAATATTGAATTTATATGTCGGATCCGAAATGAGTATAATACTTTATAAAAATTGCTTAATTGATTATCGTAATATACCAAACATTCTATTTAATAAATATTTTTTAACAATAAGCTATGATCCTTTAATAAATAAATCAGTAAATAATTCTAATGATACTAATATTTGTATTAGTTTCATTGGTTATATTGTTTTATTAAATTTTTGGGTTTATTATAATTATGAACAAACTATAAGGTGTAAGTTGTAATTTCTTATACCTAGAGGTTAAATTTGAGAATTTAAGTAAAATGCACACTAATGATTTTGTTCATTACTTTCACAACCGCTACATGCGATGGCGATGTTCAGTTGGTGGTGGTGGCGGCGCTCTCACCCACCCCTTCATCTCTCTCTCTCTCTCTATATATATATATACACACACATCGCACTCTTTATATACACACATATATTTGTATATGATGTTTGAATGTAAACAGTAGACTATTATGCATATACTTTTCAGCTTATTAAACACGATAATTAATAGTGTAAGTGTGATTTGATCATGGGTTGGCAATGCCACAAATCTTGGTCAATGTATTTTTTTTGCAACTATTTCATTAGGCTGGACGGTGTGGTCCGTATTTCATTAGGCTGGACGGTGTGGTCCGTCCTCAGCCCCGTCCTCCCTCGGCGACGTCACGTCCCCATCGTCACCCCCCCCCCCGTCCCGTCCCCATCGTCCGAATTCAGCCGTTTGCGACGGAGCAAACAGGTGGGCCTCCTTTCTTTCTTCTCGACGTCCTCTCCGTCACCCCATCAGCCCCTTCGTGTTCAGGATGATCGGATGAGAGATCTTCCTCCGACTCCGATAAATCGGTCAAGCGGGAGGCTACCCTCGACTTACCTCTCTCTATAAAAACCCCCTCCCCGGAGGGGAGCATAAGCTCCAGGATGAGTATGTCCTGGATTACCGGATTCATTCTCGTCCTGATCCACCATGAATTTTTTTTGGAAAGAAAAATGATAGGAGAGGGCTCGTAGTGATCTTTGAGATCCTGTCACCATACTGTTCAGCCTTAGGGGTTGGCAATTAAGAATAAGCATATCCTTTCTTTCAAATCACTTTTGTGTGTACTTAACAACCCAATTCAACACATGCAACCAAATCTAACCAATAATAATCAAGCGAGCATGCCTTTTCGTTTATGACCCGATGTGATTTTCATGCGAACCGACATATCCCTTATTTTTGAAGTTTGCGATTAGATCAACATGCCGCTGGAACCAATGCGATTGTTCGCATGACAGTTACATGATAAAAATAAATTGAGGGGTCATAACTTTTTGGAAGGTGTATAAAGATTATGTTGGAAATTTAATAAATAATATTATAACTTTGTCCTGGGTTTCGGTTTTGTTTTGGGGGAGTTCTCGGTTTTCTAATGAAGTTTACTTTAAAAAAAATAATATTATATTATGAGTTAATATAATGAATATTTAATAAATAAGCCAAGATAAATGAGAGATCTTGTGCATTAAGTTTGTGTGTTGGAACCATGAACATGTGGGAAATTGAGCTTGTCCCACATAGGTGGAGAGATAAATCTTTTGTGTATTTATAATTAGAACTTTCTACACGAATGTATTCTTGTGTGACAACTCACACCCAGTGGTAGCCAAGAGGGTGCAAAGCACCCGACACGTGCACGGGCCCGGGACGAGGGCGATGGGCGCAATGTGGCGCTTTGATGACGCCCTTTGCACTTTGCACGCTTGGAGACGCCTTTAGTATTCTTTAGATGCGTCTTGGCCTGGTGTTGTCAGCTAGAGACTGTTCTAATTCCACAAGTCAAATGATGAGTTACAGAATTCATTATGCCATTGAATTCTAAAATTTATTTTTATAAGTTTCAGAATTCACCGTGCTTTATGGTTACGAATTCTAACCAGTATATATACAAAGCTTTGTGCTTTGTTTTTGACACACTGAAATTCGTATGGTTCATACCACGCACAGTTTCAAACAATTTCCTTAATCTTGAATCTCTACGCACTCTTGTTTCAGGTATTTTTTTCAGGTGCTAGGCTAATCCCGGCAGTACAATCTGCTTAGGCTGTTGTACCCTGGGAAACAGACGGGTTCACCTGGGTGGCCCGAAATCTGTTTTAAGCGAAGCGTGATCTTCACGTGCCTCAGTCACCGTTGTTTTCTTGTATTCTGTTCTTAGTTTAATTTACATTTCTTGTATTGTAATTTCTTTCAGTTTACTTTTGTTCCACTTTATGTATTGCAATCAGATTGTTTATTAATAAAATTGTTATTTTATTTATTTTGTGAACGGTTGTCCTACAGATTACATGATAAAAAATATATTAAAGTTAACCTTTCAAACATTGTTTGGTTAAATAATCAAATAAAAAAGAAAGTAAAAAAATAGACAGAAAATAACAAAAGGAAAAGAAAAAAAACATGTTTAAAATATTATTTCTTGCATAGTGACTTACTATATTTTTACGAATTTTGTATTGGTGGGAAATGGGAGTTTCTGCGAGAGCATTCACATCTATTTCACCATATTTTTACCCTAAATTATACTAAAAAACACTATATTTTTTTTCTCCTTTTTAATTAAATAATATTTTTTATACCTTTTATCATTACATTTTCTCTCTCCTTCACTCACAACCATTTTCAAAATATATTAAAAAATTATAGGGGGTGAACAGCGTCCCTCCAAATATACATATGAACAGTAACATTTTCTCTCTCATCCACTCACAACCATTTTTTATACTTTTTATATTTTAAAAACATCACACACACAATTTGATTATTTGGATGTGAATGCTCTCAACCATCGCAATCTTTTGAATTTTGTGATCATTTTTTTCAAAACCTTTTTTTTCGCCCACTTTCAATTTTAGAGATGCAACCGTTATTTGGTAGAGGACGTGACTTTTTATTTGGAAGTTCGCATAACATCTGTTTAATATATGGTATGTCACATGTGTTTATATTAATGCAAGGGTATTATTTAAGGGTGTGATGTGAAAAAACACAACCATTAAGTTAGCCTAAAGTACTCTAAATTACTTTTTGTAGGGTTATATAATGAGCTTCTAAATCTTTTTGTATGTTTCATTATGCTCTCTGATATATGTTTCTTCTGTGCTTGGTATATAGAGAATCATTATGGTTTTTTAGTTCTTATGCCAAGGACTAAACTGTAAATTATAAAATAACAGGGGTAGAAATATATATTTTGGAACTTGGTTGTCCTGCTGTGTCTCATTTATATTGGTCAGGGACTAATCATGTGTTATTCATAATTTTGTTAAAAACTTGAATGGAAGGGGAAAAATTGATATCTTAAACATAAAAGATGAGTATTCGGGTATAAATTTGTTACAAAAACATCTATGAGTCTACTATGGGTATGGTGTTAGGTGATATCCGCTCAACCACTCAAACTCGTTACCCGTATCTAAACCAAGTATGAAATATGGTATGCTGAATTTGTCAGAAACTTGAAATTATTAAAGCTATATAAGTGTTAAAAGTGCATTTAAGTATTTGTAATTTCAATTTTGCTTTTAAGGTGAGTTTAAGATCGAATTTCGGTTAATGGTTAACCCAACCTGTAAATGTTAACCACACAAGATCATAATTGGTTACACCCCGCAAATGATACCCGTGAACCTGATAAATAATTTGCAATGGGTATCTGACAGATTTGCTACCAAGTATAAAAAACAATCTGATAGTCGAGTATCATAATATGAACAATTTCATATATCCCCCTCTGAACTTGAAAAATCACTTATTTCTTCGAATCATGTTTAAAACTTTGTGGACAAGTATTCAAGTATTAGATTAGATATAAAAATATCTATGAGTTTGGTATGAGTATGCTATAAGGTAGAGGTGTACAAAAACCGGTTTTAGAACAGTAACCAAACCAAAACCGGTTTTTTTAAACCGGTTCTAGAACCGAACAAGCGGTTTGTGACTGATTACTATTCTGGATCTGAAAAACCAGTTAATAACCGAAACCGGTTTTAAAAACCTTTTTTTTGGCAAAAACTGGTTAAAACCGATCCCAAGCGGTTACACCGGTTACTGTTTTGGGTTTGAAAAACCGGTTAGTAACCGAAACCAATTATAAAAAAACCGACTTCTGTTTTGGATGAAAAAAACCGGTTCGGTTAAAAACCGGACCGGTTAAAAAAAACGATTTGTACACCTCTACTATAAGGTGATACCTCCTCATTTACCCAAACTCATTTATCCGTATCAAAACCGAATATATTAATATACTATATAATCTTAAAAAGTATAACAAATAGTATGTTGAAGTTGTTAGAGATTTGAAATTATTAAAATAACAGAACTATTAGAAACGTTGTTAAGTGTTTGTTATTTCAATCATGTTTTTGAGGTAAATTTAAGATTGGGTTTCGGATAACGGTAATTAAACATGTAACTTTTAACAACATAAGATCATAAATGGGTACACCCAATACCCATAAACCCGATAGATAGCGTGTAATGAATACCCAACAGATACAAGACTAGTGTCGAAAACAACTTAAAAACCGTCTCATACATGAGATGAAGAAAGAAAGGTGAAAAATTGGATATACCGTAAAAGTAAAAGGGGGTCATATGCAAATTCCTCTAAAACAATAATCCTAATATTTGCAAGCCATCAGTCTGCCACTGCTCCTCCGTCGAAACATCAAAACCCTAATTTGATAATCTCCGGTGAACCTCCATTAACGTCGGCATCAGGTCCTTCGAAATCAGAGGTACGTATCCTTTTCTTCTATTACAACTTCATATTCCATTACATTCGCTCAGTTATACGATTCATCACGCTTCAAATATTAACCTAACTCACATAATTCGAGCTTCAACTGATAGAAAAATAGATCCGTTTACTCACATAAGTTTCATTCATTGCTTATCTTCCAATTTCATGTTCAAAATAAGATTCGTTTTAGTTTTTGTATGTCAAATTTGTAACCTATTTTGTCAAATGAAAAAAGGATTTTATTAGGAAGAGGTTTATAATCTGATTTATAGTCACATGATTACGCTCCGGTACGGGAACGTGAAACGGGGTTGCAATTCGCTAGGTCTCTAAAATTCGGTACGAGCGGGGGTAGGCTTATTTCGGATCGCTTCGGTACGATTTACCATGTAATATGGTATGATGTACATGTTGAAGTTAACTATAAATAAGTTGGAGGTTCTTAAAAGCAAGATCTTGCTTTTAAGAACCTCCAACTTATTTATAGTTAACTTCACATAGTTTGTATAAGCAATACCAACATCCTTCAAAGCAAGATCTTGACATACATGAAGAGAAAACTTGAAAACAAACTTGACATAATTTGGCCGGATTCTCTTGAAAGATTCTCTACGGCACAAACCGCTTTGAGTTAGAGAAAATGGACCTCACCATGGTGTACGGAACGTCGAAATTAGTAGAAAAAGTGTACCTTTGGCAGGAAAACGGTCGCCGAAAGGTTCGCCGGAAAACCGCCGGCGGCATGTGCCGTCGTGGTCGGCTGCCACCGCCGCCATGGCTCCACCGTGTGGTGGCTGGATTCTGGTCGACGGATCTTGTGTTCTAGAGAGAGAATGTAGAAAGAAGTTAGAGAGAAATGAGACAGAGAGATAAAATGTTTGTGAATAATGAAGGATGTGGAGGTATATATAGGGATTCATATATCTAAGTTTTGGTTGAGTGAGTTTGAACTTTGAAGCCCATCAGCCAAGCTCATCCTTCTTTAGCCCACCATTGTCTGCACACAACTCCGTTCCAGCTTGTTCTTGCGTCAGAATTCTCGTTTTCTCGCGTAAATTTCAATACAAATTAGTTTATAAATTAAAATAATTATTTTTATGCTCAAAATATTAGTATTTTGCTGATATGACATTAAATGTCGCGCACACGCGCTACGTGTTGAAATCGTGTAAGTTGATCTACTTGCTGATTCGTGTCGTTTCAATGACCCGAAAGTTACTCTAACTTATAAACATACTTTTTCAATAATACATTTGTATTCTAAACATATTTATTACGATTAACACACGAATTCTTGCTATCCAATGCGCAGTGTTGACCGTATACACGTCAAAACACTATGTATCTCTCCTAAATGCTAACTTTTAAATCTTAAAGATACAATTTCTTTCTTAATCATAAAGTTTAAAATAGAGAGTCAAACATTTATCTTGAGTTATATTTTCGGTTGAGTCTTTATTTTCCTGTACACTAATCGGGTTTTTCAATGTTAGTGTGTTCTTAAATAATCATTAGTTGTCATCTTATTTTAAGATGGGGTTTGTTTTTATAAAAAAAATATCTGCATATGCTCTTCTGTCTGTTCCACGCAGACATTGTCATCTGCAAACTGTTTGTTTTTTCAAATATGTTTCATTGAAAAATATTTTCGCGAGCTCTTGTTGGTGCAAACTTGGACCAACCACTTTTAAGATCTTCTAAGGTTTGTAGAGGATTAAACACAACAACCGTCCATCCCCATCACCACCGTCCACTTATAAGACCCCTTTTAATATAATAAGAATTTACTACTAAATACATTTAATTTATGTAAGGTCCGTTTTTCCATAAATAGTAATTTACTTACAAGAGTAATTTAAAGACATCAAAAATACCAACCTTGATACATAGTAAAAATTTTTACAAAAATTCGGCATGACCTGTTCGTAAAACGAACGTGCCCCCTGTTTTTAACATAATAAACTAAACAACATACTACGATCCGTTTGACATTAAACTACTCAAAGCAAGACGACAAGCTTTACAAATGTACGACTACTAACAAAGTTGGACAAAATAACAAGTCATGGACCATAAAGATGAACATAAGCTAGCGGAAGCATTTGGTATAACATGACATGGACACGTGCTCGCTCCATTTCGCCGAGTCGCCTAAGTTGAGGATTTACCTACATTCAACAACAATACTTAAAAGTTAGTCATCACACTTGTTAATTATAATTCCTTCGTTTTAGTTCCATCCGCATATGAGCTTTCATCCTTTTTACACATTCAACTACCCAAATACTTGGGTATGGCATAAACACTCTCAATGAGAGTTAAGCATACACATTCGACCCGTTTAGTTGGGTTATTTGCTTTCAGCATAAATTCTTCTTTCTATCCGTATAACGGATTAAACTTCTAGCATTCGTTATAGCATTCAAAACCACCCATTCGAAACGGACGGTAGCATTATTCTTATTCGACTTGTTCAACTAGAACCGGTCGACTCGCATAGCTTATCATAACCTTCGTTAGCATAACCAAATCCGCAATGGATTTGCTATTTCGCATTCGTTACAACATAACTTCTAAACCCTCTTCGATATAATTCCTTACATCTAAATCAATTTTTAATCCACAACGGAAAATAGTACGAATTCATATTATCATAAATATTATTCATAAATCCACTAGTAGAGTAAACGAAGTTCATAAGAACTTACCGCGATCTTGCGTTTCTTGCGCTATAGAATGACTTGTTCCTCCTTCCTTCTTTGTTCCTATACATCACAACTTTATATACTTAGCTTTCGAAAGTTTCATTATTCTCATATTCTTTGTCGTACAATATGACGTTTATGAACCATATGCATTCACACCATAATCATATTTCATCAACTTAGCAAATTTTCATACAAAATCACAACTTCATTAATTTAGACATTTCATCGAACATATGGCGTGCGTACATTCTAATAAGCATGATGTACAAGTGTTTATAACACATTCATCCTAAATTTATCAAATAGATCAACCAATTTTCTTCAAAATCAACAATCATAACTATACTACATATGATTCATATCAAGTTATTCATCTTAACACTTCTGTAACATGAATTTAACATCAACATTACACAATTCTTCCATAAACTTTACTAGTTTTCACTACCTTGCATAATCTCAAGTGGGTTTTACCCCAACTACTAGTATAATCGAAATAACACTTAATATAACTCCTACTTGTTCATATCATTCAACATCTAGATTCAATTTCATATAAACATCATAAATTGTACATAACCCACTTCATGAAATCTCATAAAACATCAAATTTAAACTTACTAGATGTCAAGAACACTAAGATAATCAAAGTTCCATGCTCATGCATTCGATTAATCCTTGATTTCCCTTTCAATTTTGTAGAATTTGAAGAACTAGGGTTTCTTGGCTCTCTCCCTCTCTCTCTCTGTTCGATCGTACCAAAACCAGGAGGAGCCCTGGTTTCCTTTTTTTTTTTTTTTTTTTATCAAATCTCATTACATAATTTCATTATTAGTCCCTTATCTTTTTGAGTGGTTTCAAATTAGTCTTTTCCCATACTAACTTGATTACTTCCATTAACATAAAGGGTTTTTATTTCATTTTCTTTTATTTCCCCCCTTTTTTTATAGAACTTTCAATATGATAAAAATCTATGTTTATCATTCCTTACTATATTTACCATTTTTGGGGTGTTACAAAAGAAAATACGGATTTACAAAACTTTGATAAGATTAATGTTCATACATGATTAACATCCCTACAAGGTTGAAATGTACAAAATGTGGCATCAAGAGTTACATGTTGATATCAGTATAAACAAAATATGTTAACGCGGAAGCTTCAAAAATATTGTGTTCGATTCTTGACATCTTGCTTGATCGCCATCCGAAGTATCACCAACATCACCTAATATCAAAACCATCTTAAATGTTAGTTTTTATAACATAGAAACAAGTATATCCAAGTTCTAATATCAAACAAATGAAAACAAAAATAAAATTTCGGAACTAGGTCTCTCGTGCCACGCGAGAGACTCCTTCAGATCGTTCGCGTGCCGCGAGCGGCCCCGCGTGTCGTGCCAGATTCAAATCACCCGCCACGTGCCGCGGGGGGACGTTTTCTAGCAGGTCCACTCTGGACCTGCATATTCGCCCAGCACCATTTTTTCCAAAAATCTAACTTTGATTGACCATAACTTTCATTCTATAAGTCTGATTTACGTGATTCTTTTTCCTACGCGTCTGTAATTTAATTACAAACACGTTTATTATCTTTATTTGCCAAAATCTCCAGTAAAGCTTAAAAGTTCCCTTTTTATTTATTCAACCCGTTAAGTTATATGTTATACTTCTCACTCTTTATCAATTATGATTTCTAGACATACTTACCCATTCCCCGGGCTTGTGAACATCAGCGTATCATTACCATTCCATGGTTTTACGCGCTCAGGATCCACAATCATCGAGTGACGTTCAAGTCACTTCTACACCACCAATTTTGACCATTGTTCGACCCGTTTGTTTGTCTAATGGAATCCACCATTTCAATGACAAACCAAACATATTTTACAAATCTTTTGACCCCTTTGGTTATTTAGTGAACCTTGTCACTTCTGCAACATACTACATTATCTCACGACACTAATTCAAATAACTACATTCAAAATCAAAGCATAATGTAACGAAACCAATGTTACGTACCTTCAAGGCTTTCCTTTCAAACGTGTATTGCCACCGGCTTGTCCGCTTGAAGACTCGGTTTCCTTGCCTATAGAGTTCAACCACAAACCATTTAGAACTCTTTTTATAACTCATAACGCATGATTTGCCATATTAACCAAACATGCATTTTTGTCTGATTTTCAACATTTTAGTTTTCTTTTAGGCGTTTTAACAAACACCTTATGGGCATTGTTTTATAAAATCCATTATCAAGCTAATGACTAACTACTTAGCCAAAATTAAACAATTTTTGTAAGTTCATTATATCTAGTATGCCTAATAACATCTGGATTCACTTCAAGTAATTCAACATGACTCGTTTTACAATTAGATTCCTAGTGTTCCTTATCATTCCACATAACCCATTTTACACTTAGATGGGTGACCATGAATTTCACAATTATGAGCATCAATTCAGCAAACTATTGACTAGGGTTTACTCCTAGACATGAATTGATTCCTAATTTCATTCAAACATTGGTCATGCAAGCTTAATTTTCGATTTCATGTTTTCACCAAAATTCAAGACATAACCAAAGTATGAAATTTAACATACCTTGTGATCCCTTCACTTAGGTGATCACTAATATGAGCTTGAATTTCGATTTGGGACTGATTTGGCCTTTTAATTTCTTGGATTTAGACTTGTTAGGGTTTGAACAAGGAGTTCTTTTGGCTCTTGTGGAAGATTTCGACCAGAACACACACTCAAGGTGTATGTTTTGGTGTTTGGAGTTTTATTTAATTAAAACTTGTTTCTAGCTTATCACTTATGGCCCTTCTAATTTACCGAAGTTATGTATAGCGTATTTTAACCAAGTTTCTTTATTATTACTAGTCTTGTAACTAACTATGTTATTTATTCCTAGTTAGTTTGTTTTGTTTATTACCGACATTAAATTTTTAAATATAAAAATTTATATTTTCGGGGTGTTACAATCCACCACCCCCATCCAACACCACCACCCATTATCCACGTCCACCTCCCACTACCACTGCCACTAGGGATAGGATTGTTATCGTACCCGTACCCGTACCAGTACCGGTACCGAAAATACTGATATCGAATTTGAACAAAACTGGGTACCAAATACCCTACCAAATATATAGGTACCATACGGATATGGGTATTTTCAATACAGTGCCCGCTTTGGTACCATTTTGTTTTTATATAGTTTTTAAGCACTTGTACGGGGTACTAAATAGGTAAAATTGACATGAGTACCAATATAGTACGGGTGCCAAATATGTAGAATTGGTATGCGTACCAATATGATACAGGTACCGTATAGGTAAAATCAATACAAGTACTATAAATACCATAACACGAAATAAAACATAATATAAAAAACTTTTAATAACACGAAATAAAACATAATATAAAAAACTTTTAAAGGTTTATATAAAACTGAGTACCGATATATGTACCAAATACCTAAAATTGGTACGGGTACATGTATGGTATGGTACGGGTACGAGTACTGGTATTTGGGAAAAAAGCTCATCCCTAACCGCCACCACCATTGTTCGTACACCACCCACCAGTTTATATGTGTGTGTGTGTGTGTATTAAGGCCCTTTAGCTATCTTTCAATCATCTTGTGAAGTCCCCCTAGGTATTAGCATGTGATTCTTCCAACTCAACAAACTTCTTCACCGCAAGGCGTGTGACATACCAGGATCCAACCACTAATCACATTGAACTAACAATAATACAATAAATAAAAATTCCCATTCAATGTAATTAGAAAATTCTAAACATTTGTTCAAAACATGTTTACGTTCAGCGGAAGCATAATTCGTTGTTTTAGTAACTTAAAACCAAAGTGTGTAAAAACAATCAATACTCCTTGTCTTTACACTAGTCACGACCCATGACCACTCCAGCTCCCCAGGCTGCAAGTCCCACATCAAATATCTATCGACCTGCAAGCATGTAGAAAAAATGTATCAACATAAAGCTGGTGAGTTCACAGTTTTGTAAAACGTTTAGTTGCCAAGTGTTTAGTTTCAAAGCATGTTGATAATAACTCGCTACCGCAAGACGGCTGTTGTTTGCCCTTCCCCAATGCCTATCAACATTGGTCAAGTGGTTAAGGTCATTAGTTCATGCCCGTCCTAACCAGGTACGTCGTGAGGGTGTAAACTAATTACCTTGTTGCCCTCCAAGCAACTAGTTCGGTAGTAAGATGGAACTTAAAGTGATAGTTTTGAGTGTATTATCCAACATCAACAGTTATAACGTATCCCCTCCAGGGATAAAAGTGTGTCAAGTATCCCCTACAGGGATGTAAGTTTGTTTGTTTATCCCCACGAGACACATACTTGTGAAAAGAGCAGTGAACTCACCTTAGATTTGCTCAATAAGTTTATTACTTGTTCGAGATTGGTCAACCACGTCCTATTATGGTCATCAATAACAGTTAGGTTTGTATGCAAGAATATGTATGACAATCAGGTTACATCTAATGTATTCATCGCATAACACATATAGCATGCAAGTTAGGCTAATCACATAGCACATAAAGTATGTGGGCCAGGCTTAGACTTTTCAACAAAAGCCCAATGTGTAAATCAGTAAATAGTGTACGACCCATGTTCTGCTGATGGGCCAATGATCAGCGTATGGCCCAAGTGGATGTTAAAGTGTGACAACCCTCACTAAACCAGGTATCCGTACGACTTAATTAATTATTAATTGTTGCCTAATTACTGTGCTTAACTGAGATTACTGATAAACTGCTACTTGATTGTTGATACTTGTACATATCTGCATCATACTTTGATTTCCGTCACTACATTATTTACTTACTGAACTCTAGTGACAAACATGATGCACAAAAGCACAGTAGCACTTGAACGGATAACCTATTGAACATGCTGATATAGCCAGCATCAGGCAGACACTGCCTCTAAAGGCCTGAATGAGCCAGAAATATTTTACTACACCCATAGTGTGTGTAGGGATACAAGGGTTGTATAACTACGTCTCTAGGAATAAGATATAGAGATTGGATGTGCCTAAAACGTACTCTAAGCACAAAACACAGCACTTTTATCAACACACTAGCTTCTAGCTAACTAATAAAGTGCCAAAACCTGAGGAAATATTCCTGACACTTTGCAGAATAAATTGTGTCGCTAAAAATATTATTTACGACGCTTAAAGGATTACTTAAGCACTTTAACGGATTACTATCCAACCGAACAACCGGACTATACCCGGAACATAAAAATATTGCCAGAAATATTATTAGCCTTTTTCTGAGCCAGTTAGGGTCCCTGATTACCCTAACACCCGCTTTATAACGCATCAAACAACTAACGGGGTTAACCTCTAAAAGTAACCTACTTAACATAACTGAACTCTAACTGAACAATCGAGATCCAACCGGATACCCCCCCCCCTAAAGAGATCGGCCAACAAGGGTAGACAAGAGGGTACACACTTTTGATTATTTTATTAGATTTCGTGGATATCTAGAGAGCTTGTAAACCGATGGACGAAAGAGCTTGATTTTTCTATAAATACCCTCCACCACATGAGAGTTGTCATCCACCACAAATCACCAACACCCAACTCCCTCTTGCTCTCCCTCTCTTCTCGGCCGTAACCCCCCACCCACAACCATCCATCTTTCGATTCTTGTCTTGCCATTCCAAGTACATACAAGGCATTCGGGTCACGTACGAGGAAGCTTGAAGCAAGCGGAAGTTGAAGGACCTCGTTCATTTGCTTTTATCCACTCCTTTTCCGACTAGATTCTTCCCTAGCCCCGAGCTAGAGGTATAATGTTTAAAACTTACTCTCGAGCGTATCTAAAGTGGTTAATATGACTTTTAACGGTTAAAAGTCGGAATCATGTGTTTTGAATCTTTAAAGGCTACTAAAACTCGAATATTGTTGGTTAAAAGCTTATAACACGTGTAAAAGTCGTAGTATTCGAATATGTTGATTATTGAGGCCCGATCTACGATGTGGTGGCTCTTATCATCGTTTAACCCGACTTTGTTAAGATCACGAATCTTGACATACGCTTGTTTCTATTGGTACAAGGGTTAAAAGGTGAAACTCCACCACACGAGAAGCATGAACTTGTGTAAAAGTATTTTGACTTGTAAAATAGTATTTAAAACGAGCCGATCTACGTATGTACAAGTGGTATATTCGTAGAACCAAGTGTCGAGAAAAATCATGTTTTTAAAAGTTGGATGACATGTTAATAAATATGATTTTTACAAACTACAACTGTATAAACACTTGTGAAACGAAAGATCCGACAAAATAACAATTTTTACAAAAGTTGTCGGGAAGTTGTAAAGAGTGATTTGTTCCAAAAAGGGGTTTTTACAAGACTAAACTATTTTATACATAGATCCACTACATATAAGGTGATCTACATTACGACTTTCGGAAAAATTACAAGTTCATGTAATAATGCGATTTTACATACTAGTCTACAAGTTTAATGTATTGAAACTGGTTTGAAGTATCGGAAATTGATTGGTTGATTTAAAGAAGTATTGGAATGATTTTGTAAAAGAAAATGATACGCTTGAAAGCGTGGCCACCTCCAGTTACAGGGGAAACTCTGGCGAAATTTTTCTAAAAATCTAACACTTAGAATTATTTACAAGTGTTAAACCATTTTTGATTATGTTTTCAAAATATATTTCGCCATGACTTTATTTATTAAATAATCGGAGGTGGGATTTTCACAAAAACTAAACGTGATAAATACTTATTCGATAAATATATTTTTCACCACACTGTTTATGATTATTTTGTGAAAATATATAAATATTATTTTTAGAGTAAAAATAATATTTACAAACTTTGTCGAACCCAAAATAATACCAACGCCTACACGACAAACATATAAGTTACAACGGTAATTACTATTACCACTAAATCGCCAAAACGTAACTTACGCCTTATCCGGAAATATTCATAAATGCGGATATTGTCAACGTATTATTTTGGAAAGTATTATACGAAGAGAAAATATATTATTTTTGAGAAAAATAATTATATTTTGGGATGAGAAATAAAATATATTAAGTGAGACTTAATATTAGAAACGCACATGTATTAATTCCCCCATCCTTGGGAAGGAGATTAACTACCTATTATTTACAAGGAACGGTTGTCTAACTGTTTCCCGAAAATTAAACTATAAAGCTAAGGCACGGCCATCCGTCTAATAGAATTAGCACATGTAGGTCGTTGCACAGCTTTCGGACATTTGGAGTGCTTGATTTAGCTACGCACTGACTGTGAGTTCATGTCCCCCTTTTCTCTTAACTGTTTTCAGTTTTCTAAACTGCGGGGGTGAAATACATGTTACAATGATTATGAATATGTTTATACATGGTATGATTAGCGTAAGGAGGTTTGTTACTTAGATCATGTGAGTGGGTAGGCGGAAACTTGAGGCCATTAATCCTCATAGTAGGACCGAGGGACAGGAGCGGTAGATCTATCTGGGTGTAGCGAGCCCAGCCCTAGGTCCAGCTGAACGGACCTCGGGGTGACTTAGTGCCCGACGCATAAATCCGCTAGGTTTGAGTCATCCCTACTTGCACTTCACACATATCAATGGCCTTGCAAACCATTGGTGATCTCTTTTTCCTTATTTGCTACATACCAGGTTTTTGATAAATACAAAGGTTTGTTTACTCACTATCGCATGAACTCGCTCAACATTATTGTTGATTTTTCAACTTACATGTATTTCAGGAAACTAACGATCTGGCGCGGTATGGCTTGTTTTCCGCTGCATTAGGCCCGAGGTCATCCAGGGTTCGAGGCTTGTGACTCTTTCCTGGACAAGTCACAGTCCCTGAACCACGTTTACTTTAAGTTTGCATTTGTAATGTTTAGACAAAGTTATGGTTGTTGGGTGTTAACCTATTAAGACAATGTTTAATATTTTTATTATCAATGGATGATCTTGCATATTTTAATTCATATAGCTTGTTATGATTAAGCTATGGTATTAAGAAGTCACACCAAAATAACCACGCTTCCGCAAAGCCAGGGTGTGACAGCTTGGTATCAGAGCTCTGATCATAGCGAACTAGGATTCCTTCTCGAGTCTAGACTATGATCACTAGGGCTCTCACGAAAACATTTTTACTGCATACCACTTAAGTCCAGATCCAAAACGTTTTTATAAACAAATGTTGAGCGCATTTTATTTATTATTTTTAGGCTCAGTCTGGGAGGCTGAGGCTCGGTCTGGGAGACTGAGGCTCGGTCTGGGAGGCCGAGGCTCGATCTAATGGATCGAGGTAGTTGTCTAGTGGGACTAGGGAGTCAGTCTAGGAGGCTGGGAGAATTGGCTAGTGGGACTAGGAAGTCAGTCTGGGAGGCTGGGAGAATTGGCTAGTGGGACTAGGAAGTCAGTCTGGGAGGCTGGGAAAGTTGGCTAGTGGGACTAGGAAGGACAGTCTGGGAGGCTGGGAGGCTAGTGGGACTAGGAGGATTATGTGATTATTACTTGGTAACTTGTGTGATTACCTGATTTACTGATTTTTGTGCATATTTTGTGTTTATGTTACAGACCCATGGACTCACCAGCCACTGGTGATTCGGATACCACCGGACCTTTACCCGTAGTATCAGACGATATTGTGTCTTCAGAGCACGAGGTGCATACCTCCGACTTCACCAGCACCGATGATGATGACTCCTTGCCCTTCGCTCTACCCGAGGGTGCTTATGAGCCTATTGATGGCGATCCTGCTGAGTATCTTCCCTTGGTAGCGATTCCAGCTCCCATACCCCTTGCTTCTTATCCAGCATACGACTTGCTACCCGACGCCGAGGCTGACGGCGACATTGATCTCTTTGAGGACGAGCCTTACGAGGATGAGATTCCTGATGCAGCCCCTCTTCCCGCTGGCGATCTTTTGATGATCGCTGGTGCTCCAGTTGAGGACTCGCCCGCCCATTCGCCAGTCCCAGACTCCTTTGAGTCTGTGGCATCTGTACCGTCTCACGAGGTGAGCACGCAGCATTTTGTTCATGACTCGGACCCCGATCAAGCATCTTCTGCCGCACCCATTCCGAGCTTTGTGTTTGAGCACGACGATATTGAGGATTCTGATCCCGTTTTTCCTCCAGGATTTGATCCTGATCGCGACATTGAGTATATTCCTATGGACCAGCATATGGAGGACCCTGTTGATCCTGTTGATCCTGCTGATCCAATCGACCCCATTGATCCAGAGTTTGATTTTGACATGGCATTTGATGACCCAGAGCCTGCTGTAGCCCCAGAGCAGGCAGCTGCTCTCGATCCTGTGCATGAGCATGACTTGGTACATGCTGACGTTCCTGTTGAGCCCGTTTTGGCTGACCCACCTGTTGGTGATGCTCCTTTGATAGCTGATGATCTTGTTGTTGATCCACCTTTTGTTGATCCCCCTTTGATTGCTGATATCCCTGTTGACCACCCAGTTGAGCATGTTGCACCCGTAGATCCTGTCATTGCTCCTTTTGATCCTGTACCCATTGAGCCTGAGCACGCTCTATTTGCAGAGCATATGGATCCACCCGATGAGGAGGCACAGCACGGTTGGATACCTGCTGACGAGGATGTTCCACCGTTTCCACCACATCACACTGATGCACATCATACTGATTTTTCATTTCAGATCCCACAGTTTGTACCTCCAGCGGGGCCTGGAGAGGGCTCTTCAGCCCACCCTTTTGGTCACATACCAATGCCTATGCCTTTCGTACCTCAGATGACAC
Organism: Helianthus annuus; assembly: GCF_002127325.2. NCBI lineage: Eukaryota > Viridiplantae > Streptophyta > Magnoliopsida > Asterales > Asteraceae > Helianthus > Helianthus annuus. The sequence continues at coordinate 172,744,271 of NC_035442.2, read as the reverse complement.
CTGTTCCATCTTCTGTTCATGTAGCACCATTCGATCCCACCAGCATGCCACTGCTTTGGTCATCTTCCTCTCCGATGCCACCCACTGATCCATATCATCCATTCCATATGGGACATACCATAGAGGACGTCTTGATGTCCTTTGTCCATCAGCATGATTCCCATACACAGCGACTCCAGGAGCTCGAGAGAGCTCAGTTATCACTAGGTCCATATCATGGTCAGACATCTTCATCTTTTCAGCCTTTTCGATCATTACCCCCGGACTTTGCTGCCCGACTTTCGACTATGGAGCAGCAGATCGCTTCTGTTATTCGCACTCAGCAGGCGATGGAGGAGGATTGGCTTCATTTACGCCGCTTACTCTACACTCACTTTCCCCCTCCTCCACCCCCATCTACATAGAGCTCATCGGTGCCATAGTGGTAGACGATGGTGAGACGACAGCGATTGTGACTGCACAGCCTTTTGGAGACCATCTGATGATTTCTGACTTTTGTTGATACTTATTTGATGTACCTGATGTATGAGATACTGATACGATATAGTTTTGTACAGGGGTGATGTAGCCCCTAATTGATTGATGGTTGTATGACACACACTTACTACACTTTATGGTCTCGATATATGTAGCAATCGCGGTATTCTCACCATATCTGATGCATTTGATTTCTTATTTATATTTTTGCAACATGGGATGTTGGGACATGGGATGTTGTATGTATGATATTTGCAACATGGGATGTTGGGACATGGGATGTTGTATGTATGATATTTGCAACATGGGATGTTGGGACATGGGATGTTGTATGTATGATATTTGCAACATGGGATGTTGGGACATGGGATGTTGTATGTATGATATTTGTGACATGGGATGTTGGGACATGGGATGTTGTGTGTGATATGTTGATAACATGAGATGTTATGTGCTATTATTATTACTATATACGTACGCTTTATTATGGCCTGACCAACGTACACATCTTTAGAAGATGGCGCCAAGACGACAACCTCAGCCAATGCCTACTACTCAGGACGAACTACAGCAAGTCATTGCTGCTGCTATTGCTCAATATGCTGCCTCTCAGGGAGGAATGAGTGGAAGCAACTTCGGTAACACGGGCAACAACAACAATCCACCGCATGGGTGTACTTACAAACAATTCTTGGACTGCAAGCCCATAAACTTCGAGGGCACAGGTGGTGCTGTTGCTTTCGTCCGCTGGGCTGAGAAAACCGAGTCCGTACTTCGCATGAGCAAATGCGCGCTAGATCAACAAGTCACTTACATCTCAGGGCTATTTGTGGATGGAGCCCTATCCTGGTGGAATCTACAGGTCCAGACCCTTGGCGAAGCCGCAGCGTACGCACTGACCTGGACTGAGTTGAAAGAACTTATGCGCAAAAACTACTGTTCTCGCGCTGAAATCCAGAGGTTAGAGACCGAATTCTGGCACCTGAAGATGGAAGGTCCCAAGATAGCTGAGTATGTTCAGAGGTTCCACGATTTGTCGCATGTGGTACCCTACATGGTTACACCGGAGTTCAAAAGGATTGAACGCTTCATTTGGGGATTGGCTCCTCAAATAATCAGCATGGTGACTTCTTCCAAACCCGCAACTATCACTGAAGCCATTGATCTGAGTGTAGCTCTCACCGAAGAGGCAATTCGGTTGAACAAGTTTGATGAAGTCGAGCCGAAGAAGAAAGAGACTCATGTGGAGTCGTCAGGTGGAAACAAGCGAAAGTTTTCGAATTTCAAGCAGGGCACCGGGATGGTGGTTAAGAAAGGGGAATCAAATGCGCCAGCTCAAGATACAGCTGGTAGTAAAAAGAAAGGGAAGGGATACATGGGTGCACAACCCAAGTGCAACTCATGCCAACGACATCACTCTGGTCGTTGCAGCCTAAGAGTTTGTGAATCATGTGGGAAGACTGGTCATGCGAAGGATTTTTGGGCTAGTGCTGGCCGGGGAGGCCAGGGAGGATCTGGGAATAGGAATAACCGTGGTGGTAATGGGAACCGCCCACAAGGTAACCAGGGAGGTGATGGAAACCGTGCCAATAATGCTAACCAAGCAGGCGCCATGAATCGGAACCAGGGAAACCATCAAGCTGGAAACAATGGTGGAAACGGGCAGAGGCCCGGATGTTTCAATTGTGGAGATCAAGGGCATTACAAGAGGAAATGCCCAGAATTAAACCAGGCACGTGGAAGAGTTTTTAACATGGAGGCCAGGGAAGCGCGCCAGGATCCCAATGTAGTCACTGGTACGTTCCCTGTAAACCAACGCTATGCATCCGTTTTGTTTGATACTGGTGCCGATTATAGCTTCGTATCGCTAGAATTTAGAAACATGCTTGGTTTAGCCGCTAGTAAGTTAGATATTCCATACTCGATCGAATTAGCGAATGGAAAGTTAGTAGAAGCTAACGAGGTGATTCGAGGTTGCGTAATCGAACTGGGAGAGCGTGAGTTTGCTCTAGATCTACTACCAGTCCAGTTGGGAAGCTTCGACGTGGTAGTAGGAATGGATTGGTTATCGAGTAACAAGGCAGAGATAGTTTGTCACGAGAAGATCATTCGTATCCCGACCGATGATGGTGAGACCATTGTTGTTCATGGGGAGAAGCGTGAGACGCCGTTAAGGATGATTAGCTGCCTGAAAGCGAGGAAGTGTTTGCAGAAAGGATGTGTTGCTTTTCTGGCACACATTGTAGATAAGAAGGCTGCTGAGCCGAAGATCGAAGACATCCCTGTCGTGAGGGAATACCCAGAAGTCTTTACAGAAGACTTGCCTGGCTTGCCACCTCAAAGGCAAGTGGAGTTTCGCATCGACTTAGTTCCAGGCGCCGTGCCTGTGGCTAAGGCACCCTATAGACTTGCTCCGTCTGAGATGCAAGAACTGTCGACGCAACTTCAAGAGTTGTTAGACAAGGGTTTTATCCGACCAAGCTTCTCGCCTTGGGGAGCACCAGTTTTGTTTGTGAAGAAGAAGGACGGTAGTTTTCGGATGTGCATTGACTACAGAGAGTTGAACAAGCTGACGATCAAGAATAGGTATCCCCTGCCAAGAATCGATGATCTGTTCGACCAACTTCAAGGTTCGAGCTTCTATTCAAAGATTGATCTTCGATCTGGATACCATCAGCTACGGATACAGGAGGAGAGTATCCCGAAGACAGCCTTCAGAACTCGATATGGACACTACGAGTTTCTCGTTATGCCGTTTGGTTTGACAAACGCACCTGCAGTGTTCATGGATTTGATGAACCGAGTTTGTAAGCCATACTTGGATAAGTTCGTGATTGTATTCATCGACGACATTTTGATTTATTCAAAGACGAAGGTTGAGCACGAGCAACATCTTAGAGCCATTCTGGAGCTGCTAAAGAATGAACAGTTGTATGCCAAGTTCTCTAAGTGTGAGTTTTGGCTAAGAGAAGTGCAATTCCTTGGGCACGTGGTAAATGGAGATGGAATCCACGTGGATCCAACCAAGATTGAGGCGATCAAAGATTGGGAAACGCCAAAGACGCCAACCGAGATTCGGCAATTCTTGGGTTTGGCTGGCTATTATCGAAGGTTCATCGAGAACTTTTCAAAGATCGCTCAACCGTTGACACTCCTCACGCAAAAAGATAAGAAGTTTGATTGGGGAATCAAACAGGATGAAGCGTTTCAGATATTGAAGGATAAGCTTTGCAACGCGCCAATCTTAGCTCTACCAGAAGGCACTGATGATTTCGTGGTATACTGCGACGCATCGCGTCAAGGACTGGGTTGTGTGTTGATGCAACGTCAGAAGGTTATCGCCTACGCATCACGCCAACTGAAGGTGCATGAAAAGAACTATACCACACATGATTTGGAGCTAGGCGCAGTGGTTTTTGCCTTAAAGATCTGGAGACACTACCTTTACGGTACAAAGTGTACGATTTTCACAGATCACAAGAGCCTCCAACATATATTCAACCAGAAGGAGTTGAACATGAGGCAAAGGCGATGGGTCGAGTTGTTGAACGATTACGACTGCGAGATCAAGTATCATCCAGGGAAGGCGAATGTGGTCGCTGATGCCCTAAGTCGTAAAGAGAGAATCAAGCCCATAAGGGTTAGGGCTATGGAAATGATAATTCAAACCGACCTTTCCTCGCGCGTTCGTGCAGCACAGAAGGAAGCTCTCAAGGAGGGAAACCTTGAGGAAGAATATCTCCGTGGGATGGAGAAGATATTGGTGCCAAACAGGGAAGGAACGTTGTGTTTTGAGAAGAGGATTTGGGTTCCTCTGTTTGGTGGTTTAAGAGAGGTTATCTTTGATGAAGCTCACAAGTCGCGGTACTCTATCCACCCTGGAGCGGATAAGATGTACCAGGATCTTAAAGATTATTACTGGTGGCCTAGGATGAAGGGCGATGTTGCTATTTACGTGAGCAAATGTTTAACTTGCGCCAAAGTTAAGGCGGAATACCAGAAGCCTTCGGGACTTCTGCAGCAACCAAAAATTCCCCAGTGGAAGTGGGAAGAAATCTCCATGGATTTTATTACGAAGTTGCCAAGAACGCCAAAAGGCCATGACACTATCTGGGTGATAGTGGATCGCTTAACAAAGTCAGCACACTTCTTGCCTATCCGCGAGAAGGATCATACAAGCAAATTGGCTGAAATCTATATGAGAGAGATTGTTACACGCCATGGAGTACCTCTTTCGATTATTTCAGATAGAGACGGGAGGTTCGTATCGAGGATATGGCAATCCTTCCAGGAAGCTTTTGGCTCAAAGCTGAATATGAGCACAACTTTTCACCCGCAGACCGACGGCCAAAGTGAGCGGACGATTCAGACGTTGGAGGACATGCTGAGAGCATGTGTGATGGATTTAGGCGGTAGCTGGGATAAGCATTTACCCCTGGTTGAATTTTCATACAACAACAGCTACCACACCAGTATTGGTGCCGCGCCATTCGAAGCTTTATATGGACGCAAGTGCAGATCGCCGCTCTGTTGGTCTGACGCAGGTGATAGACAACTGGTAGGTCTCGATGTAGTTCAGGAAACTACAGATAAGATCGCGCAAATCCGAGATCGCATTAGTGCGGCTCGTGACCGTCAGAAGACCTACGCAGATCTGAAAAGGAAACCTCAGGAGTTTGAGGTTGGGGATATGGTTTTGTTAAAGGTATCACCCTGGAAGGGTGTGGCACGCTTTGGGAAGTGTGGGAAGTTGAATCCGCGCTACATTGGTCCTTTCAAGGTTTTGGAAAGAATTGGGACTGTAGCATACAAGTTGGATCTACCTGCCGAATTGAATAATGTTCACGATACATTTCATGTATCCAATCTGAAGAGAAGTCCAACTCAAGTTAACGTTGCCATTCCTACCGACGAAATTCATATTGATGACACACTCCACTTCGTTGAAGAACCTGTCGAGGTCACGGATTGGAAAGTGAACAAGACCCGCCGGAGCAGTGTCAAGCTCGTCAAAGTTCGCTGGAATGCTAGACATGGTCCTGAGTTCACCTGGGAGCGTGAAGACCGAATGAAGGAAAAATACCCCCACTTATTTCCTGAGAACCCTGCTTCTACAAGCAGAATTTAAAATTTCGGGACGAAATTTATTTAACGGGGGGAGAATGTGACAACCCTCACTAAACCAGGTATCCGTACGACTTAATTAATTATTAATTGTTGCCTAATTACTGTGCTTAACTGAGATTACTGATAAACTGCTACTTGATTGTTGATACTTGTACATATCTGCATCATACTTTGATTTCCGTCACTACATTATTTACTTACTGAACTCTAGTGACAAACATGATGCACAAAAGCACAGTAGCACTTGAACGGATAACCTATTGAACATGCTGATATAGCCAGCATCAGGCAGACACTGCCTCTAAAGGCCTGAATGAGCCAGAAATATTTTACTACACCCATAGTGTGTGTAGGGATACAAGGGTTGTATAACTACGTCTCTAGGAATAAGATATAGAGATTGGATGTGCCTAAAACGTACTCTAAGCACAAAACACAGCACTTTTATCAACACACTAGCTTCTAGCTAACTAATAAAGTGCCAAAACCTGAGGAAATATTCCTGACACTTTGCAGAATAAATTGTGTCGCTAAAAATATTATTTACGAAGCTTAAAGGATTACTTAAGCACTTTAACGGATTACTATCCAACCGAACAACCGGACTATACCCGGAACATAAAAATATTGCCAGAAATATTATTAGCCTTTTTCTGAGCCAGTTAGGGTCCCTGATTACCCTAACACCCGCTTTATAACGCATCAAACAACTAACGGGGTTAACCTCTAAAAGTAACCTACTTAACATAACTGCACTCTAACTGAACAATCGAGATCCAACCGGATACCCCCCCCCCTAAAGAGATCGGCCAACAAGGGTAGACAAGAGGGTACACACTTTTGATTATTTTATTAGATTTCATGGATATCTAGAGAGCTTGTAAACCGATGGACGAAAGAGCTTGATTTTTCTATAAATACCCTCCACCACATGAGAGTTGTCATCCACCACAAATCACCAACACCCAACTCCCACTTGCTCTCCCTCTCTTCTCGGCCGTAACCCCCCACCCACAACCATTCATCTTTCGATTCTTGTCTTGCCATTCCAAGTACATACAAGGCATTCGGGTCACGTACGAGGAAGCTTGAAGCAAGCGGAAGTTGAAGGACCTCGTTCATTTGCTTTTATCCACGCCTTTTCCGACTAGATTCTTCCCTAGCCCCGAGCTAGAGGTATAATGTTTAAAACTTACTCTCGAGCGTATTTAAAGTGGTTAATATGACTTTTAACGGTTAAAAGTCGGAATCATGTGTTTTGAATCTTTAAAGGCTACTAAAACTCGAATATTGTTGGTTAAAAGCTTATAACGCGTGTAAAAGTCGTAGTATTCGAATATGTTGATTATTGAGGCCCGATCTACGATGTGGTGGCTCTTATCATCGTTTAACCCGACTTTGTTAAGATCACGAATCTTGACATACGCTTGTTTCTATTGGTACAAGGGTTAAAAGGTGAAACTCCACCACACGAGAAGCATGAACTTGTGTAAAAGTATTTTGACTTGTAAAATAGTATTTAAAACGAGCCGATCTACGTATGTACAAGTGGTATATTCGTAGAACCAAGTGTCGAGAAAAATCATGTTTTTAAAAGTTGGATGACATGTTAATAAATATGATTTTTACAAACTACAAGTGTATAAACACTTGTGAAACGAAAGATCCGACAAAATAACAATTTTTACAAAAGTTGTCGGGAAGTTGTAAAGAGTGATTTGTTCCAAAAAGGGGTTTTTACAAGACTAAACTATTTTATACATAGATCCACTACATATAAGGTGATCTACATTACGACTTTCGGAAAAATTACAAGTTCATGTAATAATGCGATTTTACATACTAGTCTACAAGTTTAATGTATTGAAACTGGTTTGAAGTATCGGAAATTGATTGGTTGATTTAAAGAAGTATTGGAATGATTTTGTAAAAGAAAATGATACGCTTGAAAGCGTGGCCACCTCCAGTTACAGGGGAAACTCTGGCGAAATTTTTCTAAAAATCTAACACTTAGAATTATTTACAAGTGTTAAACCATTTTTGATTATGTTTTCAAAATATATTTCGCCATGACTTTATTTATTAAATAATCGGAGGTGGGATTTTCACAAAAACTAAACGTGATAAATACTTATTCGATAAATATATTTTTCACCACACTGTTTATGATTATTTTGTGAAAATATATAAATATTATTTTTAGAGTAAAAATAATATTTACAAACTTTGTCGAACCCAAAATAATACCAACGCCTACACGACAAACATATAAGTTACAACGGTAATTACTATTACCACTAAATCGCCAAAACGTAACTTACGCCTTATCCGGAAATATTCATAAATGCGGATATTGTCAACGTATTATTTTGGAAAGTATTATACGAAGAGAAAATATATTATTTTTGAGAAAAATAATTATATTTTGGGATGAGAAATAAAATATATTAAGTGAGACTTAATATTAGAAACGCACATGTATTAATTCCCCCATCCTTGGGAAGGAGATTAACTACCTATTATTTACAAGGAACGGTTGTCTAACTGTTTCCCGAAAATTAAACTATAAAGCTAAGGCACGGCCATCCGTCTAATAGAATTAGCACATGTAGGTCGTTGCACAGCTTTCGGACATTTGGAGTGCTTGATTTAGCTACGCACTGACTGTGAGTTCATGTCCCCCTTTTCTCTTAACTGTTTTCAGTTTTCTAAACTGCGGGGGTGAAATACATGTTACAATGATTATGAATATGTTTATACATGGTATGATTAGCGTAAGGAGGTTTGTTACTTAGATCATGTGAGTGGGTAGGCGGAAACTTGAGGCCATTAATCCTCATAGTAGGACCGAGGGACAGGAGCGGTAGATCTATCTGGGTGTAGCGAGCCCAGCCCCAGGTCCAGCTGAACGGACCTCGGGGTGACTTAGTGCCCGACGCATAAATCCGCTAGGTTTGAGTCATCCCTACTTGCACTTCACACATATCAATGGCCTTGCAAACCATTGGTGATCTCTTTTTCCTTATTTGCTACATACCAGGTTTTTGATAAATACAAAGGTTTGTTTACTCACTATCGCATGAACTCGCTCAACATTATTGTTGATTTTTCAACTTACATGTATTTCAGGAAACTAACGATCTGGCGCGGTATGGCTTGTTTTCCGCTGCATTAGGCCCGAGGTCATCCAGGGTTCGAGGCTTGTGACTCTTTCCTGGACAAGTCACAGTCCCTGAACCACGTTTACTTTAAGTTTGCATTTGTAATGTTTAGACAAAGTTATGGTTGTTGGGTGTTAACCCATTAAGACAATGTTTAATATTTTTATTATCAATGGATGATCTTGCATATTTTAATTCATATAGCTTGTTATGATTAAGCTATGGTATTAAGAAGTCACACCAAAATAACCACGCTTCCGCAAAGCCAGGGTGTGACATAAAGTTGGTTTCGAGTGAAACATCAGTCGAAACACAAGATCTCGAGTCAAAACCGATGATCTCGAGTGACAAGTTCATTAGTCGAAACCTCAATGTTTCGGGTCACGTCCCGAGTCGGAACCGAGGTGGTCTCGACCCGCAACCGGCTGGTCTCGAGTCCTATGGTGTTTAGTTTTGTGTCGAAACCGAGAGCTTCCAAGTCGGAAGCAGGTGGTTGCGACTCGCAACCTTGGTCGAAAACTCGTCCCATTCAACTGGTCAAATCTCTTATTAACTTCAATTCTGAAAAATCAGTTAACACTTTATCACATTCCTAATCAGATTAAACAACATAATTTTACAATTAACATACATGTCAACCCAAACCCTAATTGCCGTCAACGTTTTTGTAGACCCTAAGCGGACTATGAAGTGGAGACCCTTTTGCAAAACATAGATATTAATAGAAAAATTAGTTGCTAAAGTTAACCTATGGTTAGTAATTAGCCCTAATTTTGCCCATAAATTCTCCTCTAATCCCGACAGACCCGACGCCATGAGTGATTACCGTTACTGATAGCCGATAACTTAGAAAATCGAAAGAACAGGTTGCGATAGGTGGTTGGAACGATGAATGCGGCTCAATTTTAGGGATTTTTGGCCTTGATTCACAGAATTCAATGAGGTCGAGTGGTAAATGGTTGCTATAGACTGTAGTTATGTCTGTGGTTTAATTTCGAAACTGGGTCTTGTGGGCTTTTTTTCCTAAACAGCTTTTATCTGTGTAACTTTATTAAAAAAACATGGTTTAGTTTTACTTTTCATTTGAGCCTGATACATATACAATATACAAAACTTTACTAAAAATTGGAGGCCCTTGATTTTTGGTGGCCCTAGGCCCGTGCCTAGATTGATAAGCCTAACGGGCCAGACCTGATCAAAGCTAGTATAACCATACCAATATCATCGATTGCTTTACCTCAACATAATCATGGACAACATTACACAGTTACCCTTCGAATGCATGAATAACCTATCACACATATCATCAAACAGTAATACCATGGTAACTAGTTTATCGATCAACTTTAATTAACATCATGTACACTGATAATCGATTCAAATCAGTTTGTTATGGCAACAAGTTCATTGAAACCTCACTACCATGCATCCGTACCCATTAACATCATTCATATTGTCACAAATCAACATCAAGTCACACATAACCGAGAACAATCAAATAACACAATTCAATTTAGTGATGAATCATACTAACCGTGAGATGTAAGGATGGGAAGATATTCGGGACGAGATAGAGAGAGCTTCGAAGAGGGTTTAACGCGGATCACCAAGAAGAGAAGGAAGATAGTTAGGGTTTTGGTGTTTTGTATGTTTGTGTTACAATGAAGGCCACACCACAAACCGTGTCTGTATGCGCTTCAACAAGGAGCCGGGCCCAACTTTGGGCTTGACAGGACTCGGGCCGAGAACCAAAATTCACGAGTGTGCGGTTATGAAGGGGGTGTGCGACCCGAAATTCGTGTGCGGTTAAATATCGTGAAACATCACCACTTGACATTTAACAACTTCTATTTACTCAAACAAATCAAACACATTTATAAATTCGCATAACGAATACACAGTTACAACGTAGACGAAACATGAAAGCAAATGATACATAGGAAAAGAACCTCGGAAATCCGGGTTGTCACACATATAGTATGTGTATATTTTGGAATCAATTATTTAGCCACAAAACCAAAACTACCGAAAATATTGATAGGAACTTCATTATTTTGGCAATTCCTCCCGTTCATGATTACGATTTTCTAACTACTCCACTTTCATTTTATCGATAACTGGCACTTCTTTGATTACACAAAGCTTGTTCAGTAGCGACTTTGCTGCTTCTTTCTCATGAATAATTTGATTGTGCGCCTTTTCCAATTTTCCTTGCATTTCTCAGATAGCATTCCACAACTTTATGATTCCTTGTCCCTTTCCTTCTTCAAGATTGACATGTAAGTAACATAAAACGTTTAGAAAATAACTTTTCTTTATTACTATTAACATGTTCATCTCTATTAGACATATAAAAGATGTACCATCAAATGCTTTTTAAAAGTCTAATCTCCATGTTAGCTCTTCACCACGCTTCTCCAACTTGTCTTTAGCTTCTCTAAGGGCACATACTTCAAAAAATTTAAAAATTTTGCAGATTAATTATGAGTAGGTTATGCTCCATTAATAAAAGGAAAAATTACAAGTTTTGTCCTTTATCTTTATACCACTTTTCAGGCGATGTCCTTTTTAACGAATGTTGCCAGACGGTGTCCTTTACTAGGTATTTTGTTGCAAGTTTAGTCCTTTACACCCAACCCAGTTAAAAAACCCTGTTAATTGTTGGGTGTAAAGGACTAAACTTGCAACAAAATACCTAGGTAAAGGATTAAACTTGCAACAAAATACCTAGTAAAGGACACTGCATGTCAACAATTAACAGGGTTTTTTAACTGGGTTGGGTGTAAATGACTAAACTTACAACAAAATACCTAGTAAAGGACACCGACTGTCAACATTCGTTAAAAAGGACACCACCTGAAAAATGGTATAAAGATAAAGGACAAAACTTGTATTTTTTTCCTTAATAAAAAGAAAATACAACACTTTACGGAAATAAGAACTTCCTCTGAAGAAGGAAGTGGCTTACGGAAGCCATGTTTTTCAAAATGCAGAAGAAGTTGGACAGGTGGTGGGTTTTTTATGATAAAATAACATTCTAGAAATAATGAGAAAGATGATAGAGAAATGTGTTTGATCTAGAAAAAGAAGAAGACAAGTGCCATGAAAACCATGTTAACATAATAAAAGACAACAACAACCATACCCAGTAAATCCCACAAATAGCAAAGCTACTTATAGAGTCTGGGGATGGTGGGATGTAGACAGACCTTGCCTCTATCCATAGGGATAGAGAGGCTGCTTCCAGAGAGACCCTCGACTCGAAAACGAATAGCAAACCAACACACCAAGTCAAAGAATATAGAAAAATATAGAAATAAGAAGTCGCCCATGCCAAGAAAGTGAACAGAGTGGCACAATATATTGTAAATCATGTAAAATTGCATACAACATCATTTGTGCATAAACATGAGAAGGCAATCACCGGAAAAGTCACTTAAAGAATAAGAAAAACCTACGACCCTGAAATACACCTAAGAGCTTACTGCCATATCCTCTAGAGGTCCTTAACCCTAATCATACGCCTCCACGAAGTCCTATCTTGGACCATGTCCTCAGAAAGATGCAATTCTAGTAGATCATGCCTGGTCTGCTCATCCCATGTCAGTTTGGGTCTGCCTCTTCCTCTCCTCCCCTCCACAGTAAGAGTTTCCACTACTCTAACTGGTGCCGTCGTTTCCCTCCGCTTCACATGCCCAAACCATCTCAATCTCCCCTCCTTAATCTTCTCTGATATACTAGCTACTCCTAATCTTTCCCTAAAAACCACATTTCTTATCCGATCTAACCTCGTGTGTCCACACATCCACCTCAGCATCCTCAACTCTGCTACCTCCATCTTGCGCGCTTGTGTCTTCTTGATAGCCCAACATTCTGTTCCATAAAGCATAGCTGGCTTAACTGCTACCCTGTAAAATTTTCCTTTTAGTTTAGTTGAGAACCTCCTATCGCATAATACCCCACTGGCTGCCCTCCATCTACACCAGCCAGCCTGTATGCGATGGGTTACATCACTATCTATGTCACCATCTCTTTGTACAAACGACCCCAGATACTTAAATCTAGTTACCTGCGGGACCAATTGATCCTCAATGGTGATTTGGGTGTCATCGTCAACGGCTACACCGCTGAAATCACAGTGCAGATACTCAGTCTTATATCGACTAATCCTTAGGCCCTTGCCTTCTAAAGCTACTCGCCACTCCTCTACCCTCGCGTTCAGGCACTGTTTGGTCTCTGCAATCAACACAATATCGTCTGCAAAAAGCATGCACCACGGAATTGTCTCCTGAATCAACTTGGACAACTCATCCAAGACAACCGCAAAAAGAAAAGGGCTCAACGATGACCTCTGGTGGAGTCCTAACATAAAAAAAGAGAGTATGTAAAAAAAACTCAAAATATTTTAACTATACTATAGGTATAAAATAAAAATCATGTTAACAACAAAGATACAGTAAATAAAAAAAAAACTCAATTAAAACACGGGGTAACTTTGTAGAATAGTAACCAAGTTTTAAAAGTATTCCAATTAGGTCACTCAAGTTTCAAAAGTGTTCCAATCAGGTCACTTAACATTCATTCTTCGTTAAAATTAAAGGTTTTTTCATCAATTTCATAGGTAACCGTGATGATGTGGATTTTTGTTTCTTTTTTCTCTTTTATTGATAGTAACGTCGAGTGAAGACGTGGATTGTAACTTGTGTTTTTAAAATTTTAATGTAATTAAATGGTTTTTATTTTTAATAAATATAATGTCATATATTAAAATAATTTGACCCCAGGATCTCATGCTCAGTTTTTTTCTTGACACATGAAAAAATGATATGACTCGATTTGAATGTTAAGTTATCTAATTAGAAAAAAACAACATTAATAACTTAATTGAAAGACTTTTAAAACTTGATTGCTATTCTATTATATTCTATGAAATTTTCTCTTAAAACAACCCTAAACTAAAGCAGCCGTCCTCTTGGCTATCTCCCTGTTCGCTCCTCCATCTTCTAAACCCTAAAAACAAACAGCCGAGAGATCTTCTTTCTTTCTTTCATTCTACAATTCAGCAGGGTAAGGTGCAATCAGCCAGCCAGCAAGCAAGCAGGTAAGCTTCGATTAGCCACCATTTCTTCTCTATTACATTTGAATTGTTGCCATTATGGTCGTCGGAAACGCACTTGTTCGTACCGCGAATTGGATCGGACGAACCATAACGAAAATCGTGCCATGACCAGCGAAGAATTATGTGACTAGATTACAGAAAGGATATTAGCTCAAGGATACATCAGCTTTCATAGGTTTCTCAGCAGTTTATATATATTTGATACATAACCCTAAATTGTCAAATTGATAAGGATTTATCAGGAAGAGGTGATATTTATTTAGTATGAGTCATAGTTATTAAAAGCGTTAAGCGCACTCAAGGCGCATAGGCCTCGCCTGGGGCCTAGGCGCAAAGCGCAAAAAAAAGCGCGGGCCTAAGAAAAAAAGCGTACAACAAAAGAAAACATAAATTATTTTTATATAATAGAAAATTAATACTATTCTTCAAATAAAATAAACTAAAGCTATTATATTATATAACATTTAATACCGTCTATTTAGTACCAAAAGTTATAAAATGCTAGTTTATTAGTGTAGAAAAGTAGTTTCGTTAGATAAAAGTAGAAATCTAGCTAGAATCTTGCCAGAATTTAGAGAAATTGGCTGAGAACTCTCAAGAATCTAGGAATCTCGCCGGAACCTGCGTATGATCCATCACTTGGAGAATTAAAGCGCAATTGCCTTAAGGCGCAATTGCCTCGCCTCGCTAGGAAATTGGGCCTAGGCGCAAGAGGCGATGGCTTTTAACAACTATGGTATGAGTGACATGGTTCTTAATTTGATTACAGAAAGGGGATTGACTGACTACTCAATCAACAATGCCGCTCTATGATTGTATGCTATTGCTGAAACCTCATGTTAGAAAGGAATCAGTTATGGAGTTGATTTCTAGGGTTGGGAAACATGTCTACCGAAGAAATGGTGTTCTCACTGATCTCAAATCCTTTGGGACTGTTCAGTTGGGTTATGGTATCAAGAAGCTTGATGGTAGATACTATCAGGTAAGTTATTTGCCGATCTCGTTAATTGCATCATCTTTGATACTATTTGTATAGCCATATATCTGTTTGATAGTACTTTACATGTTCAGCTGGTATGCGGAAATTGTCACTGTGGTAGTCTTGAGATCGTTTTTGTTCTTGTTGTTTAACGGAATGGTTAAACTTGGTTTTAAAAAGCGTGAGCGGCACTTAAGTCTTGTACGTTTCACGCCTCGTAAGTCGTATCCTTACGGTATAGATGATATTACTAGTTCGTGAACACTGAAAGTTAGATAATAAAATTAAAAGAAAGTATTATATACAATCTAAGAAGCACAAATATACATACAACCCCAAACCAAGCCGCTTGTTTCTTAATCGCGAATTTAGTTCAGTCAGAAAAATGAGAGGTCGCTTGTTTATTAATCAACAACTTAAGTTGTCGCACGTAACACGTTTCTAATAGACAAAATTAGTGGTTGATTGTTTCTGCTTTGCAAAAGCTGTGGGTCAATTTCAACATGACCGGTTTTTGCGATTGCTGCGCTGTTTAAAACCAAGTGTTCAAATTATTACAAAGAATTAAAAAAGAGTAAAATGCCATTTTAGTCCCTATGGTTTGGGTCATTTTGCCAGTTTAGTCCAAAGGTTTTATTTTTCTCCATGGGTCCAAAAAGGTTTCACCGTTGCCATTTTAGTTCACTGGGTTAACTTCATCCATCTTTTTCTGTTAACGAGAAGGGCAATTCGGTCATTTTATATGTAATTTTGTTAACTAGAAGGGCAATTCAGCCATATAAAATGACTGAATTGCCCTTCTCGTTAACAGAAAAAATGGATGAAGTTAACCCAGTGGACTAAAATGGCAATGGTGAAACATTTTTGGGCCCACAGGCAAAAAATGAAACCTTTGGACTAAACTGGCAAAATGGCCCAGACCACAGGGACTAAAATGGCATTTAACTCTTAAAAAAGAGGAAGGTTCTTTAGTTAGGTTGTTGCTGTTGATAAGAAAATAGGCCATATGTTTTTGGAAATTTGTATAAGTTGTTTTTCGGGCAGTTTGAGGTTGCTTTTAACAAACGGCTTATTCTTGGCGGATTCAAAATTGCAAGTTTATTGGTATGCGGTGGTTAATTGTTGGAAATATGTTCATGGTATAGGGTCAAATGATGCAAATGACAATGATGACCCCGCCAAGCTTCAACAATGAGCTTCATTATCTAAACAAAGAAGACCGCCTCTTACGCTGGATTTTGGTCAAACATCGAGACGTCAAGTTTGGTAGAGATTTCTTGAATGAAGATGATGGTGATACGAGAATGCTTAGAAGCAGTATGTATGATGTTGATAGTGAAGAAGATGAAGAAGACAGTGATGATCACGAGGAAGAGTAAGCCGACTGTTTTGCGCTTTTTATTCTTTGGTCTTAGTATGTTTTGTCTTTTTGTCAACTTGTAAGGCTGGCATTAATAAATTCTTATGCTGGAAGTTATAAGATATTAAAGAAGGGAAACCATCTTTTAGAGTTTTTTTGCTGTTTGTTTTTGTGTTATGCATTTATGATAGTGAGTTGGTTTATATCATACGAATGTTGCATTGGATATATGCAAGGTGGAGGGAACACTCACACCATTTGGCGTATCTACACGGTAAATATAAGTAAATTTATTATTATTTTTTTTTGTAAAGCGTTAAATGCCATTTTAGTCCCCGTGGTTTGGACCATTTTGCCAGTTTAGTCCAAAGGTTTTATTTTTAACCTGTGGGTCCAAAAAGGTTTCACAGTTGCCATTTTAGTCCACTTGGTTAACTTCATCCATTTTTTCTGTTAACGAGAAAGCCAATTTGGTCATTTTGTATATAATTTTGTTAACTAAAAGGGCAATTCAGCCATATAAAATGACCGAATTGGCCTTCTCGTTAACAGAAAAAATGAATGAAGTTAACCCAGTGGACTAAAATGGCAACTGTGAAACCTTTTTGGACCCACATGTTAAAAATGAAACCTTTGGACTAAATTGGCAAAATAACCCAAACCACAGGGACTAAAATGGCATTTAACTCTTTTGTAAATTTATAGTTTTAGAAAACTAGTATGAAGAAAAAGGTAAACGGATTGTGTTCATGTAAACCCGTAGGCCGCAGGTATTCAGAGTGTGTTTGGGTTCATGTGTATGTCATAGTTTTTGGATTGCGGTCGAACCCGTCAACACGGGAACACGACACTTTTAGCATCTTTACTTCTAACATACCTTAGGGAGAGGTTATAAGGGGCTGTTTGGCTAAGCTTATTTTAGTGACTTATTTACTTTTTGAAAAGTTAAAAGGTGTTTGGGTTAGCTTATTATGTGAGAGGAATAAGTAAATAAGTCATTCCAATAAGCTTAGCCAAACAGCCCCTAAGTAGCTAGTATATCAGATAAGATAAAAAGGGAAGATTGAGATGGTTTGGGCATGTGAAGAGGAGGCAGACGATAGAGCCAGTTAGAGTGGTTGAAACTCTCGAGGTGGAGGGAGGAGGAGTAGAGGCAGACCCAAAATTACTTGGGATGAACGGATTAGGCAGGATTTGCAAAGATAACATGGTCCATGATAGGAGCTCGTGGAGACGTATGATTAAGGTTAAGGATTTCTAGGAGAGGGTACAATTGTGTTTTTAGGTGTAGTGTATGGTCGTAGATATGTAACTATGTGTTTAGGCTGATTTGTGTTGTCATATTTGTCTTGTTTTACCATGCACTCTTTTGCAACTCATGTTACATTAGTAGCTTCATACACACACACCTCATGTTCTATTTATTTCTTTTTTGGGTATTTTGGAGCCGAGGTCTCTCTAGAAGCAGCCTCTCTATCCATAGGGGTAGAGGTAAGGTGTGTCTACATTCCACCCTCTCAGACCCTACAAATAGTTTTGCTATTTATAGGATTTTACTGTGTATAATTGATTGATTTCTAACTTACCTTAAAAAAATTTCGATAACATCTCAAAGTTGGTCAAACCAAGGTTTAAGCTTTATTCTTTAGTAAAAAAATGTGATCTTCGAAATATGTGAACCGTGTTATGATGTAGTTAAAGCATCTTCACTTGACCCCAGTGTTACCTATAGGGGTGCAAACGAGCCGAGCGGCTCGCGAGCTACTCGAGATCGGCTCGAGAAAAAGCTCGAAACAAACCGAGCTTTATCGAGCCCGAGCCGAGCTTGAGCATCAAAACAAAGCTCGTTTGTTTATCGAGCCCGAGCTCGAGCCTCGCATGTGAAGCTCGTTAGGCTCGTCGAGCCGAGCTTATTTAAATTTGTTTACAAGCTGACCTCGAACGTAAAAATAAGCTTATTTAGTAAACGAGCCCGAGCCCGAGCTTCACTTATCGAGCTCGCGAGCCTAAAATGTCTATTATTTATATTATTTTTATTTAATATACTAATTAATAGATAATAAACGTGCCGAGCTCGAACTTGAGAAAATACAAACCAGCCGAGCTCGAGCTTTGAAAACAAAGCTCGAATCGAGCCGAGCTCGAGCTCTCATAAGTTAATCGAGCTCGAGCTCGAGCCTGGTCGAGCTCGGGCTCGGGCTCAGCTCGGCTCGTTTGCACCCCTAGTTACCTATAACTCTTTCTATTCTGCTTATAAAGCCATCATAGCATAACTAAGAACATGGATTCATCCTTAATTGTAAAATGGGTGGTTTAGAAAAGAAGCATGCATAATTGCACACATATAAATGGCGTTTTTAATGTAAAATCAATTTTTAAATGGAGAAATATAACAATCATATTATACATTTGTCTCGTATAATGATATAAGATAGGAAAAAAAAGGTTGTATAACTCGTCCTGGCAGTATCATCTGAGCAACTGTCACATCATACGAGCAGTGACGGATCTTGCCCGTTGAACGTGCCAGGGCCGAAAGACACGGACATTAAAAAAACCATTTTCGATCTTGCCCGGGCCGTGGCCCTGCCACTAGCCTACTAAGAACCGCCCCTGCATACGGGCCATATAAAAAAGCAAAAAAAGGTGATACGGGTCGTATAGTGATATGGCTATCACATGAGTCATTTTATCAAGTCATATTTACATGCATGTTACATGATATGAACAAGATTCTTATGCGAGTTGTATAGTCATGTTAGCTCTTAACTCTTTCTGGCATGCCCCATATTCCTTGTACCGATATTAAGTACCAATATAAATCAGTATAATCTTAGAGGCATGCCCCAATATTCGTTGTACCGATATTTATATATACTACAAAGCCTATAAGGGGGAATGGTGCCAGACTGTCAGGCAGCACTCCTTCATTGGCCCACATAAATAACGATTACGCCCCCAGTTAAAAGTTATGATTTTGCTCTTGTTCAAAATTACAGTCTTGTCATCGTTTTAGCTTTTGACAAATTACGGTTTTACCCCCTGTTCAATATTACGATTTTGTCCTCGGTTCAAAATTAAAGTTTTGTCATTATTATTATTATTTTTTTTTTGCAAAACTATGGTTGTGTTTTCTTTAATTGGCTGACTCGGTGTACTTTATATTCGTGCCAATAAGCTCTAGCACTCGCTCAGTTTTGCTCTCGGTTTAAAATTATAGTCTTGCCATCATTTTAGTTTTTTTTTTTTTCAAACAAAAGTATAGTAGCTTTTAATTTAATTGGCTGAAAAATATCCGACCTAACACCCTGCAACTGCAACACGAGGCATAAAACTACTTAGCTACCAAAATAAATTATACCGTTACAACTTACAAATACCTTAACTCCTAACTAAACCCGTACCCGCATCCAAGTCGTAAAGGGTCATCCTATCTTCAAAAAACGGACTTCTGTTGATTCCGGCACCGACGACCACCGTCATCGGAGATGCTTACGTGGCAGTCCAACTTTCCGGTAACCAGTCAAACATCACGGATTATACGCTTCGGAAAAACCGTAACTCCGGTGGTGGCGTTTTCTTCTTCCTCTCATATTCATCAACGATCCCTCAGGTACAAATTATTTGATTGAAAATGTTCGTTTAAGCCCTAATTTGTTCAACCTAAAGAAATTGACGGTTATTAAACCAAAACCAAAACCTAAATTGAAGAATAATTTTGGAACAAATGTTATTAGAATAACTGATTAGTGATTAGTTAATATGATTATGTTCATGTGTAGATATGCAGTGCTTGGTGCTGGATTTGCTGGATTGTCAGTAGCATGGCACTTGTTAGAAGTATACACTCATTCAGTCATTCTCTATCTGTATATACATCTGAATTCTGATAATTAGATGAATTCAGTGCAGAATATTAGCATGACTATAGTCATGGAAGAAAACTGCATACAGTTTTCATTGGTTTTTGAAGAAATAGTTCTGATTTGGTTGTGTGGGACTTGTTTTGCAGCGCAGTGCTACCGATTTGCGTGTTTGCGTTGATGTTCTTGATGAGATAGGAATTGGAGGTGGTGCTTCGGGAGTGGCTGGAGGACTACTTCATCCTTATTCTCCTAAAGGTTACATCTTGTTTTCACTCCAAATTTGATGCATATTGTTAGGCCTGTTAACAAACCGAACGTTCAGTGAACCGTTCGGCGGGAAGTTCGTTTATTAAACGAATGAACCTGAACAATTTTTTTTGTGCATTTAGTTAAACGAATGAACATGAACACATGTCTCGTTCATTCATTGTTCGTTCATATAAATTCATTTATGTTCGTTAGTTTACATTTGTTTGTATATTCACTTAATTTTTTTGCCCCATTACAGTTTAAGTCTAGTTTTATGAAATTTAAAATATCACCCAATATAATTTAGTCTAGTTTTATTGATTATTTAGGCACAACAGACTGATGTTCACGTTTACTTTTAATTGGTTTTTGCTTAATTATGTTCGTTTATATTCGTTCAGTTATGTTCGTGAACCATTCGTTTATACTATTAATGAAGGAACATAAACAAACAAGAACACTTTCATTTTCTTAACGAATGAACACAAACAAGAAAACCCCGTTCATTTATGATACGTGCCCTCAAAACCCACGTAGCCACTCATGTTCTCACATGCGAAACCTCCAATTATGGCAGAACGTGTTCTATTGCTTTCTTTGATTTATTTCCTATATTTTCTGTAATTACATGGTGTAATGGGTTAGTGGCAATACATGTTAGTTCATTTAGTTTTTTCCATATGTAAGTCTATATAAAGGAGTTTGGTTGATGTTAATAGAATTATGAATGAAAAATATTGATCTGGTTTCTATCTCAAATTATCTCTAAGCCTCTTCCTATTTTCTTTTGGCCAACGAAAACCGTTGGAACCACAACAATTTAGTTGTTCGCGTTTGACTGTTGTTCGTTTACAAGCCTCCATATTGTTATTTAAATTTATTTTTCTATAACCTTATTATTATATGTTTTTCTGCAGTTAAACCTCTTTGGATGGCAGCCAAGTGCTGGGAAGAGACTTTAAGGCTTTTAAGTATTGCTGAAACACAAAATGGAGCACTTAATCAGAACTCTAATGTATTTATTGCGCGGAGAAAGGGTATTTTGAGACCAGTAGTCAGCTTGAAAAACATGAGCGTGATGAATGATGTAAGTTTACTAAATTAGGAAATGCAACACAAAGTGCAATACAGTTTAACAAGTCAATAATAATGTTGTAACTTTTTTTCTACTTGAAGAATGCTCAGAACTCTCTTGCCAGTTGCAGAATACGGTCTATTAACGAAGATGCAGCCCAGAGTTTAGTACCTAATATATCTGTACCGTTGGATTTGGCGTTTTATATGCCTGATGCTGTAAACATACACCCCCAAGGCTATCTTGAGGTAAATCATAAATGGACTCTAGTGTCCGTATATCGATATAGTGCTTAACATATATATTTTCATCGTGACTAGGCCCTTTATTTAGCTTGTGAAACTCTGGCAAAAGAAATGTCTAGTGTGGGACCTGGTGAAAAGGCGATAAACTTTCACAAGAGATCTATTGGCCACCTCCTTGAATTAGAGGGTAATATATATGTGATATATTTGAAGTTCCTTTTGAGTAAAATGCCATTTTTGTCCTGAAGTTTGGCCAGTTTTGCGACTTTCGTCCAAAGGTCTGTTTTTCCGCATCTGGATCCAAAAGGTTTGAAATCTTGCCATTTTTCATCTGGCTCGTTAACTCCATCCATTTTCTCCGTTAAGTTAGGGGTATTTTCATATTTTTTGTTAACTTAAAGGGCAATTCGTTTTTTTTTTTTTCACTCTATGTACAAGCATGTAGCATAATGTACAAGCGAGTCCTTAAGTGAAATAGACCGAATTGCCCTTTAGGTTAACAAAAAAGACAAAAATACCCCTGACTTACCGGAGAAAAATGGATGGAGTTAAGGAGCCGGATGAAAATGGCAAGATTTCAAACCTTATGGATCCAGATGCGGAAAAACAAACAAATCCTTGGACGGAAGTCGCAAAACTGGCCAAACCTCATGGACGAAAATGGCATTTTACTCTTTTCCTTTTTATGTCTATGGTCTTAAAATGTTTTTGTTAATATTATCATGCTCCATTTTAGGTGAGTACGATGCTGTTATTGTATGTTTGGGAGCCAGATCCACTTTCCTCCCGGAGCTTTCAGGAAAGTTACCGCTGAGGACTTGTAGAGGCATCATTGCCCACTTGCGTCTTCCCGACAATACCAGGTATTTACCATAATTCTATGCATACATATTTAACTTATGTTAGAAACTCAACCTTTTCATCATCAAAATGTTTCAGCGAAGAATTTCTAGAACATAGCCCGTCAATCTTGTCAGACGCCTGGATCGCCATCCAGAATCCTCGAAACCTATACGCGGGTTCCACATGGGAATGGAAGTCTCGCAACTATTCCCAAAATGTGTCAACGGAGGAAGCTTCTAAAGCTTTGGAAGAACTTATACCAAAAGCATCCGCAGTTTATCCAAACATTTCAAAATGGGCTTTCAACGGAGCGCGTGCAGGTCTAAGAGCAATGCCACCACTTACAAGTAACGGATCTCTTCCACTTTTAGGTCAAATAGATGATCTTATTGGTCAAACTCATAAGAGCAAGTTTTGGTTGTTTTCGGGTCTCGGGTCTAGAGGTCTGTTGTACCATGCATGGCTCGGGAAATTGACCGCACAAGCGGTTATTTCTTGCGATGAGGATGTAATTCCGCTTGAATTGACCTCTTGGAGACCAAAATTAATCAGAAAATCGTAATTTTTTAAACGCTAAAAATTCACTAAGATACAGAATTACTTACACCTATAGGCTATTAACTATTTACAACCACATAAAAGAAAAAGAAAAATGAATTAACGAAAGGAAAACTTAAGAAAGAACATATACATTTCTTGTTGAATCCCTTTCTTCTACTATGCTTTCAAGAAATTTACACATCTTTTCCCCTACCGTGGTGTTCTTCCACGGTTGTTTGTGGTGGTGTTAGGCGGTAGCAACTAGCAATCACCACCAGCCTCACCATCGACTTCACATGCCCTCGGACACAAAATCCCTAGAAAGATCTTAAATAATATCCATCTATTTTTATATATGTTTTTCTTGTGTACATTGTTCGATTACATCTATCTAGAGTTGTTCCCGTTCAATGCCGCATGGATAATGAATTTTAGTATATCTAGAGGGATGTAGGTAACGATACTGAACATCCAGATTACCCCGGCCCATCGCCATCCGATCCCTTGCATCTCTGCAAAATCCCAGTCTGCATATACTGCTAGAAGTGTAGCCAACTGTATAAAACACACAAATGTTAAACAGTTATAACTTATAAACACAACTCATATCTAGGGGTGTTAAAAACCGAAACCGGATCAAAACGGTAAACCGAACCGTAACCGAAAAAACCGATCCGAATAGCCGGTGTTCGGTTTGGTTTTTAACCGAAACCAAACCGAATTGAATTCAGCTGAATTTGGTCAGGCTTGCATATTTCTAATTCGGTTTGGTTTTTGGTTTGGGGTACGAAATTTTGAAAACCGAATAAACCAAAACCGAACTGATGAACACCCCTGGTCATATCAAAGAGATGTTATGGTAGCTGGTACTTACTATCTGAGCTAGTACGAATGCGAGCATGAGCAAGGTGCTAGGGCGCTCGAGGAATGACCAACTTTGAGATCTCGTCACAAATATGAGTGCTTGACTAATGATGCTCACTTGAAGGTATAGCGCTGCGGTCACCTCATCATCGTTTCCAACAATCGATCGAACACCAAAAAGCCTCTGAACATAATAGTTATTTCTTGTCATGTTCATTTCTCTAAAAAGACTTTGTATAATGAATGAAGAACAGAAGATAAAATGTCGTAGACTTACGGGGAAGAAGTCGGTTCTGGAGGATAGCCAAAAGAACAAAACAGTAACGAGTGATAGATAAGTCCCGAGGACGATACCAGTGGCGAAAATCTCATTGAGCTTCCATGAGTCGGGAAGTGGTGACGGTTTAACCCGGTCAGTGGAGATCATCATGATGGTGCTATCGTTAAGAATAGCGATGACGAGAATCATGAAAGGCGAGAAGTCAAACCTCCATATGACAACAATGAGCATGAACCCCATCACAATTCGGATGGTGATGGAGACTGCGTATATTGTGTAGTTTTTCATTCTTTGGAAGATGGCTCGGCTTGTTAGTATAGCTGCGACTATCACGTTAAGCCCCGGCTGGGTCAAGATAATGTCGGACGCACTCCTGGCAGCGTCTGTGGAGTCATCCACTGCTATACCGATGTCTGCTCGCTTGAGTGCTGGTGCATCGTTCACACCATCTCCCGTCATACCGCATATGTGATTCCTCTGTTGTAACCTCTTGACGATTTCGTATTTGTGTTCTACAAGAATGAAAATTAAGGTTTGTAAACGTTGTCTATGATGGTAGTTAGGACTGCAAACGAACCACACGTTCAGCGAACAGTTCGTGAACTGTTCGGCGGGAAGTTCGTTTGTGTTTGTTCGTTTATTAAACAAACGAACATGAATTTCGTTTGTTTAGTTAAATGAACGAACATGAACCCAGGTCGCGTTCGTTCATTTATGTTCGTGAAGGTTCGATAACGTGTTCGTTTATGTTCGATTGTGTTCGATAGTTCATTAGTGTGGTTAGTTTTTATATTTTATTTAAATACTTCAAAATTCCGACAAATAAAATATTTAATAAGCGTTAGTATATTATATATTCTGTTCATGAACGTTTGTTTATGTTCGTTTGTTTCCATTTCTGTTCATGAACATTAGTTTGTGTTCATCACTGTTCGTTTTCGTTCGTTCACTGTTCGTTTTCGTTTGTTGCCTAAAATTAACAAACGAACACGAACACTTCATTTCCTTAACAAACGAACACAAACATAAAATCTCGTTCCGTAAGTGTTCATGAACAGTTCGTGAACACATATATTTCTTAACAAACGAATTAGTTCGGTTCGTTTGAAGCCCTAATGGTAGTTGAGTCTAGTAATATTTACCGGGAAAAACTCCGGCGAAGCCATCGGCCTTCTCAATGAGGTCATCGATCGAAGAGTTGTTAGCATCATTGCTTTCCGAGAGAAGCGAAGATGACGGATACATGTCGGTACCCATACCAAGTCTTCTGCCGGTTTCTTTCCCAATGGCGAGTTGATCTCCGGTGATCATTTTTACTTTAACACCAAGCTCTAAAGCCCTTCTAATAGTCTCGGCACTATCGTGTCGTGGTGGATCGAAAAGCGGCAACAGTCCTACAAACTCCCAAGGTGAGCCCTCGCTCTCCTTTGTCTTCTCGGGTACGGTTTGTCGAGCCACGCCGAGAGACCGAAGACCTCGGTTTGCGAACCCGTCAATGATTTCCTCAGCCCTCTTTAGTGTATCGCCGGTGAGATTACAAAGTTCGATGATCTATCAAGAAATTTAATCGTTATCACTTATCGGCTATAAAACCTTGTAATTGGAACATAGTTGTCAATAGCGGTCGCTATAGCGAATAGCGTAGCGTATAGGTCGAAGGTCGGTAGAGGGTATGTAGCCATAAATAGCGGGAATTCAGTTTTTTTTAAATATAATTAGCAATTAAATATAGCTATAAAATAGCTGGATTTTAGATTTTTGTTAAATATACATTTAAAATAGTGTATATACCAGGGTATTTTGATATAATATAAATATAATTTTTTTTTCAAGATTTTTTCTAGTGTATCGCTATTTATAAAATAGCGCCCACTATTTATCGGTTTTTGCTATGTAGCATATACCTTATCGCTATTTGTCGCGATTCGCCATTAACTATGAATTGGAAAGAAAACATTAGAAAACAAGTGGTTCATTACTTGTTCTGGTGCACCCTTGCTGGACCGATACCAGTCACCCTTATTGTCAATGTAGGTGATGGCTGTGCGTTTGTCGACAGGGTTAAACGGTAGGAAGTGGACCTCTTTGATTCCGGCTCGAGCCTCTTTTGGATCAGCCAACATGTTGACGATGCAAGCATCGATGGCGTCTTGGTTTTCGATCCTTGAAGCTCGAGCACCATACATCACCACCATGTCCCTATCGCAATCCTTGACGAAAACCTGTAACAAATTTTGACCGATTAGATAACCGAAAATGGTTGACCGTACATTTTTTGACAAGGAAAATTTTGAAAATTTGAAATCTGACCTCAATCAACGATTTGTCGACCGTTAGCTTGTTAAGAGTGAGGGTACCGGTTTTATCGCTACAAAGAATATCCATACCCGCCATTTCTTCAATGGCGGTCATCCTTTTCGTGATGGCACCTTGTTTTGCAAGGTGGTGGGACCCGATCGCCATCGTTACAGACAAAACTGTAGGCATGGCGATCGGGATACCTCCGATCAAAAGGATCAACAAATTATCGATACCGTCTCTATACCCTCTTCCTTGAATCACCCATATCACCACAATCTCGATCACCATTCCAATCGCAATTGAGCATATGCAAAAGTTACCAATGGATGTCAACACCTGTTGGAAATGACCCGCTGAATCCGTGCTGTTCACAAGGTGTGCAGCCTTCCCAAAGAAGGTTCGGACGCCCGTGGCTATCACCACAGCTTCAATCTCGCCTTGCTTGCACGTCGAGCCAGAGTAAACCGGCTCACCCGGGTTCTTGTTTACTGGGACCGACTCGCCAGTAAGCGCAGACTGGTCAATTTTCAACGTATCGCCTTCAAGGAGACGAGCGTCAGCTGGGATAATATCTCCTAACTTGACACTAATAACATCTCCAGGAACCAATATGCCGGCATCTTGCTCGCTCCATTTTCCGTTTCTTAAAATCTTGGCTTTCGGGGCTAGGCTTGCCATCAGGGCACTGGCGGCATTGCCGGCATTGTTTTCTTCGATGAAACTAATGGTTGAGTTGATGAGAAGAAGCACGACTATGCCCACGAAATCCGGCCAGTCCGGTGGCCTCCCGCCACCGTTGGCTAATACAATGGCCATAATGGCTGCAAATTCCATGACCCATGAAAGAGGATTCCACATGAATCCTAGAAACTTCAGCAATTTACTTTCCTGTTTCAAACATAACTCAACATAGTTAATAATAGTAGGTGGTTAGAATTATACAGCGGTGTAAACAAGCCCAGAGGCTCGAGAGCTACCCGTGATCAGCTCGGCCAAAAGCTCGAACGAGCCCGAGCTCGAGCCTGAAATAGAGCTCGTTTAGTTATCAAGCCCGAGCTCGAGCCTGAAATAGAGATCGTTTAGTTATCGAGCCCGAGCTCGAGCCTCAATACAAAGCTCGTTTAGGCTCACGAGCGTAAACGAGCCCAAACAAATATTGGCGAGCCGAGCTCGTGTTGAGCTTTGGTTCGTTAAGCGATATTGAAGCGAGCTCGAGCCGAGCATTTAGCTCGTTTGAGGTTGTTCTCAAAATAACTCGAGCCAAGTCGAGCCGAGCTTGAGCTTTGGGTTTTACTCACGAGCCAAACTCGAGCTTGAGCTTCATAAAAACATAACGAGCCTAGCTCGAGCCTAGTCGGGCTCAGGCTCAGTCTGGCTGGCTCGTTTACACCCCAATAGAATATATATGATATTTATTGTGTGTTTTTAATTGAATAAGAACTTTTTGGTATGTGTTACATACCACCAAGGGGTTCAGACTATGGTAAACAAAAGCTCATTTAAAAAAAAAAAAAAAATCTGATGAGGGTGAAGCTTAATGATTATAAATAAAAAAAGAACGTGCCTGTTTCTCCTCAAGCTTATTGTGACCGAAGATGTCGAGCCTCTTAGTGGCTTCCTCGTCGTTCAAGCCATCTCGCGTACAATTTAGGATCGTGAAGACATCTTCTATAGGGATTTTTTCGAGATCAATTTGGTTACTTTTAACTTCTTCCAAGGAATTATCAGACATCGTGATTGATTTCTAGAAAAAAAGATTTTACAAAATAATAATTATAGTAATAATAATATTAAAGATAAATTCGGGCCTCGCGACAATCCCTCGGTCCTCCACCATGCTCATGAACACAGTAGAGGTCGTCGTCGTATATAACACGATTAGAGGGAAATGTTTGAAGCCCTTTTCTGGCAAGGGAGACCAGTTTCTTTATATGCCTACTTTGTTACATGCATACCGTTTTGTTTCTCTCATTTCCAAAAAAATAGGAGTGCAATTACAAATTGAGGGTAATCCATTAACATTTATGAATGTGTGGAGGAGCACAACCACTTTTAAAAGAAAATTGAATGGCTTTATAAAAACCACCCTAATAATAGTATAACTTTGATGTTGTAGGATTATTAAAAATAAAGGATTTGAACTATATATATAGTTGTATGGGCTTGTAATTATTTATAAAGTTTAAATATTTGAATTATCTGATATGTTTGTTTAGTTGGTTTATTTTAATATTAAAAATAGTGTTTGAGTTGGGTTAGAATTAGTGTAATTTGTGTGCTTTGGTTTAACATAAAAAGAATCGAACAAGTTCATTCAATCTTGTGTTTGTGTGTGTTTGATCAAGGGTCTGATTTCCAACACTTATACCTTAAAATTGGTTTGAATCCGGTCAAACTCGATTCTTTCCCCTTTGTAGACAAGGTTGGATCCTGAATCGGTCTCACCGAAAACTCCATTTTTTGCACCTCTAGCCTGTGGGTGGATGAAACCCATTTGCGGTTCAAGTCAGGCCTGGTGAGTCTAGTAGTATATTTCGGACTTCGGCCCGGCCTCTCAAAACTCGACTGGTTTTGTACTTTTGTAAGAGATATTTCCAACAATTCACTTGGGAAAGCAACACCATACTACACTCCTTATACCAATAATACGATATAATTGTGACAAAATAATGTATTAAATATAATATACTTGAGGCACAAAAAATTAAAACTTATGAACGTTTAAGTAATAACTAAACATTAGAACCTTTTTAACTTGTTGGTGAGTTGAATCGTTCAATCTGAACACAACCTGTATGTTTAGTCATGTCAAAGATATCAACATTCAACACTAACCCCTCACTCGCACACATCTCAAATCGTATAAGTTGAACATGACTTGTTTGACCTAAATATCTAAATTAGTCAAAAGGGTTGACTGTTTGTGATCAAGTTGTAAACGTGCTAAACATAACTTACTAAAAGAAATAATCAACTTAAACAATATTGTTATAAATTAGTATTTTTATTTTTATTAAGTTTGCATATTTATAATTTTATAAATATAAAACTTTTTTACAAAGGTGCTAAACATAATTTCTTTTATGAGTTTATATTAAATAATAATTTTACCAATTTATTGTGTAAGGTAGGTTTTTAAATGTTTTTCTATACGAACTCCAGCCTCAAATGTCAAAATCATTAAAATGGGTGGTGCTTCGCTTCTTTCACCAAACTT
This sequence comes from Helianthus annuus, assembly GCF_002127325.2. Classification (NCBI taxonomy): domain Eukaryota; kingdom Viridiplantae; phylum Streptophyta; class Magnoliopsida; order Asterales; family Asteraceae; genus Helianthus; species Helianthus annuus. Next base: position 172,714,568 of record NC_035442.2, on the reverse strand, counting down.
TCATTACGAATACTCTTATAAAAATTTAATCGAGTAAATTATATAAACCTAATTAAAAGTTAGGTTTACAGGACTTTGAAATTTGAATTGATTGGTTGTTGTTTTTTGTTTTCCTTTTTGTGTCTATTTATTTTTTGTTTTTTTTATTATTATCTTTCAACTTTTAGCATTGATATTTACAACCCATCAACTTTATAAAAATTTTGTAATCATATTTACAACCCATCAACTTTCTAAAAACTTTGTAATCCAGTTTTACATGGTTATTTTTATATATGTGCCGGTATAAATTTGAATTGATTTACGTATCGATGTAATATTAACTTTAAAATGAGTAGGTCAAATATAATATGTTTTTATGCTTATTTTAATGTACATTTTCAGTTGGAACCAAGTTTTTCGTGGTTATTTTTATGTATGTGTCGGTATAAATTTAAATTGATTTACGTATCGATATTAGTTTATTTTAAAAATGAGTCGGGTCAAATATAATATATTATCATGCTTATTTTAATGTACAATTTCAGTTAGTCTATGTATTGATATAAATTTTGCTCAAAAAAAAAAAGTCGGGTCAGATATAATATGTTTTCATTAATTAGACTAATTAGAAGGTATAAATTTGAGCTGCTTTACGTTTCGACGTTGTCACAACACACTATACCATTCTTTAATTACAAAAAACATTGTTTTATTACGTGCTTACTTTTATGCATGTGTCGCTATAAATTCAGGTTGCTTTACGTGTCGATGTAAATGTCTTTTGCAAATAGGTCTGGTCAAATATAATATGTATCCGTGCTTATTTTTATGTGCTTTTCAATTAGTCTACGTTTTGACGTAAATTTTGTTTGAAAACAAGTCGGGTCACATAAAATACGTTTTCATTAAACGGTATAAATTCAAGTTAGTTTAAGTTTCGACGCCGCCATAACGCACGAAGAAATTTTATAGTTTATAACAAAATTATGAATATGCAAAGCATACCGACTCAACAAAAATTATTTGATTTTTCAAAAGAGAAGTAAGCATTTTTATCAAATCCACCCAAAGATACACTGATCATAACATATGTTTTAAGATACATAAAAAATACGAAAGACAAATAACTTAGAAACGCATTTTCATTAAAATTTTAAAAAAAAAAAAAAAAAGTGGACCAAAAAGATTGAAAAAAAACAACCTAAAGTTAGCGGCCCAACCTTTCTCGCTTGTGATCGACTTGTATGGTTCAACGATATTTTCATGCGGTTTCATAACAACTTTCAAATCTCGGTTCTTCTCTTTTTCCTCCACATATTTCATGTACTTATCATCTCTTTTTAATTTCGATTTCGCCAACACCGTGCGCCGTTTTCTATTCTCCTCTAAATCCACCATTTTCGTCGTCTTGTTTTCGGTGTCGGCATCCACCCAACTTTCTTTCCATTTGTTTGATGACGACTCTACCCTTTTCTTGTGTTGCGGCTTTGCCAGTGTTGTGTCTGCGATGGGACCGTCATTCAAGTTGATGTTGGGAACGTTACTTGATAACTTATCCGTTGAGGTTGTATAATTTCCCGACTCGGATGTTTTTGAAAATGAACACGACTACCCGTTGGGACATCAAGATCCATCAATGGAACGAGAACCCATTTGGTGTTGGTAGTAATCCAACATGAACAAGACACATTTAGTAAATGGGCTTATGGATTTTTTAGGAAACATTTTTTCATTTCATGATTTTATTTCATGATTTCATGCTTGTTCAGCCTTGTTTTAGTCAGTTCAAGCTTGTTCAATTGCCATTTTTAAATAGCTTTTAGTTAAACTTCGCCTGTTTTGAGCGGGTTCTGGCCAACCATGTCCGGTTGTTTTGGCTGCTCAGCCTAGTTCAAGTCTGTTCAGTTTGGTTTTTGCGCCCAACCGAAAATAAAGGCTTGCCCACAAGTAGCTCACCTTGTGTGTGTTCAATGTGGCACCTTGGTTTGCCTAAGCAAGCACGCACGATTGATGCACTTTTGACTACATTGGTAACATTAATCATTTGTATCCCAAAACCGAGCTACTACTAAAATATGCAGCTGCAACTGAACACAACAGATCGACTTAAAACATTAAATAGTCTACCATCATTTAAGGTACATGAAACACATGTGATCAAATAAATTCATCAACAAATCCGTAGCGTTTAACAAGAAACAATACATCATCAAAAACAGCTCAAAACCCAAGCTTGGTTCTGCGCCAATGCCTGCGCTTCGCATTGTACCTAAATAAAATATAAACAGCCTGTTAGTTGTTAATAAAAACGGCATCTTTCTAAACATCAAGATAGTTGTAAAGCAAAACCTTACCTGATAGTATTGTCAGTCCTCATTCGAATCCAGTGCGGAATGGGCCTGTTCTGCCGCATCTTCTTTGCAAGCTTCTTCTTGATCATGAATGTCTTGTGGGACGGCTGTATTAAATAAAACAAACACATGATCTAAACATCACAACTTATTTCCTCCTGATCATGTGTTATTGGCAATCATTTCATAAAAAATAGCACAGCGGAATTTTTGCTTCAAGTAATTAATCACAGAAGAGTTAATTACTATTTTCGTCCCTGTGGTTTGTCAAAAATCATTATTTCAGTCCATTAGTTTAAAAATTACGATTTCAGTCCCTGTGGTTTCACTTTCGTAACCATTTCAGTCCCTGTGGTTTCACTTTCGTAACCATTTCAATCCATTATTCTGTTAAGTACAGAGACTGAACTGGTTACGAGGTGGACTGAAATGGTTACGAAAGTGAAACCACAGGGACTGAAATCGCAATTTTTAAACTAATTGACTGAAATAGTGATTTTTGACAAACCACAGGGACGAAAACAGTAATTAACTCATCACAGAATCTCAGTCATGCAATTGAGAAAGTTCAAGATGTTTTTGTTTAAAAAAAGTGTGCTTAAGGCACGCCTAAGCGCAAAGCCCATTGCTTTTGTGTAAATAAGGAGCGAGTAAAACAAAATGAGGAGCAAAAAGCATACAAAAAATCAACTTAAAGCACAGGTGAGGCGTGTACGACGTGTAGAAAGAGTGTTTTTGTGCATCATGCAGTTATACAGATAGCTCCTAGATTAGAAAAAGCATGTGACCATGGCTTCGTTTGTGTTCGCCTGTTTATTAAACAAGCGAACACGAACAAGAAATTTCTTTCGTTTAGTTAAATGAACAAACATGAACAGAGATCGTGTTCGTTCATTTATGTACGTGAACGTTCGGTAACGTGACGGTTTGTGTTTGATAGTGTTTTTAGTTTTTATATCTATTTAAATACTTCAAAATTCCATTCCAACAAATTAAATATCTAATAAGTGTCGGTGTATTATATATTCTGTTCATGAAACGCTTGTTTGTGTTCATGAACATTCGTTTGTGCTCATTTGTGTTCGTCAACATTCGTTTTTGTCCATTGCATAAAATTAACAAACAAACACGAACATAAAATCTCGTTCGATAAGTGTTCGTGAACGGTTCACGAACACATATTTCTTAACAAACGAACACGAACAAGGTCTTGTTCGTGTTCATTCGGTTCGTTTGCAGCCCTAGCTAAAATCATAATATTTCATTTCCTAAATAAAACTATGTCCAAATAAAGATTCCACTAACAACAGTATTTCATCTTTCTAATAATCATACCACCTACATACAAACTACAAATCCAACCACCGGTGATTGGTATGTACCAAACCTAAAGTCTTAACACTCAATAGTGACACCACAAAAACAATTGATCAATCATAACCCTAAAATGATTCAAATTTAAACGCATATCCATCAACTGGAAGCATGAATTGGAGATTTCTAGAGCCTAACAGCAAAAACCTAAATCAAATAACAGAATAGACATAGACATAGACATAGAAGAAGATTACCATGGCTGTCGTCGGCGGCTGGCTGCTTCTTCTCTGGGGGGTAACCGCTGGAATGATGCGGCGTTATATAGTTAGGGTCAGAGTGTGAGTATGTGACTGTGGGTTGTCGAAGCCCAATTGCGGTTCATTTCAGGCCCAGTGGGTTTGTGTACTTCGGTTCAGCCTGTATTTGTTTTCATAAGAGGTGGACAAAAAACCCGAACCTGGGTATTTTCAACCCGAACTCAACCCTGCTCATATAGTCATATGGTAGGGTTCGGGTATGGTATTTCAGCTAAGTACTCGAACCTGGTTTTTCTTAATTCCCGATTTATACTCGGGTTTAATAATATCTGATATTGGGTTTTAAAAATGTATGCACTTTGATTATTCTAGTTCTTAGTAACATGTAATCTTGTTAAATTAAAGTTTTATCTTGTTAAAGTTCATGTTTATAGGACAATGCTACACAAGAAACCCTTTATTTTTAGAAAACTTTGAAAACCCATCACAAGGCCTACAATTGGCCACGTCATTGATTGGAGATGACAAAACGGAGGGTATTTTGGTCTTTTTACATTGCTCTTTCTCTCTCTTCCTGACATATTATACCAGCTTCTCTTTCTTCTTTATACCAATACCCAATGTAGTACACATTTCTCTCTCACACACACTTATTCACATTCATATCCAGATCTGTACACATCTCTCTTTTTCTTAATCTCTTAATCTGATTAGTTTCTCTCTCTCTCTCTCTTCATCAAATCTCTCTCTCATTGGGTTCACTTTTGAGAAAGATCGAAGACGATGGCGGGAGGCACTGCAGCACTAAAGCTCGTGAAGCCAAAAAACCGTCCACAAGCCACCGATATCCAGGCTGCTGCCGCTTGGGGAGTTGTTGCTTTCACCACCGCCGTTTGGCTAGGTCCTTCATTTTTACCCCAATTTTATTAATTTTCATTTATTCATGACCTGATTCTTTAGATTATCAATCGTAATGCTAGTATTATAGATCTATTTCGTGAATTCTGATGGAAATTTGTTTTCGTAAAGCTGTTTCTTCATCGATTTGTCTCGGTTATGATTGGCACAATTGTTTGTTTTTTTTCCCGTTGTGGTTAATTTTTTGGACTATATTTTATGCACCGATGTAGATCTGGATCTTGATTTCGCGACCTGATTTTTCATAACTTGTTGACTTTTGTGGTCAAACTATAGCTGATTCTTCGATGAATTATATTTAACGTAATTACAGAGTTTTTTTTTTAATTTTTTTCACAAGACCTGATAATATTCATGTTGAAATTTAGCAACGTAATTAGTTGCATAAATCAGTATCTTAAAAAAAGTGTTTCATTTTGAAAAAAAAAAAGTGTATATTTTGCGTTGTAAGTATTAGGAATTAATTTTTTTTTTTTTTTTTTTTGCATTTTGATGAGTTATGATATAATGAAAGTCTGAAACAAACTATGTTGATCCATATTGAAGGGTTTGTGTACACCCCTAGTTTGTGTTGGGTTATAGCTGTGCTGCAAAATAAGTTAGATTGGCTTACGAAATGCACAGTTCGGTTTGATAGATTTCTCTTCCTATGGAAATCAAATATAGGTCATTTATTGGTTTTGCCTTTGATATTGATGTCATACAAAACCTTAAAGTCTTCCAAATCTTATAATGTCTTTCACCATCACCACCGCACCACCACCATCATTACCACCGCACCACCATCAATATTGTACCTCCGGCACCACCGTAAACACCTCCGGCACCACCGCACCACCACCATCATTACCACGATTATAGAATATGGGTTTTGAAACACAAACACCAAGTATAATAGTTAATAGTTATCTCTGGTTAACGACTTAACGGTTATCTTATCTTTTTGTTATTAGGATGGTGATAGATACAAGGGAAACAAGATCCAATTCTCGGGACCGTTGGTTTCGTCATAAGTGTTTCATTTTGAAAAAAAAAGTGTATATTTTGCGTTGTAAGTATTAGGAATTAATTTTATTTTATTTATTTATTTTTTTTTTTTTTTTGCATTTTGATGAGTTATGGTATAATGAAAGTCTGAAACAAACTATGTTGATCTATATTGAAGGGTTTGTGTACACCCCTAGTTTGTGTTGGGTTATAGCTGTGCTGCAAAATAAGTTAGATTGGCTTACGAAATGCACAGTTCGGTTTGATAGATTTCTCTTCCTATGGAAATCAAATATAGGTCATTTATTGGTTTTGCCTTTGATATTGATGTCATACAAACCTTAAAGTCTTCCAAATCTTATAATGTCTTTCACCATCACCACCGCACCACCACCATCATTACCACCGCACCACCATCAATATTGTACCTCCGGCACCGCTGTAAACACCTCCGGCACCACCGCACCACCACCATCATTACCACGATTATAGAATATGGGTTTTGAAACACGAACACCAAGTATAATAGTTAATAGTTATCTCTGGTTAACGACTTAACGGTTATCTTATCTTTTTGTTATTAGGATGGTGATGGATACAAGGGACACAAGACCCAATTCTCGGGACCGTTGGTTTCGTCAAACGTGGATCAGATGCTTAAGGATCATGACCATGTTTATGTTACATCACAACACAACTAACACGTGTTATAGCCGCTGAAAAGCTAAGGCAGACTATAAAAGGAAGCTCCACCATTTTCTTAGTGCTATGTATTTTCGTTTACTAGTAATATGTATGTGAGACTCTTATTTTGTATTGTCTAGTACATGATGTTAAAACGGTATGAACTTAACACATTCTGGAAGTCTTAACACACGTTATAATAGAGGCTTAACACACGTTATATATGTCTGGCGCGTAACACACGTTACAGTATGTATATACAAATCATGGTGTTTTGGAAACCACTAGCTTATACATGACACCATGTTGGGTTAAACCAAGATTATAACAGAGGCTTAACACATGTTATCCCAGGTATACGGTGTTACAACATTAACTTGTATGTTCCATATTAACTTGTACACGTGTTACGATCAGTATATGCACATCATGGTGTTTTGCAAACCACTTTCATATACATGAATACAAGTCGGGTTATAATGGATGCTTACATGTTATCATATGTATACAAGTGGGGTTACAACAATATTACGATATTAACTAAGCTCGCCATTAAACTCATCGCCCCCGTCGACTGTTTTCACCCTTTGTCACATGTTAAGCAATTACATGTTCCGAACAGACAAATTGTAACACATGTTAGATCAGTATATACACATCATGGTGTTTTGTAAACCACTAGCTTATACATGAATACATGTCAGGTTACAAAAAGATTATAACAGTGGCTTAACACATGTTATACATTCCAAAATGTGCAAAACAAATGACTCGTTTCATATTATATATTCCAACATTACCGGTACATGTGTTACCATAAATGGCTCGTTTCATATTACACGTTACATACTAACTTGTACATTTATTACTTGTACGAGTTTTACGCTCAATATCCACATTATCGGATATTTTAAACATCAACAAAAATAAAATAGATATTACTTGTTTTTTTAATTAACAAAAGGTTAACACAAGTTATATATCATTCTAACAGGGGCTTAACATATGTTATACATGAACACATGTCAGGTTACATCATGGTGTTCTGTTACAGCATGAACCACCAACACATGTTATAAATGAACAAAGACTTCTTTCCCAAAGGATGTGACTTATTCAATGTCCTCGCATTAACGTCGCCTACATCCATCCAGCTTGTCAATTGAATGTCTTTTATGGATCTATTTCTGTAAATCAACACACGTTATATATCATTCTAACAGGTGTTTAACACACGTTATAAATCAAGCAACCCAACAAAAAAAAAACAATTATTGTTAAGATCAAAAGCCCAAAAAAGCAACCAAACCCACTAAAAAACCCGTTCAAAATCTCATCCTAAAGTTTTATTTAAAATACATGGACATTAACCATTACTAGAACACGCATTAACTTCGCCTACGCATTAACTTCGCCTACACGATGTTAAAACGATCTAGACTTAACACATTTTCTGTTGGAGGCGCCCGTATTTGTACCTCTACTGTTACAGTTACTATTGAAGTTTATGCATCCATTCTGGAAGTCTTAACACATGTTATAATAGAGGCTTAACACACGTTATATCAGGTTTAATCTGTTGTTATTAAGTTACTATTGGAGTTTATTCATCCATTATGGAAGTCGTTACACACGTTATAATAGATGCTTAACACACGTTAGACATTTCAGTCACTAAACACATGTTACAGTATGTATATACACATCATGGTGTTTTGGAAACCAATAGCTTATACATGACACCATGTTAGGTTAAACCAAGATTATAATAGAGGGTTAACACATTTTATCCCAGGTATACGGTGTTACGATATTAACTTGTATGTTCCATATTAACTTGTACACGTGTTACGATCAGTATATGCACATCGTAGTGTTTTGCAAACCACTTTCATATACATGAATACATGTCGGGTTACAACAAGATTATAATGGTGGAGGCGCCCGTAGTACCTCTAGTGTTTTGTACATTTATTACTTGTACAAGTTCTACGCTCAGTATCCACATTATGTAACATTTTAACAGGGGGGCTTAACACATGTTATGGGCTCGAGTCTGTGAATCAATCAACCAAACAAAAAAACACTTACTGTTCAGATCAAAAACCCAAACCAACAAAAAAACAGCTACTGTTAAGATCAAAAGCCCCTAACAAGCAACCAAACCAACAAAAAAACCCGTTCAAAATCTCATCCTAAAGTTTTTGATTTATTTAAAATACATGAACATTAACCATGGATACCCCATTAACCATTACTAAAACACTTTCAGCACACAAAAACATATTAACAACCATTTCAACAAAAAATCAAGTGTGAAATGATATTTCAAGAACACTTATCGGATCTATACCCGTCCGATGAACACGAAGAAGATCTTCAAACCTTCTTCTCACACACACACTCGTGCGTGTGTCTTTGTGATAAAGATTGTTGTTTCTCTATCTAAAACATCTACTTTCTCTCTAGTAAAACATTCATATTGTCATCGCTCTTCTCACACACACACACTCATATTAACTTGTACACGTGTTACGATCAGTATATGCACATCATAGTGTTTTGCAAACCACTTTCATATACATGAATACATGTCGGGTTACAACAAGATTATAATGGTGGAGGCGCCCGTAGTACCTCTAGTGTTTTGTACATTTATTACTTGTACAAGTTCTACGCTCAGTATCCACATTATATAACATTTTAACAGGGGGGCTTAACACATGTTATGGGCCTGAGTCTGTGAATCAATCAACCAAACAAAAAAACACTTACTGTTCAGATCAAAAACCCAAACCAACAAAAAAACAGCTACTGTTAAGATCAAAAGCCCCTAACAAGCAACGAAACCAACAAAAAAACTGTTCAAAATCTCATCCTAAAGTTTTTGATTTATTTAAAATACATGAACATTAACCATGGATACCCCATTAACCATTACTAAAACAGTTTCAGCACACAAAAACATATTAACAACCATTTCAACAAAAAATCAAGTGTGAAATGATATTTCAAGAACACTTACCGGATCTATACCCGTCCGATGAACACGAAGAAGATCTTCAAACCTTCTTCTCACACACACACTCGTGCGTGTGTCGTTGTGATAAAGATTGTTGTTTCTCTATCTAAAACATCAACTTTCTCTCTCTAAAAACATTCATCTTGTCATCGCTTTTCTCACACACACACTCGTGCGTGTGTCTTTGTGATTTTTTCAGACCACATGATTCTGAAATTATCTTCAAATGAAGATCACCATTGAAGGATCAACATTGAAGACCATGAAGCTTTTCTCCTTTCACATGATGAAGAAAGAGGAGAGAGATAATAGTTTATTGAAAGATTTGATTAGAAGAAAGAGGAGAAAGATGATGACACAAGTGGGTTTTGTCATTTCCAATGCCAAAAAGTGGGTTTTGTTCGACTGAAAATGCCCTTCCAGACTTTAAAATGTGTATTATACTATTTCTTTTAAATATAATTCTTACCAAAATTATGAGAGTCATTGATCAAGTTGAATGAAAGATAATCAATGGATGACAATAGGTTTGCATAGTTTTCTTAAAAAGATAGAGTTTCCTACATAGCCAAGCCCCATGTTTATAAACCCAAAAATGAAGTTGGAAACAAAAAACTACAAAGTTCATGTTTATATCCATCCGCGTTTTTTAATATCTGCCCGGATTTTTTTTTCATACTCGAACATGAATATAGGGTATTTTAATACCCGGGTACACAAGGTATGGATTTCCTGGCCAATACCCAGACCCGACCCGGGTATTGGCAATACCCGAAACTTCAAAACCCGGTCATACCCGAACCCGGGTATTAAAAGAACTCGGTTTTGGGCACCTCTACATTGAACTAGTAATATGTTCCACGGACAATGCGTCACGGGCCCGTTGCAAACGTTGAATGGATTAGTCCAAATGTTATGTCATGCATTTACTATATGAAAATGTATGGTTGATGCACTCGGTTCAACTTAATGTAACATATATAAGCATTGCGGTTCAATCAAAACGTAAAGTAAATCAAATTTATATCACACAATTATAATGTAACGTACCAAAAAAAACATATAGCGTGTAAAGAGAAATAACTAATAGGGAGTTTGTTTATTGCGTTTGTTTACTTGTTATCTAGGGAGTGTGTGATTGCCTTCTGTGAAAGAAATCTTTGTTGTGTTTGTTTACTTGTCATTTAATTAGGGAGTTTGTTTGCGTTTCGTGAAAGAAATCTTTATTGCGTTTGTTTACTTGTCATTTAGGGGAGTGTGTGATTGCGTTTTGTGAAAGATTATCTAGTTATATGGTTTGCATAATAAAACAATTAGCAAATAAACTTGGATTACTCTAGTGGGAGATTAAGATTTCTTGTGAAATTGGAATAAAATGTTTAATCCTTGTTACGCCACAAACCGAGGATGAATGTGAATCAATAACACAAGATGTTAACTATTAACTCACGTATATTGATTTCGACAGAGTTTGGGTACAATGCTTACTCAATAATGCTCTCCAACACTCTATCCTTTCACACACTCTGTTTTGCTCATTTCAAGTGACAGAATTGGTATATATACTAACAATAGCACATGGCCAAACAATACGCGTCATGATCCAAACGATGGCCTATGCAATTCGGTATTTCTTAAATGATTGCAAAAAGCTCCCAAATGATATACATCATGTCCAAACGACACTACTGTCGTTTGAACCTAATGTCAACCGATAGCTTATGCAAACGTTGGCGAGCATGCTTCTCATGATGGCTCCATGTATTGGGATTACAAACAATGGCCTTGTATCTTGTATGATCGAAACGTTGGTCCCATGTCAAGTCCAAACGATGGCATGATACTATATCGTTTGGACTTTCCACAGTACAAACCACGTGGTTTGGTTTGTTGTCACTTGAATTTGTTCTTCGAGTCACACGACGGGGGAACGTCGTTCGGCTTCGTCAGCTTCATCCTTTTAACAATTTTATGGCATTATATTAATTTTTATGATTAACAACATCAAACTTTAGCCCCTCAACTTTAATAATGACATGTTTAGCCCTGTAGCTACATCAAACAACTTTATCCCCTCAACTTTAATAATAAACAACTTTAGCCCCTCAACTTTAATAATCACATGTTTAGCCTCTTAACTAAAACATCAAACAACTTTAACTTTCGCGATTTGCTAATTTTTATCTACGTTTTGAACCCGTTGCGGAGCGAGGGTGGTAACCCACTAGTTTTTTATTAAAAGCCGACAAAACTGATACGACGGAAATTTTATTTCATGAATAAAGTTTCTTTTTACACAACTCGGATGTAAAACAAGTAAAAAAGTTCGTTATAAAGAATTTTTGTAGGATTATGCATAAAAAATATTTAATAATATGAAGAACTTGATCAATAATGTGCATACATACCATTATAAGTTTATAACCACCATTAATCTTCCTCACATTGCCTCCATATGGTTGCCACACCTGTTGTTGCTCCTGCACAAGAAACCCCTTTTTCTTTTCCATGTCCGCTAGCTGGACGTATGACGGTGGTGGGACCATTAGAGACGCCGCAAAAGGGTCTTGTGGGTCCACCACCGGTCCCGCCTTCTCATTGGGCGCAGGCAATGCTAACACGGGTGGTGCATGTACCTGATTGTAGCCCATGTGTTGTGTCATTGTTCATTGATCATATATGCCATTCAGCATTACCGGATCAAGACCACCGGGACCCGCCTTATGTGTCGTCGGTAGGTTGTAATTAGCGGATTCCACCGATGCTAGCTCCCAGTCGGCTTTTCCACCCGCCCCTACCGATGACCGCCTTGCAGCCACCTTGTCACACTCAAAAACTTCCCATGTATCCTTAGATTCAACCGTTTTCGGCCCGGAAAACAAAGCAAGCGCCAGCATATTACCATCGTTATCTGCTGGCGGCACTCGGTCATCATTCAGATTCAACAGGTCTTCCATTGTGGCAACCGCTGCTGGCGGTGACGGTCAGTTTTCATTACAACATTCTTCCATATTCTTCTTGAGCTTATTCTTCTTTTTGATTAAAAACCGCTCTAGTGTTCCTAAAATCTTATCGGTAACCTGTTGCACCTCGGGGAACTCTGTGGCTCGAGCGACTCCCAACTCCTTTGACCAACTGTAAAAGTCAACGAGCTCGTCAATCCGTTTAGCTGCAATAACGTATTGATCGAATGTCTTGACACAATTACCATACTCCATTTCCGAAAACTTTCTCGTAACACAAGGTACAAAGCAACAAGCACCATTTTACTACTTTTCGCTCTTCCGGCTGGCCTACATGATAACACACGATCGATAAGCCGAAGCAGTATATTCAACCGTTCCAAAACCCGATCCGGTTTCATATCCCGCACAGAAGTTGTTCTTACTGACTCGTCTAACTCACCGTAATATTTTGGCTTATGACTAATTCCATACCCATGATCGTCTCTAAACCCTACAGGGGTTAGCTTTCGGTCGAATGCGATTAATTCAAGCTTTTGATCAAGATACATTCCGTAATTCTTCACAAACCCTGAATGATCCCAGTAATTTGAAAGAGCCTCAATGCGAAAATCCGACATGTTTAGAACTCTAGCCCCTTTTCGGCTAGCGAACATTATTTCTTGACTGAACACTGGATCTCCATCAACTAATAACCGGTGTACGAGCATTAACACCTTCAATGCAACGGCCCAATCATGGGTTTTGCTCAACCGTTTCGAAATGTTGTAAACGCAAGCGCTTACGTATCCTCTAGATTGAGATATGAGATGAAGGATTTCTCGTATGTATTTTTCTTCGGTTGGCTCAGTGCGGTGACCTGTTGCTTTGACGATAAGCACCTCGAGATCAGGCGCGACGTTGCCTGAGACTTTGGCTATGCTTATACTGGTTTGATCTTTAACCACTCCGATCACCTTTCGAATCTTACTTGAAGACATGGTACAAATCGCAGGTTAACTATCTTGATATTTATCTGAACGCTCAAGTGATCAAGCCTGCATAAACAGATTATTCAGTTACATATGAATACAGTCACCATAAATAGTCATATGTGCTATCATAAACAACATACATACACTTAACAAAATAGAAATCTGAAATTATATGCTGTTTCGCACACAAATATAATATCGATACTATAATTCAGGTCTCAGATTGTAATCCTTCATTGTAATTCGAGCTACACGTAATCAGTTCCAGATACATAATCGATTACGATCATAATTTACCATAAACAACACACACACACAGGGGCGGTTCTTAGAAGGGCTCTGGCAGGGCAAGTTTTTCGGCCGTAGTGCTAATTTTCCGCATTTCGATCGAAATTTTTTATATATACTATGTTTAGCCCGGGCTTTCCCGGGCTTTTTTTAGTGCCCGTGTCTTTTGGCCCTAGCACGTTCAAAGGGCAAGATCCGCCACTGCACATACAAACACTTGACAATACAGAAATCTGAAACTATATGCTGTTTTGCACACTAATTCAACGTCATACTACAAATTAGGTCACGGATTGTAATCCTACAATTTAATTCGAGCTACATGTAATTGATTACAGATACACAATCAATTACGATAAGAAGTCATGTATGTTATCATAATTCATAAACGACACATACAAACACTTAAACACTATTACACTACATAAATCTGTATTTCTTTATTGTTTCGCACACAAATTCAACATCATACTACAACTTAGGTCTCAGATTGTAATCCTTTAATTTAATTCGAGCTACATAACCGATTAATATATGAAGTCATATGTGTTATAATTGTTATCATAAACAACACACAAACACTTAACAATACATAAATCTATAATTACATGTTGTTTTGCACACAAATTTAGCGTCGATTCTACAATTCAGGTATCAGATTGTAATCCTTTAATACAATTTGAAGATACATATCCGAGACCGGACATTATCCTTTGGACGCACCAGACTCCACCTGAACGGACATTTGAAATAAGTCCGTTCCTTATCAAAACACCTCCGAAGACGAACCTCCATTCAGATGCGTCCAGACGAATGACATCATCACAGTTGACCCCTATAAATACCTTGTCAAGTACAAAGCCAAGTATGATTTTCTGAACCTCCGTCCTTACTTTCTCTCTCTATTTTCTCTCTCTAAACAAATACTTATCCTCACGCCGGAGGGTGGTCGCAGAGGGGCCCTCCCATCTCTGCGGCGAGCCTAACGGTTTTCTATTTTGCAGGAACCCTTCTCAACTTTCGACAAGATCCAAACTCTCGTTTACAGGCTTCGGCCTAACTACGGTTTTTTAGTTCTTCAATTGGCGCCATCCGATCTCAAAGCTCTTAGTCCTTCACTTTAGTTAATTTCTTGAGCAAAGAACTGACAAATGGCGGCCTCAGGTTCTTTGAATTTGGGATCTACGACTGTTAGCACACAAACTACAACACCAGCAAGTATTGTTTCCACAACCTCAGCCGCTTTAAGCTCAGGGCCGGGAACAACCTTGCCGTTTATTTTACTTCCTACTTCACAAACATCAGAGTTTGATGCAGAGTTTCTCTCCAAAAATGCAAGTCTTCTACGAAGATTAAAAGCACAGCAGGCTAGGGATGAACAGATCCTCGGTTTACGAACCAGGCTCTTTCATGAATAAGCCCCGATAAGGACTATGGGTCCTACAATGATTACCCCTCCTACTTTCTACACAGTTGTCACTTCGGAAACTTATACTGGATATGTGCAGGGTTCATCCGGACCTTCGCCAGCAATAACAATACGAAATGAAGCACAGATGGATGTAATTAGTGATCCGGAACTCACAAAGCCATACCACCCAGTTTCTATGACTGCTAAGTCAAAATTCAGTGCCCGCATCACACATGCTAAGCTCCCTCCAAAACTCAAAATGCCAACTACAGTAAAAAAATATGATGGCACAACTGACCCAGATGATCATATGTTCGATTTTGACGGAGCTGCACGAGTTGAACAGTGGCCGATGCCAGCATGGTGTTTCATGTTCGCGCAAACACTAACCGGAGCTGCCCGAGTGTGGTTTGATGCATTGAATGAAGGAGAGATCAACGATTTCGAAGAGTTCCGAAGACTATTCCTCCAGAATTTTAGCCAGCAAAGACACTACTCCAAAGAAATCACCGAAGTTCACAACATCCGGAGAAGGGATGGAGAATCTTTGGACAATTTCATTGATCGGTTTAACCGGGAAAGTATGCAGATCAGTGGGGTAGTTGATCAGCTACGTATCTCAGGATTCTGTCACGGCGTCCGGAACAATCAGCTGGTCGAAAAATTACACGAAAATCTCCCAAAAACGATGGAGGTACTCATGGAACGAGCCAGAGCTTTTGCTCGAGGCAAAAACGCATGTAACCCAGCTCCGGAGTCAGATCACAAGATGTCTTCCTGGAAGAAAAACGGTGGGTCGGTGTTTGATAAAACCCCATCGGGGAGCAGGGGACGACCGCACCCCTACAGCAGAAACGACAGACCTCCACGCGGAAGAAACTTTGGGTCAAGGTTTAACAACTTATCAGATCTTTCCAAAACTCCCAGTGAAATTCTCAGTGCGGAAGGGGCAAACTTCCCCGCTCCACCAAAACTTCGAAACCCGGGAGATAAAAATTCCAAGAAATATTGTGATTACCATCATGCTCGGGGTCACAATACAGATGATTGCTGGTCCTTGAAGCAAGAAATAGAAAAAGCAGTGCGATCCGGAAAGCTATCGCACCTAGTAAAAGAAGTAAAAGAAGGAAAATCTTCGGGAAATTCGGGAGATAATCCGAATAATCAACCGGCGATTTGCATGATCAGAAGAGCAGACAACCAAGGCATCAAGCGATCCAGTCAACACATGGCCGCTTGGATGCAGCAACCCATTGCTTTTCCTCCTATCAATCCGGAAGAAGTCAAGGATGGACCAATCATAGTATCTGCAATCATAGCAAGTCACAAGGAAGTGCCACTGAAATCATGTACAAGCAGTGTTTTCAACAGCTAGCTCCGCAGACCAAGGCGAAGTTGATCCGAGTATCAATGCCATTGGTAAGTTTTTCCGGAGAGGTGGTGCAGCCTTTAGGGCAAATCACTTTGCCAACAACGTTGGGAGAAGGAAGTCTGGTTCGAACTGTCAATTTGACATATCTGGTGGTGGAGGCAAGGTCCGTCCACAATGTCATACTAGGAAGACCCGGTATGTGCGCCTTCGGAATTATCAGTTCTACCATGCATGGAGCATTAAAATTCCCCACCGAAGCAGGAGTAGCAACACTGTACTCCGAATCAACAATCGGCGTAGCTGAAATACGGCAGAGTAACGATGATGACGAGCCTCCGAACGTTCTTACGGAAGAATGGGCTATACACCCGCATTTCCCCGACCAGAAAATTACAATTGGGGCTCAACTTCCCGAACAAACCAAAAAGAAGTTGTGGAAGCTGCTGTCCAATTCACTCGACGTATTCGCTTGGCAAACCTCCGATATGGTTGGAGTTCCTCGGTGTTTGGCCGAACATAAGCTAAAGGTGTCACATTCAACAAAACCAGTAGCTCAAAGAAAAAGAAACATGGTCCCAGCTCGTAATAAGGCCATCTCCGAAGACGTACGAAAGCTGCTGAGTGCTGGTATTATAAGGGAAGTGCGGTACCAAACATGGGTCTCCAATCCAGTAATGGTAACGAAGAAAGACAAAACCTGGAAAACGTGTGTTGATTTTTCTGATCTGAACAATGCGTGCCCAAAGGACTGCTACCCTTTACCAGAGATAGATTTAAAGATTGACTCCCTCTCTATCTTCCGTCTTAAGTGTTTCCTAGATGCATATAAAGGTTACCATCAAATTCAGATGGCTTCGGAAGACGAAGACAAGACCACGTTTGTAACAAACGAGGGTCTCTTTTGTTATACTAAAATGCCATTCGGCTTAAAGAACGCTGGAGCCACGTACCAGAGACTAATGGATAAAGCGTTCAAAGACCAGATCGGAAAGAACCTAGAAATCTATGTTGATGACCTGGTCATAAACGGCCGAAGACAACATGATAGATGACATACTCGAAACCTTTACCAGGCTTCGGAGTATCAACCTTAAACTCAATCCCAAAAAAATGCTCTTTTGGATTAGAGGAAGGAAAGTTTCTCGGTGTATGGATAACCCAGTCCGGAATCCAGGCACATCCTGATAAAATCAAAGCAGTAGTCTCCATGCAGCCCCCCAAAACTGTCAAAGAAATTCAGTCTTTAAACGGAAAGCTCGTCGCTCTTCATCGCTTCGTTTCAAAAGCGGCAGATCGCTCTATTCCTTTCATGAATGTGTGTTGAAAAAAACGAACGGGAAAAGGCCAAATAGAGTGGACACCAGAAGCCGACGTGGCATTTCAGGAGTTGAAAGTCTGTCTTGGATCTTTACCCACTTTAACCGCTCCAATTACCGGGGAAACCGTCACGGTGTATCTCTCCGCCTCTCATTTCGCTGTAAGCGCAGTGCTCGTAGTATATCGGAATCAGGCACAAATTCCGGTCTATTATGTAAGCCGCATCCTAAAGGATTATGAGACTCGATACCCGATGATTGAAAAGTTAGCACTCGCCTTGGTACATGCCTCTAGACGCCTCCGAAGATACTTTCAAGCTTTCAACATAGAAGTACAGACTGATCTCCAGATCCAACAAATTCTCAGAAAGCCAGAGGTCTCCGGGCGTCTCACTAAGTGGGCAATAGAACTCAGCGCTTTTGATATTACCTATCGTACCAGAGGACCGGTGAAAGGCCAGGCAGTGGCAGATTTCCTCACAGAGGTCCCAACCGGAGAAAGCACCAAAGAAAAACCCGTCATACCAAGGGTATGGAACTTATATACTGACAGAGCATCCAGTAAAGAATGAGGGGCAGGATTAATCCTAATAGATCCGGAGGGGATAGAGTACACCTATGCTCTACGTTTCGAATTTAAAACTTCAAACAATGAAGCAGAATACGAGGCTCTCCTGGCAGGTCTCCAAACCGCAGCCAAAGCCGGTGCAACCTCCGTACTAGCACATGTTGATTCATTGTTGGTAGCTAATCAAGTCAGCGGAGAGTATGAAGCAAGAGAGGATAACATGGTTCGGTATCTCCAGCAAGTTAATAGTTTAATCTCCTCTTTTGACTCTTGCAAGATAGTACACATACCACGTAGCAAAAACAAAAAGGCCGACGCCTTGAGCAAGCTCGCATCCGTAGCATTTTGTCATTTATCAAAAGAAGTTCTAGTCGAAACCTTGCAGACCCCAGCCATCCAGCAGACAAAGTCGGTCATGTCAGTCTCCGTGCTCAAAGACTCTTGGATGACTCCAATCGTAGAATACTTGAAAAAAGGGGCGCTCCCAGAAGACAAAGCTCAGGCCCGGAAGCTTAAGGTAAAAGCGTTGCATTATCAGATTCACGATGGGCAACTTTACCGCAAGACCTTTTTAGGTCCGCTTCTGAAATGCTTAACACCGGAGGAGGCCAGTTACGTCATAAGAGAAATCCACTGGGGAATATGCGGTATCCACGCCGGACCAAGGATGGTCATAGCTAAAGTCATGAATGCCGGATATTTCTGGCCGGGTATGCATCAAAGCGCGGTTAACGAGCTTCAATCATGTGAAGACTGCCAACGACACGCCCCCATTAGTCATCGAGCCAAGAACAACCTCGTTCCTGTAACATCGGCATGGCCGTTCCAAAAATGGGGAATCGACATTGTAGGTCCTTTCCCTGTCTCCACCGGAGGAGTAAGGTTCCTATTGGTGGCTATCGACTACTTCACAAAATGGGTCGAAGCCAAGCCCCTCCGGACAATCACCGGAGAACAAGTGCTGAGGTTTGCCTGGGAAAACATTGTGTGCAGATTCGGAATGCCTCTTTGTATAGTAAGTGACAACGGAAAGCAATTTGCGGAAAAACCATTTAAAACATGGTGCCAAAGAATGCACATTGAGCAGAGTTTCGCTTCGGTGGCCCACCCCCAGGCTAATAGGCAAGTGGAAAGAGCCAATCGCAGTATCGTGGAAGGCATTAAAAAGCGATTGGGGAAGGAAGGTGTTTCGTGGGCGGATGAGCTCCCACATGTCATATGGGCACACCGGACCATGCCCAAGACGAGCAACAAAGAAACTCCCTTCAGCTTGACATACGGCACCGAAGCTGTCATACCCGCATAAGTAGGGATACCCACACCTCGCATACAACAGAGCCAGCAAGAGAATGAGCGAGAACTCCGTCTAAATCTCGATTTAATCGAAGAAAGAAGAGAACTCGCGGCCATCCGGGAAGCCAAGTATAAAAAAGAGTTGGAAAGACACTACAACTCTAAAGTAAAAGAAGCCCGGTTCAGGGTCGGGGAGTATGTAATGCGGAGTAACGAAGCAAGTCTAACTGAAGGAACGGGAAAGTTAGCCCCTAAGTGGGAAGGACCCTACCAGATCAAAACGGCAGGAAAAGACGGCGCGTATACTTTAAGCAAAATGGATGGAACCTCCGTTCCTCGTACTTGGAACGGAGTGCACCTAAAGAAGTGTTTTCTTTAAAAGTTTGTTTCAAAATAAATTGTAAAACGGAAGCTACGAGCTCCGTCACTTTCTAGTTTCCTTGTAAAGCGGATGTTTTTACCCGCCCAAAAGTTATATTACAAGAACCGCAGAGGGTTATACCTGCGGATTGTTTAACATGTTTTTACTTCGTACTTATCGGAGAAATTTAACTCCGAACCCAACAAATAGATAAATTTCTCTATCAACAAAAGTTGCAACTTATAAATAATCACCGGCCGAACTCAGGGATCTAACCCTAAAAGGAAAGGACGAACTGGCATCGTTCGTATTTCCTTCAAAATTATCCTAAACAAAATACAATACGGATCCGCATCTAACAAAGAACGTTCTAAAAATTCAAAATGTACACATCAAAACATGGACGCATGTGCAAAATAGTTACATCAAAATAAACCGGACATAAATAACCGGAATAAGTATCAATATCATTTACAAAAGGATAATTGTTAAAAGTAAAAACATCATTACAAATCATAACAAAGCACCCGCCAGGGTACCGATCGTATTCACCATTCAAAAGTAAGGAAATTATCCGAACTAACTAAAAAACTTCCAAGGTGCATACCCCAAGGAGCCGGGCATGTCCACCTTACTCATTCGAAGAATCATCATTGGCAAAACGAAGAGCTTTCTTGATCTCAGAAAGAGGCGCATCGCCAAGCTTCGGAAGATCATCTATCACCGGGAACTTAAGAGTATCGAAGCAAGCAATCGCCGTTTTGAGCTCCTCCGTGGCATTACGATTCAATAACGGAACCTCTTTATAAGGGGTCTTTTTCTGTAAAGCATGAACGTAACCAGCATGCAGACCAGAGTTGACGCCCACCGCACTCATTGCGTTATTAACTCCAGCCACAGCGGCGGTCATTTCCTTACCTTTATGGATATTCTTCGCCAAAAGCATGGCCCCCTCCGAAAGCATCCAAACTTTCGTCTCACGAAGATCGTCCACTTTCGTTCTCAGAGAAGCATTCTCCGCTTCCATCTCCTCAATACGGTCCTTTAAATCAGCTTCCCCTGATTTAAGCGCATCCCGCTCTGGAAAAAATGTTAGAAAAACAGGAGAAATAAGAGACAAGTATAGCAGAAAAAGGACGTACCAGCCATCATGCTCTCATAAGCAAGACGAGCCTTGTTGAGGGATTCCTCCATCTTCGCCAAAACTATCTTATGCTCTTCATCCTTCTGTTTCATCGATTCTGAGAACACTTTAAACTCCGAAGAGATTTTGTCTCTATCTTCTGCAGCGGCAGCACCAGCCGCTTGGGACGATTAATTCTGAGCAATCAAAGAATTAACCTTCTCTTGCTGAGTTTGAAGATCCTGGGTTAACTGAGCTATTTTCTTTTCCACCTCCGGACTCCTCTGGACTTTGCGCTTCAGAGAACGAACTTCTTTCTCTAAATTCTCCCGTACTGATTCCGCTTCCACCCACCTACGGTAGAGCTCCGTCACAAAAATGTTTGATTGAGCTTGGTTAGTCAAAACCGCAGCTCCCAGATCCGGATTCTTCATCTTTCGGCTTCTGGCATGATCTATCGGAGTGTTTATGTTAAAGAGCGTAGTCCTAGCAGTTAAAGTATCCATCACCGTGTCCTTGTTCCGGATGTCCCAATCAGGAATAAATTTTTCTTCAGCAGTTGCTGGGTCAATCTCCATATCATCCGAAAACAAATCTGCATATCGAAAAAAGGACATCAACTCAGGTCCGAACCAGGATGAAGGAAGCGAAGACACTTGATCTTCCTCATCATCTATAAAACAGTCCGGACCCAAGGATGAGCCCAAACGCGTACCTGAAAAAGTCACCACCTTCGGTTCACTATGGACTTTTCCCTTATCCGTATCCACCGGATTCTCCACTTCCATGCTCTCCACCTCACTATCAGGAACGAAGCCACCTGAATAGACAGGAGTCGGTTTATTACGAGCCAATGCGGCCTCCTCCCTAGAAAACTTACCTCCGGTAAGATGTTCATCAAGCTCTTCCATTACATTACCTTCGGAATGGGAATCTTTCTTTGTTTTCTTCAACTTTGGCAATGGAAGAGGATCGGTGGAACGTATCTGTATCGGGTCATTCTTCCTCTTACGAGATCGAACCATCAGGTCCGCACCCAACTCGGTATCTTTACTTTTCAAAGAGAGAGTCTGATATTGAAGAGCCTCATCCAAACTGCGAATCTCCGGATCGCCATCCACGTCATCAAGGATAGACTTTTTACCAGCTTGTGATCCGGACGAACCACCAGCGTCCTTTGAGGACGACAGAATAAAGGGAGCAGTTTCTAAGGAAGTTTGTTCAACTGCACTTTGAGGAATAGAAGAGGACGCTGCAGCGGCGGATGCCTCAGTTACGTTCGTATTCGCCGAAGGACGGATCGCCTGGGCTGAAGGCGCTACCTGTTTCAACAGCGGAACATCCTCTTCGCCTTGCTCTTCGAAATCGAAGTCAAAAACGTCCATGCTCAGAACCTTTAAAGCATCCAAAAGAGACATCGCAGAACCTGCGATTGTTAAAAGAAAAATCAGTAAAACAACCAAATAAATGTGCCGAAGGGGATGTAAAGGGTCGGAACTTACGATCACTCTTTCGGCGAATAATCGGCCAATCCTTATCCCCTCTGGCCCAGGAAAAACTAACTCGACCTAACCAAAGGAAATGTTCGGGAAGAGGACGAATAGGGGATCTATGTTCAGTCAAGGCATGAGCTAGGTTTTGGTTAAAAATAAAGTCTTCGCCAAGATCATAAGACATCGTCTGGTCTTTAAAGCGCCACCTCATATCCTCCGGCAGACAGCGATCATCCAGCCAGAAAAAATTGACCTTCCAATTCTTCAAGCTAGATCGCTCGCTGGAGGACGGGGAAGGTACACCTTTCCGGTGTGCGAATGTATACCAATCTCCGGCCGTGATAAACTCATAAAAATATCGAAAGACATTCAAATCCGGTTTCTGGTCTAGGGCTCGACAAGAAATTTCAAAATGGCTAATACGACTAAGACCGAACGGGTTAACCTGACAAATATGAACCCTAAAAAATTGAAGAACCCTGATCAAAAAACGAGAAAAGGGAACCCTATAATTCGCGAAATTGCAAACGCGAGTATAAAAGGGAAACTTCCCTTGACGGAACGGATATATAACTTCCCTTTCGGAGGGAAGGGTCGGATGGAGATCCAGGGGAATCCTGTAATCTCTAATGAACTTATCCAACTGACGTTGGGTAAGCACACTTACACTCTCTGCAAGATTCTCCTTGCCAGGAGCCATACTAAAAAAGATAAGAAGGAAGGACGCACCTTTCTCTAAAGAAGAAGAAGAGGAAAAAGAGGATAACAGTAAAGAAGATAATAAGAGAAGAAGAAAGTGAAAAGAAAAAAGCAAAAGGTAAATATATAGGGGAGTAAGTCGGTTGGGAGCCATCACTTCAAACCATCACTTCTCACGAATTCCAACGCGAAGTTTTGCTAATATCACCAGCAGGTGACTGACGAGCGAAGTATGAAGGTCACCCGCACCATTCAACGAACGCCACGACATCAACTCAAAGACCACTCCAAAAGCAACACGTCATCTGAATAAAATAAAACTCAAAATAACATTTTGTCAAGTCTCTACCAAGACTTAACAAACTGGGGGACTTGAAGATACATATCCGAGACCGGACATTATCCTTTGGACGCACCAGACTCCACCTGAACGGACATTTGAAATAAGTCCGTTCCTTATCAAAACACATCCGAAGACGAACCTCCATTCAGATGCGTCCAGACGAATGACATCATCACAGTTGACCCCTATAAATACCTTGTCAAGTACAAAGCCAAGTACGATTTTCTGAACCTCCGTCCTTACTTTCTCTCTCTATTTTCTCTCTCTAAACAAATACTTATCCTCACGCCGGAGGGTGGTCGCAGAGGGGCCCTCCCATCTCTGCGGCGAGCCTAACGGTTTTCTGTTTTGCAGGAACCCTTCTCAACTTTCGACAAGATCCAAACTCTCGTTTACAGGCTTCGGCCTAACTACGGTTTTTTGGTTCTTCACAATTCAAGCAAAATTGTGATCGAATGACGGTATAACTGACAGAAACACGTAAATAAATTACCGAAATTTGAGAGAGAATATGATACTGGAATGAGAAAGGAGAGAAAGAAGAAGCTCCGATCTGCGAGAAAAGTGTTCCTCCCGTAATCTCTGAAATTGCAATTTTATAAACTTCACAACAGCCATGCGAACATAACTCCAAACGCCCAAAACGAACCTAGCACCATCTTCATGACTTCCTTCGTCATGGCTCCGATTGCTTTCTCTGCCCCTTTTTTGCCAGGATGTTGAGAGCAGATTCTGAACTGAAATAGTCAGAAACTGAAGAGTCTTGATTTCCGCCTTCTGGCCCTTCTCCGTATTGAACAATCACCTCTTCCGTGCCCTCTGGTTGAAGTTCTTCCGCCGGTGCCATTGTGGCGAGTATTCAAGTGTCGGCTGAAGGATCTCCAACCATGGCAAGTCAAGGTGCGATTCATGTGTCTCCAAACAATGGCACCGGCGGAAGAACTTCAACCGGAGGGCACGGAAGAGGTGATTGTTCAATACGGAGAAGGGCCAGAAGACGGAAATCAAGACTCTTTAGTTTCTGACTACTATTTTCAGAATCTGCTACTCAACATCATTAAGGAGCAGGCAAAAAAAGAGGAGAGAGGCAGAGAAAGCAATCGGAGCCATGACGAAGGAAGTCATGAAGACCGCGTGTCCAAAAGATTTTTCATTTATTACTGTAGGAAACTCACCTCTTCGCTATAGGGTGTGGTTGGACCCATTGGCTTTATCAAGTCCACCTAAGCTCCATCTAGGATCCAACTCAGCTATGGAGCCCTCTTTAATTTGCATGGTGTGGATGGAGTCCCGTATTAATAAAAATTAAAAAAAACAAATAAGATTTCATTGGTGCAAAACAAGTGGGTCCCACCTATAGAGCCCCTTCCAGCTCGTTACAATGTTGGCGAAGGATCAATGGCGCCCCGGCATAGCGCTGGGGGTGTGGATCGATGGCGCCGTGGGGCGCTATAGAGTGCCAGCTGGGTTGAGTGGCGCCCCCACACCCTCCAGCCTTATGGATAGTCTCTTTAGAGACTACCCGCCACGTAGGCGTCACGTCATCACGGAAGGAGGAGCATCCTCTTGGTGACTACCCAACCCCACAATAAAAATCAATATAATATATTATATGATAAAGGAGAGAGAGAGAAGAAATGAAGGGGGCCCACCATCCGGCTCGTCGCTGTCGTCTTGAGCGGGACGTGGGTGACGCCGATGGACCGCCGGGGGCGTGTGGGACGCCGGAGACGGACCGGAACGGAATGGGGACGACCCCCATACCCTTTGGTCTAAGATAACCAAAGTTTTGAATACAGTTATTCATTCAAAATTTATAGATTAGCATCTTATCAAAAAAAATATTCGGTTAAACATCAAAGTCAAATATTCGAAATAGGAAGATGTATATGTCATTTAAATATTTGGTATAATATGTTTCTGTATTCATTTTTATGGTTGATGAAATATATAAAAACGTTGGTATCAATCTCCACGTTTTTGTACCACAAACCCTCTTGAATACAAATTTGAGATGGGTGTTTTAGGACTAAAATAAACAAATAAACATAAAGGTGCATAAAACTAACTAAGGGGTTGTTTGACAACTTCTGAATGGGTAAGTATTGAACCTTAGTAAAAGGTCTGTACCATTAAGTGCTAAACCAATAAGAGCTAGTATAATGCTTAACCGTTCAAAGGCAAATGTCTGACCAATGCGGATAATGGGTCTTAACCATTCAGACTTCATGTATTGCTTATTCATTCAGAGGCAAATGTCTGAATCATTCAGACGTCTACTTGCAAAACAAATGCTCTGAACCATTAACCATTAAAAACTAAACAAACAACCCCTAAAATCATTGTATCTCATAATTTGAATGTATCATAAAAACGAGATTCAACCCCATGTAATACATGTGTTTTTTACCTAATAATAAATAAAAAAAACGAACTAAAATGTTATAATAAGTAAATAATACATCAAAGTTCATTGTTAAAAGATAAATCTTGACCGTTGTATGTGTTAACATATAATATTATATTTTACTCAACACGTGCAATACACGAGTATTTTTAAAGATATATCTTTTTTATTATCTATTATATAAAACTAAATTTATGCAGCCCATATCATACACGGGGTTCAAACCTAGTATATAAAAGTACAAAAATCTTTAAGTAACAACACAAAAAACGAACATGAACGAATATAAATGAACACAAATGAACGAGTGTTCATGTTTGTTCATTTAATGAATCAAACGAAATTTCTTGTTTACGTTCGTTTGTTTATTAAACGAACGTAAACGAACTTCCCGCCAAAGAGTTCTCAAACTATTCACTGAACGTTCGATTCGTTACACGTGACTTCGTGTGAAGGACTAATACTCATAAGCCTTAAAGTTTGAGGGGGTTTAGTGCAACTCTTTTGTCAAATATATTACAACAACCAGGTCCACAATAACCCGTTTCTCCATGTTCCCCGGCGCGTTATCTCACGCGCCAAATCCAACGGTTTTCTTCCGTTCCTCCACCGTAACGCCGTCGTCATCAACATCTTTTAAGTGCAACTACTCTATTCGATTATCCATGGCTTCCTCCGTCAGAATAGTCGTTGTCGGAGACGTGGTGAGTTCGTTATCTTCACCGTATGTGTGTGTTTTCAGTGGCTGTTAACCTAATAATGATTTGAAATTGCTTGATTTCTGAAGCATGATGATTGGGATCTACCAGAGGATTCGAAGGCTCTTGAGCTGTTGCAGGTAATTATGTCCTTAAATTTTGTATTATTATTTCTTAAGATGTAGTAATTAGTTCTGATTCTGGATTTTGAGGCGTACTTTAGGTTATCGATGATAATTTTTTGAAATAGTGAAGATAGTAGAAATTGGCACGGTAGAGGTGATTTTGTGTACTGAATTCTACATAATCATACCTAGGGCTGCAAACCGTTCGTGAACCGCTCGGCTGTTCGTTCATTTACGTTCGTTTGTTTAATAAATGAAGGAACATGAACAAGAAATTTTGTTCGATTAATTTAAAGAACGGACACGAACAAAGGTTACGTTCGTTAAATTGCGTTGGTGAACGTTCGGTAATGTTTGTTTATGTCCGCCATGGTCATTTGTTTTGTTTAGTTAATGTCCGGTTATTAGAAACTTAGATCTTTGACACTATTTTGGGATAATTATGCTAATGCTAATTATATCTAACTTGTGCCTTTGTTTTGGGATAATTATGTTTATAATTATTATATCTAGTGCTTAACAAGGTGATTATGTCTAATGTTTGCGATTAAGAATATTTTTTTCATTTTATTTTAATAAGATGGTATATGTTTGTTTGTGTTTGTGAACAAGTTCAATTTATCAATGAACAAACATGAACAAGATATGTGTTCGTGAACAAGTTCAATGCTAAACGAACAAACATGAACAACTCTCGGTTCGGTTCATCTGCAGCCCTAATTGTACCTACGTTGAAGTCTAGATCTCACATAATTACTTTAATTGCTCCAAATGAATGCATCAACATGATACACGTGCGTTTCTGAAGCATAGAGAAAAGAAGAAGGCATTCTAGGGTTTTGAGGAGTAAATATGTGCTATACAGTATACATATGATAATTGACAATTTGTTATGTATCTACAACCGATTTTGTCTCACTATTAAGTATTAATTGCCACATTTAAAGGTCAAAACCTAGAAATTAATCCATAGTCACCACTCGATATAGATCATTTCATCCAACGTAAATCCAGGTGTTGATTGCATTGTTTGATGGTCAAGTTGTTTTCTTATTGGTGCCACTGTAGTCCAGAACTCCCGTAGTTCTCTATGTAATACTACTATTGCCTAGATACTAGTATCGCAATGAGTGAGTGATCCTTTTAAATGTATGTGTGTGCATAGAAGTATATAACTATAGACCACCTTGAACAATAATAACAAAATTCTCTCATTATCACTCTTGTGGTTATTGTTCTGCATTTTCAGTTATTAGTTACAACTTTTTGTTTGTAATTGCAGCCAGATTTGGTGTTGTTTACAGGCAGGTTTTGTCATGCAATGCTTGTTTCTTCTTGATTATATGGCAAGCCTTCCTTCATTTTTGGTCTCGGGAGCTTTTTTTTTTTTTTTAATTCAGAATATGAATTTAGTGTTAACGGTGATCTTGTTTTATTCTTCATTTTTCAACTGTCCTGTGCTGTTCTTTTTGCCTGCATGCTTTTCCAGGTGACTTTGGCAATGAAAACGTTGAACTTGTTAAAAGCATTGCAGCACTCAAAATGGCTAAAGCGGCTATTCTAGGGAACCATGATGCTTGGAATACTCAAAATTTTTCTGAAAAGTAAGTATCACTTATATGAGGCAATTAGAATCAGGGGAGTATGGGATTGCGTTTTTGAGGGAGTATATCCGGTTATGGCGTTTGCAAAACACCAATAATCAGAAATTAATGTTTGGTAACCATTTAAAAAATTAATTATTTGCACTTTCAAGCGAGATCACTCCTGTGAAAGATGAACCTAATCTGATAACACCATAAAACACTCTTTATTGTAACAATGAAAATAGCTTGAACTTATACATGTTGTGAGACTTTTGGATGAATATATGTTTTCGAGTCAGAGTAAACAGATCTTTCAAATGATTTAGATAGAGATATTGGTTTTCAATGAAAGAATCTTGTTAGGAATATTAGACTACCTGATACAATGATAATGACTTCGAACACCAAACAGATAATTCCGTCAGCCAATCCCAGAGATCATTTCCTTGATGCTGGTGCTCGCTTTTTAGCTCCGGGGATGATTTTTCACCACCATGATGAAATCGTTTTGACCATTGATTTCGTCATGATGAACACAAAATCAAATTGAACCTCTTGTGTGTAAAATTACTATGTTAAAAGAGTTATTTGCTTTAACAATCTATTTTGAAATTTGTGATTACAAGACTCGGTGGGGGATTGGCTGTCGTGTTTGTATGCATTACCACTATTTCACAGTTAACTATTATGAAATTGAACCCTCTTTTATGTAAAATTTCTATGTTAAAAGGAAACTGAACCCTCTTTTATACATTTTTTTTCATCCACTCACACATGCATAGAAAGTGAAGGAAAATTAAACGGTTTCAATCATTCTATTTGTTCTGATTTGCTCTCGTAATTAATTTTTTCTTTTCTTCTAATCTTCTTTGGATTAAAGGCGCAAAGACGCGGTCCAACTCCAGCTGGAAAGGTGAGCTTTATATATTTTCAGTTATGGAAATTATTCTCGTGTTAGTGTAACATACCTCACTGTTGTTTTTAACACTAAAATTGTGTACTTTTTTTGTTTGTTTTTTACGTACCCCAGATAGTTTGAGATAAATGACGGTGTTTGTTTGCATGCCTTGCTCGTTAAATCTTAAAGAGTTAATTACTATTTTCGTCCTTGTGGTTTGTCAAAAATCACTATTTCAGTCCATTAGTTTAAAAATTGCGATTTCAGTCCCTGTGGTTTCACTTTCGTAACCATTTTCAGTCAACCTCGTAACCATTTCAGTCCCTGTACTTTACAGAATAATGGATTGAAATGGTTACAAAAGTGAAACCGCAGGGACTGAAATGGTTACGAAAGTGAAACCACAGGGACTGAAATCGCAATTTTTAAACTAATGGACTGAAATAGTGATTTTTGACAAACCACAGGGACGAAAACAGTAATTAACTCAATCTTAACACTTTAGTTCTGCTTAATCTGAAGTCAAAAGTAATGTTGCCTCTGCTTCAAAACTAGAAATACCTTTCCAGATTTTTTTATTTGCTTCAGTTGATTTGTCCTGCTGTTGTTACGTTCATAAACTTTAGAATCCCAACCTATGCAAAGCCACAAACGAAATAAAGTTTGTCATTGCGAGCGGATGTCAACTTTTCTTAAAACATGCATGTTGCCTACTGCTGTTTATAAGGGCTCAAATACCTTATTAAGCATACTGATTCATTACCAAATAAAGGCTGATATAACATTATAGTGAATCTGACTAGACTATTACATTATAATTCACATAGTGATCAAGTTTATTATCATATATTGAATCCGTTGATGAATAAAATAATTGTTTATTATGAAATCCAGTTTTGGGGAAGAGCACGTTGGTTACAAGCGATTGGACTTCCATCCGTTGAAGCTCAGTGTTGTTGGAGGACGACCATTTTCTTGTGGAGGTGAAAGGTTATTTAGAAAACAACTCCTGGCTAAAAGGTCGGTGCATTTTTCTTGTTTTCTTATATGAACAATACATATATTTTTTTTAAATATTTGGTGAACATTGAATTTTCACTTCCTAAAAATAAGGGTAGATATCTCTTATAATTTTTTTAAGATCTTTTTTTGGTTGTTGTCGATGTTGGAAATATTTGTTAGATATGGAGTTAACAACATGAACGAGAGTGCAAAAAGAATATCTGATGCTGCTTTGGGGACACCAAAGAATCATTCCATTATTCTTCTTGCTCATAATGGGCCCACTGGTATGCCATTTGCTTAACATACATACATACACACACACATCTTTTCCGATTCTCATTTTACGTTTTACTAAATGTGGCAAAATGGCCGGGACCGGTAGCGGGTTCAGCTCAAAACAGGTAAATACGGGTACTTGTCCAGTTGTCCGATTGACCCAATAAACTTTTTATACAATTATAAATTCTTTTTAGAAATAGTTTGTGTCAAATTTGATTACCAAACAATTTCGTAGGTTCTAGGCAATGGTGACTTTTGACACGTTCAACCCATGTGACATGTTCCATTCTCGCTGAACTTTTTTTTTTATTTTACCCATTTAATACATGAGAAATAAAATATGGACCGGGATAAGCAATAGGGTCAGAATTGCCACCCAAACGTGCTATGATCCAGTGAAATCTGTTAAGGTAAAGTTTCTGGTTTGTATGTTTAGGTCTCGGTTCCAACTTGAATGACATTTGTGGGAGAGATTGGGTGCGTGAAGGTGGAGACCATGGTGACCCAGGTGATTATTATTTCACAACTTTGCATTGAAACAAGTCATCTTTTGGTATAGTTCGTAACGGGTCGGGTTGGGTTGGGTCGGGTCAATCCATTAACATATTTTCGTCCACTGTTTATACTTTTTTTGTATAGTTATGAATGTGTTATATGTGATTGCTGTATATAATAATCTAAATCTTTGGATAAGAATGATTTAGGAGGTTATAATGTTGTATGCTTGGGAAAACGCTTTACCGACTTTTAACTTGTTTGACCTGTTCCCCTTTCAACTAAATTTTATTTTGACCCGTTGGACATGTTAGGGATAAAACATAAAAAACATATGGATACAGACATAAGTAAATGAGTTGAAGTTGAGACCTCTAAGTTGAGAAAACCTTGTGTAACACTATCTAAAACGACATATTTTTTTTTATAAAAAATTTAGGGCATGTAATATACATGTTTTTAAGCGTTTTGAGCAAAAAAAAAAAAGCGGCGAGTGGATATTTTAAGAAATAAATAAATTAAGTTTCATATGTTACATATTTAACAAAACGCTATATTTTATTAAACACCTGTTACGTAAGAATTTTATTTATTCATTTATTTTTAAATTCCATCGGCGCTTTTTTTATTATTTAAAAAACGCTTAAAAATATGTATATTGCGTGCCCTAAATTTTTACAAAAAAATACGTTGTTTTAGATGGTGTTACACAGGGTCTTCAAGGTTTTTTCTTCTCAAGTTGGTTTTCAAATAACCCTTCCCTGTAATAGCGTTGGATCAGGGTAAGGATCAACGGCTAGGGTTTGATCTCAGATGGTGGGACGCGGATCGACCAATAGCGGCGACATTTGGCCTGTCGCCGCTATTGCCGTCGCCACTAATGGTGTATATTTCTTGTAGTGTATATAAAATCTTTAAATATTTAAAGTGTTTATATATCCCTTCTAAATATTCTTTAGATAAACAATTTACATTTAATCAAGTTTAAATTCTATATTTTTCATATTAATCTCCCAAAGCAGAAATGCATTACTAATTGATGCTTTTATCTTAAATAGAAGTGGAAATGCAACCCATTTACTTCTAAATGGGTCAAACTGGGTTATATTTTTATCCCTAGCAGGTCAAAAGGATAAAGATTTGGCTTGAAAGGAAACAGGTCGAAAGTCGCCAAAAGGCAAAAGTGTATATTTAAGCATAAACCTCCTAAATCATTTAATTTAGCAATTACTTTTAAAATGAATTTTGTGATCATACATGACACTAAATAATATGTAAAAAATCTAAATATATGGACAGAAATGTTACAAGCCACCTCTCTCAACCTTCAATCAATCATTCATGTGTGTATATACATTACACACACACATATAATCTTACACACATTAATATCATATTTATTATTAATTTATTACAGATTTAGCACTTGCTATTGCTCAACTTAAAGGCAACACCAAACATTCTGTTCCCCTTGTTGTATTTGGCCACATGCATAAAGAGCTGGCGTTTGGAAACGGTCCACGTAAAATGATTGTGGTTGGAGATGACAACACCATATACCTAAACGGGGCCATCGTTCCTCGGGTCAAAAGATTCCACGACAACCCATTGACCGAAAACCCAAAACACACGTTACGCGCCTTTACTTTAATCGACTCAAAAGAAGGAAAACTAGAGAAAATCGCAGAAACTTGGGTGTCGGTAATTGGAGACAACACCAGTGTTGAAGAGGAACACATACTATTTAGTAGTAACATGCTTAACACCTCTAATGTATAAGGTGTAAATTACTTTTATTATGTACACTTAATTTATCAGTATGTTGCCACTTGTTAAATGTTAAATAAAGTTTATAAAGTTTTACTATCTCAATAATTATTAGTACGTACTTTTGTATTGCATGGGCAGGTGAAGTTAACATGAAAGTAGTGGTCCACCATGACCCAGACATGTTGAAAGGTGATTGCAGGTCAATTTTGTAAGTATTGACTCATTTTTTGGGGAATAGTACACCACCTTTACTTTTATTATTGAGTTAATTACTGTTTTCGTCCCTGTGGTTTGTCAAAAATCACTATTTCAGTCCATTAGTTTAAAAATTGCGATTTCAGTCTCTGTGGTTTCACTTTCATAACTATTTCAGTCACTGTGGTTTTACTTTCATAACCATTTCAATCCATTTATTCTGTTAGTACAGGGACTGAAATGGTTACGAGGTGGACTGAAATGGTTACGAAAGTGAAACCACAGGGACTGAAATCGCAATTTTTAAACTAATGGACTGAAATAATGATTTTTGACAAACCACAGGGACGAAAACAGTAATTAACTCTTTATTATTTTAAGGAAAAAATATTTAAGCATTTTATTTGATGTGTTATATTTTGTCAAAATAGTTGTCACTGGAAGCAGCCTCTCTATTCCTATAAGATAGAGGTAAGACTGTCTGCATCTTACCCTCCTGAGATCTTACCTTAGCTTTGCTATCGGTGGGATTTACTAAGTACGATGATCATGATTTGATGTGTTATATTTTGTGAGAATAGTTGTATGCACATGATCTTGATATTTTTTTTTTCGGGTATCTACCTTTACTTGCGTATAAGGTGTACACAAAGGCGTTTTAGAGATCAGTAAGGCGTGAATCATATGCGACTACCCGTGTTTTTAGATTATGTATCTTTAAAAAGTGAATTTTAGTAAACTTTGAACAGAAGTTAAAATCAATAGAATAGTTTTTCTAACCCCATGTATTTTAATCCTTACGCTTATTTATCGTGTAATTGTTCCCAAGTGTATGATCGGATAAGTTTTTCTATCAATAATGTTCTCTAAATAACCATGTATTGGTCGTTATCTATGGATGAGACAAGAACGTCATAGTTAAACATTTTTAGATAAAAATAATTCAGAATGGATTGACCGTTTACAAAGTCCGTACTTGAACAACCAAAAACAAATGCATTATGTTAAATTTGAGTTTATTATGTGGTGATAAATTGATTAAATGATTTTAATAATGAATCAGTCAAAGATGAAATCATACGTTTACGAGAAAAGGAAAAGCTTATATTGCCACCCATCTTTAGCTTTGTTCAAGGCATTGGCTTTTGTTAGGACGCCAACTTCCATGCCATCCCATATGCCTTTTGACCCACTCTATTCCTTTTTATCTATTTATATGTATATATTTTATTTTCTTTATATGTGAAAGAATATTAATATTTTTAGGTCAGTTCTAGGTCAACAAAGATTCTTTACAGTCTTTACGATCTCTAGTCTGTTAAATGCTTAGTTTTAGGTCAGTTCAGAGTTTCATTACAATCTTTACGACCTCTAGTTTGTAAAAGCTAAAATTGTACGAATATCTAGGTCAACAAAGATTCTTTACAGTCTTTACGATCTCTAGTCTATTAAATGCTTAGTTCTAGGTCAGTTCAGAGTTTCGTTACAATTTTTTTCGACTTCTAGTTTGTAAAAGCTAAAATTGTACGAATATCATTGACTTATTGTATATATTAACGTTAATCGATGAAAAAAAAATCTAATTTTAAAAACTTATTATAACTATTGCAAACATGAACCAAATTTCTTAACAATAATTAAACTAAAATTTGATATAAACGAAAAATAATTTTTGTACTTTATTACAACTTTAAATAGAGATCATCGCCATTCTACACACTACAATTTACAACTAATAAATACACAAAAAGAAAAGAAAAAAAAAAAAAGAAGCAAAATAGACCTCCAGCTTTTCTTAAAAAAGATTTTCTTTTTCCGAAAATTGATGCCATTTTCACAAGATTTTGAGCAAAATCGGTAAAACCCAGATATAAAAATCGATTCTTTGATCAGGGTTTTCAGTCTATTCATCAAATTAATGTTGTTCATGAGGTGGGTTCTTGTTCTTGTTCTTGATCAATGGGAAATGTAACCTCAAACGTAGCTGCAAAGTTCGCATTTTTCCCACCTGACCCACCGACATATGATGTGTTTGAAGACGATGTTGATGGCGAAACAAGGCTTGTGTTTACAGGAATTACATTAGACAAGAAGGTTGATGTTCATATGATTGATACAAAAGGCGGGAACAAAGTTGTTGCGACCTTCTGGAAACATCCTTTGGGGAAGTTGACTGTTTTGTACTCGCATGGTAATGCTGCTGATTTGGGTCAAATGAGAGAACTGTTCATTGAGCTTAGAGCTCACCTTAGAGTCAATATCATGAGGTACATTTGTTCTTTTTTTTTTTTTTTTTTTTGTATTTACTATTGTTTATTTGTGTTGTTTGGTTCTTTGTTTTGGGGATTATATCATGAGGGCTTTTTTTTTTTTTTTTTTTTTTTTTTTTTTTTTTTTTAATTCTGTAAGTTGGGTTGGTTTGTTCAATTGTTCTTTACAAAAATCTTTATGCTTCATGGTTGTATGTGTGTTTGTAGAAATTGTGGTTTCTGGATTTATGTTGTTGAAGTGTAGTGGTATTGATTTTGGGTGTTTGGATTAGGGGTGTAAACGAGCCGGGCCGAGCCGAGCTCGAGCTCGGCTCGTTATGTTTTTATGAAGCTCGGCTCGGTTCGAGCCTACTTCTTTGAGCTCGATCTCGGCTAGCGAGTAAAACCCAAAGCTCGAGCTCGGCTCGACTCGGCTCGAATTATTTTGAGAACAACCTTAAACGAGCTAAAAGCTCGGCTCGAGCTCACTTCAACATCGCTTAAACGAGCCAAAGCTCGGCTCATCAATGTTATCATCATTATTAATATATTATATATAAAAAACTAAAATTTTGCATGGGCTCGTTTAGGCTCGCGAGCCTGAAAGAGCTTTGTATTTGAGGCTCGAGCTCGGGCTCGATAACAAAACGAACTCTATTTCAGGCTCGAGCTCGGGCTCGGGCTCGATAAGGCTCGGCTCGTTCGAGCTTTTAACCGAGCCGATCACTAGTAGCTCTCGAGCCTCTAGGCTTGTTTACACCCCTAGTTTGGATGTGCATTTTGAAAGGATTTTTTTAGTGTTTTGGTGATTAGTGATTTACTTGCTGCTTGTGATCAGAACTTATTAGATTCTTATTGTTCAGAAGCGCGTAATCGCCTTCAAAACGCACATCCAAACGCCCCGTTAGTAGCGTTAGTGATTGGATTACGAAAAGGGATTATGGAATTGATTGTTACAAGGGTGTTAGCATTGTTTCCTTTTTTTGGAAGAGAGGTTCATGTTTAAATATCTACCGCGCCTACGTAGATGGTCATAAAAGCCGTGACTATTTTGATTCGCGTGATTTTGTTACCTTATGAACCGTTAGATCCGTTCTAATATTTTCAATTTGTCATTCACTTTTGAAACTGTTGATCAAGTAGACTTTTGGCATCATAAAGTTTTTAGTAGCTATTATCACGTGGTTGAATGGCGTTATCTTGTGATCTTGCGTGTAAATTTGCCGACCATTAGGAACCACCGTATCGGATTTACAAAATGAAACCATATAAATTGAGCTTTTTGAGCAATCCGATACGAGTGATTTCTAATGGTCAGCAAATTTATACGCAAGATCACAAGATACCGCCGAACCCTAGTTCAACGCTATTCAACCTCCTAATATAACCACTAAAAACTTTATGATGCCAAAAGTCTAGTCGATCAAAAGTTTCAAAAGCGAATGACAATATTAGAACGGATTTAACGGTTACGGTCCATAAGGTAACAAAATCATGTGAATCAATTTAATTCACAGCTTTTATGATCATCATGTACGCTGGGTCGGTACATATTTGAACTTCAACCCCTCTTCCAAAAAAGGAAACAATGCTAACACCCTTGTAACAATCAATACCATAATCCCTTATAAATTTATGAGTAAACTTCCGTTTTGCTCCCTGTGGTTTGGTCATTTTAACGGTTTTGCTCCAATATTTTAAAAATAGCCATTTTCCTCCCTGATCTTTCGAGTTTGTCGCCAGTTTGCTCCCTAATCTTTCGAGTTTGTCGCCAGTTTCCTCCCTGATGGAGTTAGAGGCTGGGAGCAAAATGAAGATAAGTTAGAAAAATCAGGGAGGAAAATGGCTATTTTTAAACTATTGGAGCAAAACCGTTAAAATGACCAAACCACAGGGAGCAAAACGGAAGTTTACTCTAAATTTATAATAAACTAGACTTTTGGCATCATAAAGTGTTAGTAGTTATATCAGGTGGTTTGTACTAGCCACAACTCTGTACAGTGCAAGACCCTTTTTGAACAAGGGTAATTTGGTCATTTAACAAATCTTCTCGAGCAAGTTCAGTTTTTTACTTGTAAATATGCTCAATACAATAGCTGAGTGACAAGTTTAAACCGTCTTGAAAGCGTAGCGTTTTATTGCCGTATATTTAAACGGGCTATCTTTTAAAAGATTTCGACAACTATAATGAACTCCATAACAATGATGAAAAGAATAGAAAATGGTGCCAATTTTGCTATACAATATGTAAGAGTTAATTGGCCGGATGGTCCCTGTGGTTTCACGTTTTTTCACGTTTAGAAAATAGCAGGTATGCTCCCTATGGTATGTTATTTTGTTACTCGGATAGTCCCCGGAGTAGATGTCAGTTAGTTTGGAAATAGCAGGTATGACCCCTATGGTTTGTCCCGGAGTAGATGTCAGTTAGTTTGGAAATAGCAGGTATGCTCCCTATGGTTT
Organism: Helianthus annuus; assembly: GCF_002127325.2. Lineage (NCBI taxonomy): Eukaryota > Viridiplantae > Streptophyta > Magnoliopsida > Asterales > Asteraceae > Helianthus > Helianthus annuus. The sequence goes on along the minus strand of NC_035442.2, from coordinate 172,676,679 downwards.
GTCATTTTGTTACTCGGATAGTCCCTGGAGTAAATGTCAGGGGACTATCCGAGTAACAAAATGACAAACCATAGGGAGCATACCTGCTATTTCCAAAAGGTGGGGACTAAACATGAAAAACATGAAACCACAGGGACCATCCGGGCAATTAACTCCAATATGTAATATTTGGATCTTTTTATCATAATATGTTTGACCTAAAGGGTCAAAGTATATTGCTTATCAATTTTTTTCCGTATGTATTGACTGTATGTGTATTCTTATATTGCAGTTATGACTATTCGGGATATGGAGCTTCCACCGGCAAGGTAAGCGAAAAAGCTCGACATAATTGCTTTATTATATATAGAGTAAAGTACACGGATGGTCCCTGTGGTTTACCAAAATTTTGAGTTTGGTCCACAGCTTTCCAAAAGTACACAGATGGTCCCTGTGGTTTGCGCTTTGTAACGCATTTAGTCCCCAGGTTTTTTCCAAAGGTACATGGATGGTCCCCTGTGATTTGCACTACGTAACCTTTAGATTTGTTGGTTGGGGACTAAACGCGTTACAAAGTGCAAACCACAGGGACCATCCGTGTACTTTTGGATGGTAAGAAAGTAAAGGAACGTTGAGGACCAAATCGTATTAATGCTTTACGGTTACTCGGTTTTTTTACATTAATGCACATAGTTTAGTCCTCAACATTCCTTTCCTTTCTTACCATTAAAGGATATTTTAGATATTCGACATTTTGACGAATAGTCACAACCCTTATACCGAGTTATTAATCACTTGTTTTCTTTTTGATTAGCCATCTGAACTGAATACATACTATGACATTGAGGCTGTCTACAATTGTTTAAAGAACAACTATGGAATCAAGCAAGAAGACTTGATCTTATACGGTCAATCCGTTGGCAGTGGGCCCACCTTGCACTTGGCTTCTCGACTACAACGATTAAGAGGTGTTGTTCTGCATAGCGCTATTCTTTCAGGAATACGCGTTCTCTATCCTGTTAAAATGACGTTCTGGTTCGACATTTTCAAGGTAATTTACAGGTTTGTCGTTCAACTATTTGTCCCCTAATTCACTAGACTTCATATAGTTATTTTTTCTTTTGTTTTTGGTACAGAACATTGACAAAGTACAGAAAGTCAACTGTCCGATTCTAGTTATACATGTAAGTACCCTTCACCTCTTTAACTTACCACGCAAGTTATCGCTTTTAACGTACCCTCGGGGTTTATCCAATCCTCTAAAGAGATGTTTGGATGCGCGTAGGGCTGCAAACGAACCAAACGTTCAGCGAACAGTTCGGCGTGAAGTTCGTCTGTATTCGTTCGTTTAGTTAAATGAACGAACATGAACAGATGCCACGTTTGTTCATTTATGTTCATGAACGTTCGGTAACGGGTTCGTTTATGTTCGATAGTTCATTTGTGTTTTTTGTTTTTATATATTATTTAAATACTTCAAAATTCCGACAAATAAAATATTTAATAAGTGTCGGTGTATTATATATTCTGTTCGGGAACGCTTGTTTGTGTTCGTTTGTTTCCATTTGTTCATGAACATTAGTTTGTCTTCATTTGTGTTCATCAACGTTCGTTTTCGTTCGTTGCCTAAAATTAACAAACATGAACACGTTCATTTCCTTAACAAAAGAACACGAACACAAAATCTCGTTCGGTAAGTATTCATGAACAGTTCATGAACACATATATTTCTTAACAAACGAACATGAACAGGGTCTTGTTCATGTTCATTCGGTTTGTTTGCAGCCCTATGCACGTTTCTTTTAATGATTTTATAAGTTATTTTTGTCATTTAAAGCTTTGCTTGGCTCATTGCGGATTCTTTTATATCATAGGGTACAAACGACGATATCGTTGATTTCTCACATGGGAAACGGTTATGGGAACTTGCAAAAGACAAATACGACCCGTTGTGGGTCGAAGGTGGCGGTCATTCTAACCTCGAAAGTTTCCCAGAATACATAAAACACTTATGCAAGTTCATAAAAGCAATGGAGAAGCTTTCCTCAAAGATGAACAAGCAACGCCTTTCTTCGGTCCCAAGTATCGAAGAAGTCAAACACAACCGGTGCTTGATGTTTGGAAAAAACTGAAGAAGAAGATGATCGCGTTTTCTTTCTTTGTTACTTGCTAATAAGGAAATCTTGATGGCCCGAATCGAATTAAAGTCATGGTTTTTTTTTTTTATCTGTTTTTAGAAGAAATTTGGTATTTAATCTTGTTTATGCTTGTGCATTGATTGTGTTGTAATTAAATTGTTGATTTTTTTTTTTATGCCAGATGTTTAGATTCATTGTTTTTGTAATGTAAAATCAAAATGTGAGGATCAAAGGCTGGAAAATCTTGAATGATTTGATGAAATGGGTATGATTTTTTTCTTTTTTTTTTATTATAGAGTTAAATGCCATTTTAGTCCCTGTGGTTTGACCCATTTTGCCAGTTTATTCCAAAGGTTTCATTTTTCGCCTGTAGGTCCAAAAAGGTTTCACCGTTGCTATTTTAGTCCACTGGGTTAACTTCATCTATTTTTTTCGTTAACGAGAAGGGCGAATTGCCCTTCTAATTAACAGAATTACATATAAAATGATCAAATTACCCTTCTCGTTAACAGAAAAATGGATGAAGTTAACCCAGTGGACTAAAATAGCAAAGGTTTTAGTCCCTGTGGTTTGACCCATTTTGCCAGTTTAGTCCAAAGGTTTCATTTTTCGTCTGCAGGTCTAAAAAGGTTTCACCGTTGCCATTTTAGTCCACTGGGTTAACTTCATCCATTTTTTTGTTAACGAGAAGGGCAATTCGGTCATTTTATATGGCCGAATTGCCCTTCTAATTAACAGAATTACATATAAAATGATTAAATTGTCTTTCTCGTTAACAGAAAAATGGATGAAGTAAACCAAGTGGACTAAAATAGCAACGGTGAAACCTTTTTGAACTCACATGCGAAAAATGAAACTTTTGGACTAAACTGACAAAATGACCCAAACCACAGAGACTAAAATAGCATTTAACTCTTTATTATATTATAGAATCTCTATTTGATGTTAGTAAGTAGTAACTATCTTGTGTGGAATATGAATCATATATCTGAAATTTATGGTACAAGTATTGATGCATAAGGTACATGTTTCAGCTGAAACACATAATTGGCACTCATGACACCATGACACATGCTCTCTGAGTCTATTGAAATGCTGCAAACACCAATATATTGTATAATAAATGTAAGAGATATTGTGATGACTTTGATAATTACTTACCTGTCAAATTGTTATTAATTATTTTAATTCTTTTAAGTTAAACCATTAAAGTTGGATGATTTCATAAAGTAAACTTTTGTGACTTTAGGTAAGTAGTTTCAAGATCATAATCTTATTCAAGATCTTATATTCATATACATGATTATCTAGATAGTATACTTTACATGCCAAAAAAGAGTAAATTTCAAAGTTCGTCCTTTATGTATGTCTAAAATATCAAAGTATGTCCTTTATCTTTAATAACCTCAGAAAACATCCTTAATGTTTGAAAAACCAATCAGGTTATGTCCTTTACCCTAAACCTTGTTTGTTTTCCCAGTTAAGTCAGATCACATGTGAAGCACATGAGGGCATTAATGTCATTCTACCTACCATCCTGTTATAAAAACCCTAAAACCCCACAGAGAGAGCCACATCCACCTCCCACCACCGCTACCATCGGACCTCACTCCCACTACCATCTCTGTTTCTATTGAAAGATTCACAAACAAAGTGAAAAAAAGTCTCTGTTTCTAGTGAAAGATTCACATGTTAAGCCTGACAATCATCTCCTCCACCATTCCAAGTTCAATTTCCCTCGTTTCACCTCTATCAATCTCACCCCTAACCTGTTCCAAAACCACATTCTTCGATCTTTCACTTCTGAAATCGCTCGAACAATCCCTCAAAAGCCGAAGCAGTGATTTCGCGCTTGCTTTAGCATTTCACCTCGAACAATCCGGCGCGAGATGAGAGAGAGAACATCATCTTCGTCATCATCGGAGAACGGCCGGAGTAAGAACAACACCAGAACCGGAACCGGCGCCGTTTCTCTCTCTCTCTCTCTCTTTCTGCAGCTTTCTCTCTCCTCGATCTCTCTCGTTATCTCCCTATTTCTCTGTCGTTGCAGACGTATGCCGCCACCACCATGGTGGCCGGCCATTTAATCGCGTGAAAACATGGGGGTTTTGTGGTGGATTTAAGGTGAAGAAGGAGGGTGGTGGTGTGGTGTGAGTGTCTCGGAGCAAGAACGGGCCGGCATAGTCGTCGGAGTCCAGCTCCGGTCGCCGGACAGGAGACGAGAGGGGAGAAGAAAGGGAAGTCACTGCTCATGAGGGTTTAGGTTTTGAAAGGGAACTCCGAGCGGAAATCGGCAGTCACGAAATCTTCGACGGACTTCGTGGAAGCAGGTGTAGTGGAGGCGGTTATTGACAGACTACCGGATTTTGAAAAATGCGACGCCGGATTTTGCGGTGGTGGTGGTGGTGGTAGTAGAGAGAGAGAGAGAGCAGAGAGAAAGATGAGTGTGTGTTCTGTATGTATGTGTGGGTGTATATATATATTAGTAGGTAGAATGACATTAATGCCCTCATGTACTTCACATGTGACCTGACTTAACTGGGAAAACAAACAAGGTTTAGGGTAAAGGACATAACCTGATTGGTTTTTCAAACATTAAGGATGTTTTCTGAGGTTATTAAAGATAAAGCACATACTTTGATATTTTAGACATACATAAAGGACGAACTTTGAAATTTACTCGCCAAAAAAAGGTTTTTAAAACTAGAGGTCTTAGCAAGAGCAATCTTTCAAGATAAAAAAATGTTTGCTCCCACCCAACCTTCCTTAAACCATATCAATTATTTGCTATGAGTGAGATTTTACCAGATACCTATGTTTGTATATTCAAATTAGGTCGTACATTGTAGAAGGGGAAGAGTTTGGAAGTGTCCCACGCTTAATCGGGAGGGGTGGGAACATTGTGTCCCCTCCCTTTTCCGAGCAAGCTTTTGATTTGCTGATGACCACCGTCCCGATCACCATACTTCAAATATAGTTGTTGGCCCACCATTTTTGATTGTTGGTAAACGGTTCAAAAAAATAGTAATTATATTTATATCTATTTAAACCAAAAAAATATCCCAATTTTTTTACACAAGATTCAACCATGGAGAAGCGGAAGAGAGGGAAGAATTCAAAATATCAACAAGAGGAAGGATAAATTTGTAAAAAAATGGGCTGTTTTTTTTTTAAAAAAAAAAAAACATGTAGTTTTATTTTTAGATTATGTATATCCGCGGAGTAGGATCAAATACAAACCACATTTCGTATATAAACTGTAAAAACTATTTAAAAAGTGTCATGTGTCATCCAACCAATTAAAGAAAAATGATAAAATAATAACCTAAATAATATCAATTATATTAAATTTGCTATAATTACGCTAACAAACAATTATTTTTTTATTTGGATCTTCCTTTTGTTTTCAATGTGCTGATATAAAGAAAATTGTTGAAATCATTCACATATGTGCTAAAATCAATTATCTTGATTAATTTTCATGTGCTAATATAATTTAAAAGTGTTACTTTTATGTATGTATTGTTTTAGTATGTTCTAATTTAACTTTTTTTAAGTGCTAGGATCTATTCTTACAGTTTGTAGGATAAATATGGTTTGTACCATAACCAACCCCTGTATATCCGCAATCAGAAGATCTAAGGTTATGGGGTGTGGTTTCCCCTCCCCCTTCTTCCCCCAAGTCCACCTCAGCGCCACATCTCCCTCTCCCTCCACCTCATCAACCTTCCCCCAACTTGGGGTGTGGTTCCCTTCTTCCCCCTTCCATTTTTATATATTTTTTAGTTAATGTAATTATAAATAACAATTTTTATTCATTTAATTTGTTAATACAAATAAGATTTTTTTTTAATTCATATATGATAAAAAAAAAACTAAATGAACAGTGAATGATAAAAAACAAAAAACCAAACTAAATGAACAATTAATTTAGGTTGTATTAGAATACGGGGTATGGGGCGGGGTTGTGGCATGAGTTGGGTACAAACGCTCAAATCACCATCGGCTTGGGTTTCGGCGTGGCCCCTTGGGCGGGGGTTTCAGCCTGGGGGTGGGGGTTGTGGCGTGGGTTGGGTACAAACGCCCAAGTCACCACCCTGGGTGGGCTTGGGTTTTGGCATGGCCCCTTGGGCGGGGGTTTCAGCCCAGGCGTTGGACGGAGCTATCAAGATGACATGACAGGATCTCATTGGCCAAGACAAGTAACCGTTTGGGCTAGCCGTTGGCCAACGGCTATGTGTTTAAAAAAAATTATTCACTATAAATATTCACACTTCTATTCATTTTTTTTACCACAACTACTCCACATCTTCTATAATCATCTCTATCTTATTTAAAAAAAAAAAAAAAAAAAAATCTCATCCAACCACAATACGAAAAATGAATCCTCATAATCGTGGTTTTGACCCGAACAATCCGTGGGCATTCCAAGAAACACCTAGCCCAGCATCCAATCGTCCAATTGCTCCCTTTTTAATACACTCCACGATGCCGGATATGGCTGGTTACGCATCGTTTATCTCGAATCGTTTGAAGAATGATGTCGGTCGAAAACACCAATGCCTTTCGCGCAACGCGCGTCATTGAAAAACACTAGTTTAAATTAAACTTTAAAAAATTAACATATATAACTAAAAACAAATTTGAGGGGTCTTTTAAAAATTAAAACTAAATTCTAAGGTGTATTATTTAAAATCAAAACAAACCTGAGGGTTTAGAAAATTAAAAAACAAACTTAAGGAGTAAAACCTGTAACACACAAATAATCTCCTTCCTATTCCGTTAATAAACCTTCAAAAATTCATCTTCCAAAATAAACATGCAACAAGAAAAAACAACCTGAGGGTTTAGGAAATTAAAAAACAAACTTAAGGAGTAAAACCAGTAACACAAATAATCTCCTTCCTATTCCATTAATAAACCTTCAAAAATTCATCTTCCAAAAATAAACATGCAACAAGAAAAAACAGAGTATTAAACAGATTAAAAACAATCAAATAAACACACAAGCCATCGGGGAGATCGGGGGAATTTCCCGTGGGCACCGAAGAACCATCGGTGGGGGCGGTGTTCTCCGTTGGCAGAAAGCTCCACCTTAGCCTTCCCGTTCAATTCCCAAACCCGTACCCCACGACCTTAAAACAAACAAAAAAAAAAACCATGTCTATTCAGATGTCACGTCAGAAAACCATCAATTCTTCAAAAACTCACCTAATAATGAATCTTAAAAACACTGCCACATCACTACTACCTTTTACATTTATTTTTAATTCCTAACCTTTTTATTTTGATTTAACTATATTTAAATTTTATCTTAATTGACTATATTTAAAAAGTTAAAGTTAAAATTTGAAAATATAAACTATAAATTATAATTTATAAAATTTAAAAATATAATAAGACTTTAGTTTTATAAAATTATAAATGTATAAATATGTTTTCTAATATATATTAATTAGTTTTTAAAAGTTTATAAATATTTAATATTATGTAACTATATAAATTTTTTATTGTTTTCTAATATATATTAATTAGTTTTTAAAAGTTTATAAATATTTAATATTATGTAACTATATAAATTTTTATTTTTTAAATATACCCCCCCCCCCTCGCGTCCCATCATCTGCCACACTACCTCACCAATGTTTATTTTTTCATGTTTGTGTACAGAAATGGATCATGAAAAATGAGACCACCCGTAGTGGGCGTCATTTTTGTCAAAATTGGCCCTCAAAAACGCCCCATTCCGCCCCTCCCCCCCCCCCCCCCCGCGTTATTGGGCGTGTTCTCGGTTGAAACTTGTGTTGGCGTGTTTTGAATAACGCTGAAGGGGCAATTGTTTGGCCAATCATTTTTGAGGTTCCTTTTTTTTAGCCAATAGGTTTTTTGGTTGGTTTTTTTAATTTATATTTAATTCTCTACACCCTTTTAACATAATGCTCACATCCCCTCTATCCCCATTTTAGAAAAACGCCCAATAATGCCACTTGCTGACTGGACTGCCACATGGCACAAAACGCCCAAGGATGGATCTTGCCCACTACGTATGTTCTGAGTTCAAAAAACAAAGTCCACAATAAACAAAAATGGGATGTTGTGCATGTGGATCTCCAAGAAAACACCTAAAAATGACCTATTGGTCATGCTCTAACGGGATGACCTTAGACCGTTGTACAAGAGAGAGGAGGAGAGACTACAAATATGACGCGGAGAGAAAGCAGAGATCGCGCGTGACTCGAGCAGGCAGTGCTGACGCGAAGACACGCGACGATCTCTTTGGAAATGGTGTAATGGTGTAAGTGGCGTGGCAATTGCCAACTCAAAATAATTTATGAGCAATTTGACTTTATTTATTAGTTAAAGAAGATTCCCATGAATGACATGGATTTGTTCTTCCATAAGTTTATCAAAAAGCCACCCTTTTCCCACACTACAGAATCATCCGAATCTCACAAAAATGATCCACTTTGCATTTGATGAACATGACATAAATATAATAAACAAGATCTATCAACTCTTAATATTAGTACTATTATAAGAAAACAATGTTAGTGATACATAGTGTAGTTTTATAATGTAAGAATCAACCATAAAAATATATATAAAATCATGTTTGATTTGCTAATTAGTCATTGTCCATATACATGGACATGTATAAAGAACGCGTTTTATAATGAAATCTTACTTAAGATTTGCCTTTGCTTTCTATTAATCGGCTAGCGTCAAATCCATTCCTAACAACGACTCAATATTTATCTCCTTTTAGAGGAGGGTCTTCGTTTTAATCAAAACCTTAGAGAAAGTTAACATAATGAATATGAGAGGGTCAAACCATCCTACCAGCATTTTTTAGTACACATATTTTTTTGAATGACAAAGGTTAGATTACTCATACTTCTAATTTACACTAATAAATGCAAAATTACACTTAATGCCATGATTTGAACCCTGATCTTTTAATACACAGATGATCTAATAATAGCAACGTTTTGGTTATTAGGGTGGTATACATGTAGCCTACATTAACTCATGTTCATGTAGCCTACATTTAGTTAAAAAAAATAACTCATTAAGGCTTAAGCCCACCATATAAGCTCATAAACCATTCAAATCCAATTAAATATGATGTAACGAATAAACTATAGAAGGGGGGTATGGAAAAGTCGACGTAGTCAATAAGTCATGGAGAAGCAGTTTCACACCATCGACCTCGCTGGACGTCACTCTCAAGTCTCCCCTCACCATAGCACATATGTTTATTTTCCTTTATTCACTTTCATTGCCTATCAGTTTCTTATTTGTGTAGAAACTATAAAATTTAAGGTTTTTCTATTATGATTGGAATAATAATTTTATAGTTATAGATTTATATTTATAAAATTAATGTGTGAAATTTGTGTGTTAATGTACAGTTTAGGTTTTGAATCATGAATATAGGGAATGAGATCAAATACAAACACTTAAGTTTGTAAGAACCATAAGAACCAATACATAATTGACAAGTGTCCATCAATAAAAAATTAGTTTAGGGGTAATTTAGACTTTTTGACCATATTTATTTATAACTAATTAAAAATAATTACAAAAAATATAATCAGCACAACACTATATAATTAGCACAACATCATTAATCGTTCTTCATTATCAGCACATCGTCCTCGAATCGTTCTCCATTATCAACATAAACGACATTAGCACAACATCTTCAATCGTTCTCCATTATCAGCACACCAGATGTGCTGATTATATCTACTTTTGGTGTTTGTTTGTATTATTTTGTAATTAGCACATAATCAGCACCTTATTAGCACAAATATAAAACACCTTTTGTTAACTTTTTTTAAAAAACACTTTTATAAATACAAAAAGGTATAGCAATATGGTACTCATATTAAAGATAAAAAAATACTTGATTTTATGGTATATATTTTTAAAAAAAATAATGAAGTATATAAAAGTTATTTTAGTTTAAAAAACCTTGGTGGAATTTGTATTTAATAGAAAATGGTCAAATGACTAGCAATTTTACAAAATTACCCCTAATTTGTTAGTAGTAATTTTTAATTATAAGAGTTTTATTTATAATCAATATCAACCCTTGATTTAAATTAACAATGGTTCAGATCTGTTCTTACGGTTCTTATAATTAGCACTGTTTGTACAGGATCTCAACCCATGAATATAGAGCAATATTGTCAAAGAAAATTGAAATACTTGAATCTTCAACTTCTAGGAAACTAGAATTTGTTGATTAGGCCTTTAATGAATTTTGGAAAAAAAATGTGGAGAGAAACTTTAATGAATTTATATTATTCGCTTTTAATATTGATTGACATATTTTTTATTACTCGTTTACATTTTAATTTGACATTTACTCGCTTAACCAGTCTGGACAAAAAAAAAAGCCAAACTTAGTAATTGACAATTGGTCGTCCATCCTTTGAATTTTTCCGAACCCGTAGGAAACAAATCCCGGCTACGCCCCTAACGTAGAATCAAATCGTCCAAAAAAAGTAGGAAAGATCGAAAAAACATAGATGTATGTTATGTATAAACATATGGATTTATTAAGATCAATCATGCCAAAATGGTTATAATCTACAGCTTTGAAGGTTTTAATGTTGTACTTCAACATCCAAATTTTTTATTTTTGAAACAAAAAAAAAAAAAAAAAAAAAAAAAAAAACAGAAACAATAGTAAACTATATATTAAAGTTGTAGAATTATTAAGCTGTAAGGCATAATAAGCAAATAGTGGATTTTGATTGAAAATATGATGATGATTTGCAATGCAACGCACTTATTACTAAAGGTTGTTTACCACTTAGTGGTCATGCGTGATTAAAAAGTTCATGGGACTTTTTAATCTCCTTTCCTAGTTGACATTTATTCAATAATTATGTTATCATCATGTTCAACTGGCCTTTTCTTTGTATAGTATATATACACACAATGTATAAAATACGTTACTTCGTAATCGTATACGAAGTCAATCTATAACCCTTGATCAAAGTAAATCAACGGTGAAGCGGTGACAATTTCGTGATTAACTGCAAAACTGAAAAGGAAAAAAAAAAAACCATAATTAATGATTTTTTATCAAGTTACTACATATTAAAGTAACTTTTTCTCAAAACTTTGATGTAGTATACATAATTATAGTATACAAATTGTGCTATAATTATAAAGATACCTATATAAATATGTTGTGTAATCATTCGATTACTTGATACACATCCCAAGAAAAAAAAATACTTTTTACATAAATGATATGGATATGGAGGGTAAGGTTATTGTAAAAAGGTTAAAAGTGTAAGAAGTGTGAGAAATATTGTTGAGATGACATGTGTTCTCAATTTAAATTAATTCAAAAGGGTAAACAAGTAATTTTTACCATTGATTCAATTAATTTAAAACCTTTCATAACCGCCACCTTATTTATAGGAACATGATTTTTTAAAAGATCTCTATAAAAACACTACGAATAACACTGCAACCACCATTCAGCATGTATATAACACCATTCAATAAGTATATAACACTATTAAATACACTACCTCCATTTCCAGAATGTGCTCTTAGTATAATGTTCATAGTATGGTTATTGTACATGTTGTTTTAAACCTGCATGCATGGTGTTTTACATCTGCATGCTAGTAGATGTTCCAGATTCCATATGTTAAAACATCATGGTATTTTAAACCTACATTCCAGTATATGTTCTTCGCATGTTCATCATATAGTGTTTTACACCTGCATTCCAGTATGTTTTTAAAAACACCACGCTTTGAATCACAATACAATTAAAACACCACTGTATGAACATAGACAAAACATCTGATCGAAACATATTTTTTTCTCTATATAAGTATAGCAATATGGTACTCATATTAACGATAAAAAACGCTCGTTATTATGGTGTAATTTTTTTAGAAAAAAGTTACGTATAAAAAGTTATTGACGTTTAAAAAGACGGGGGAAGTTGTATGTGCATTAATGTTAGTTTCTTAATTTAAAAATGTTAAATTTACTTGTATACCCTTAATCTAGAAAATTAGTATGTTTAATAGTAAATATTATTTAGAATTTTGCCATTATTATCTCAACCAATAGATCAAAGATCTAATGGTGTAGATTTTTTCTTACCTTTCTCACAAAAAAACCTCTTTTTTACAGGAACATCTACATTATATATTTGTACAATAATGCGACATTTATACAATGTTTAATGAATCGTTATATCATTTTTGTGCTGCTATTCATTTATTATGGTACGTAGCCACTATTTATTTAAAAATAATGCAAATTCCTTTAAAAAGTTTGTAAATCATTAGAAAGACATGTAAAACTCTTTTCCTACTATCTATACTCTATTCATGATAAATAGACTAAAACACCAAAACAACGAGTTAAGTCAGCGATCACATCAGAAAATCATCAATTTTATAAAAACAAAAAATACATACGTAATAAGGAAAACCACAATCATCATATCACCGCCTTTTTTTTTATCTCAAGTATATATTAAAAAAAAAACAAATGCACCCCATCATCTCGTTGTTCTTTAACGTTGTATGAACCTCTTACCCAAAAACGTCCCATGAACCCACCCAAGCATCCTAAAACCAACCAAAACTGCCCTATTGAGGAAGCTCTATGGTCTCAATTCTTAATGCCAAATCACACATCATGTCGAACATAAATGTGTGTATATATTCCGGTTGAGTAATGTGTTTATGATCTTTTGATAATCGACTTTATCGTTCAATTATTTTTATATATGTATTGTTCATATTTTTTTATTTTTATAAAATAATGGTATATGTTAAAAATAAAGGAAGGAAAAAAGAAAACTTTGTTATAGTACTTTTTTAATAACATCTTTCATTAAAACAAAACGCCAAGCAAATCACTAGCGCACACCGAACAAAACAACAACCTTACATACAAACTTTAATCCAGTCCTTCCAACCTATCCATTTAAAAGTCGATCTATTTTTTATTCAAATATATCCCAAAGCAACAATGTTTTATTTTATCTTCCGGATACTAACGGGCTTATTTGAAAAAATAACCTCCTTCCTTACTTTCTAGATACACCACATCACCGTGAACATGATTGCTTGAATGCATTTCTTCCTTCTAGGGTCCCCAATCGACACAGTTTGCATAGATACAAGATCTTTAACCGAGAACACAAAGATTTTCGGAATACCATATAGCCGAGACAATGTAACAGGATGTAAAAAAAATGATCGCTATCCTCCTCGCCTTCACCACAAAATTTACACGACAACGACTCTTTGAGAATATTTCGACAGTGCAAACCATCAAGCGTCGGAAGTCTATATTTGACGACTTTCCAAACAAAGGTATTGATTTTCTTAGGAACCCAACTACCCAAGAATTCCTTGTTATAATACTTAGCCATGCTCTGACGTAAATAGGTGTTGCCAAACATCAATTATATGTTAGATTTTCTCTATTTCAGGTAATAAAATTCTTTTGAAAGAATTAAAACACTTTAAAGGGAATTTTTTTTATTTACAAGGAAAACAGAAGTCAAAAAATTATTATGCATGTTTTTGTTTTTTAGGGCACATTTGAGCATTGCTATTGGAAGCTACATAAAGTAGCGATATGTGCCACTTATTTCAATTTATTCGTAAAACATAGCGTTATTTAAGTTGCCAATGCCAAACGTTATTTATATAAATAGATATAATAGTTTTTACCTAATATAATTACATAACTAATATTATATATAATTATAATACAAAACTAAATTATTCATACATATTATAAAGTTATATTCACAAAAATATATAATTGACAAATGATAAATGAGTTAAGCTGGAGTTTAGAAAATTCCTTACAGGCTAAGCTCTAGCTTTATTATATAATTCAAAACGAGTATGTTTTGATCTTTTTGAGCTAAACAAATTGAATTCAAACTCTGAAGAACTCGAACCTAACTCGTTTATAATTTACGCCCCTTGAGATACCGTTATTTCTTACTATAAGTTAGATAAAAGGACCCTTTTTACGTACAAATGTATGTTTACTTTGATATTGTAGGATCTGAATTACGGGTGGACTTTACATTATATTAAGAAAGGAATAGAGAAAACTACAATCTTAGTCCCTGGACTATCTCTTAACTTATATATTTAATCCAATAGTTGCATTTGTTTTGGTCCCTAGACTACCTCTTAACTTATATATTTAATCCGATAGTTGCATTTCTTATAATGTCTCAGTTTTTTTAACGACTTAACGTCAACCTTAAAAAATAAACTTATTACTAATACTAATTAAGTGTACTTTTTACTTTGTGTATATCAAGTTGATAATTGTAACATATGCCCCTCGCATGATGTGCATTTCAAGTTGCTCTAGGTGTGCATACGACATTCATACATGTTGTTACATATGTTAGATATGCGTGATTCGTCTAGAAACCACTACCGGGGTAAGTTTAGCTAATGATGAGAATGGAAGTGAGTATATAACCACCAATTTTATCATTTGGACTAGTCAGTATAGGCACAAGAGGGGTATTAGCGCACGCATATATTATATGACATTTCTTATGCAGGGGAATCTTGGATCGTGAGGAAGATAAGCAGAGAGAATATTCCACATTCATGGTATATACAACTCTTCGAGTTACTACTAGATAGAAGATGTAAGGGCTCATTGCTATACAACTTGTACTTATAGCAACCGTCTACTTTGTTTAGAGACAACAAATATTGAGGCCATTGAAACTAGTTGAAGAACGTTTGTTCTTTCACAATAGACATGTGGCCATGATTTGATCTTAGACCTTTGTTTTCTATTACAAGTCCCCAACCAACACTAAACATGTTGGATCCCATCAGAACTGCACAATTAAACCTGTTTGCGAGGGGGTAGTATCAGGATCGTGATATCTAGAAACAAAACCTCAAGCCATAGGACTAAGAGTACGGTGTCAAACATGATAATCATGGTTGTGATGGGTGGAAGGCTATGTGAACTCACAAGTGTTAATAGAAAACATGAGAATGTTAATTTCATGTTAAGGAGGACATATCATCGGTACACAAAGCGCTGTCTTTGGTGAGAGATATGTTGAGGCTGAACATGCAGGCGGTGAGCATATGAAATTCTTTTATTGATTAGGAGTGGAGTGAGAGAACGTGAAGAAGATTAGCGTAAAATATGCGGGCTAGCTTTTTCAACACGTACCTTTTTTAGTCAGGTCTTGAAAACCACTAATTTACTAGGTTTTCTTAAATACGTTTTTGAAGCAAACATTATTGATGACTTTTATTCTTATTCCTTCATTTCCAAAACCTTAAATCACACACCCTTGTTAGGGTGAGAAATGCACGGAACATTATTGTATTCGATTTCTAATCAAACTAACCTTCCATATTCGATCTTGTTTATTCATGTGAATACACAAAACAATGTATCTTTAAAAGTTAAAACCGTACCTAATAGTTAATAGAGGTAATGATTGTCTTGACCAAATTTATGTGTTTAGGTAACATGGTTAGCATTCCTTTCTAGTACATATGAACTTCAAGCAAACAAGTGCCATAACATGCTAAGAATGTGATGGAACTTAGTTTCTCATTATTGAAATTGATTATTTGTACGATTTACAATATTTGTTTAACTAAAGTCGAAACTACTATGAACATTGTGTATGCATATGAAACTTTAAACTAACACAATGGTGCACCTTAATGAAAATTACCTCAAACATTATATCACATGGTATAATTAATATATAAGATAAGATAATAATACATCACTTTGTACATCATCTAAAAATATATAATATCAATATTAATTTATTTTTTACACAAAAAAATAGATTTCTCTGAAGTACCATCTTCATTTAGATTTTGTTACACCCTTATATTTATACTAGAATTTAATTACTATTTTATACCCAAAAGACGTTAGATTACATAAGTTTCAAAACTATTACACCTTTAGCCTGCTAAGACAAAAGTAGAACGTAATATGTTGTTTAAGAAGTTCTTTACAACAAAAGAAACACTGATTAACAAGTTCAAACATAGCGGAAGCTTCGAAGTGGAGTGTTCGGTTCATCATCTTGTCGCTTGATCGCCTTCCATGACCACCTAATTACCTATGAATCAACAATTAAATCATTAGTTCTTGATGTTTATGAATGATAGAATTTCAAGTTTAACACCACATTGAAATAATAAAAATATAAAAGTATTCCAGGCTCCACCGTAATTTACGGTACCACCGTAAATTACGGTGAGTGCTGGAAATTCTTGGTTACACCGTAACACAGTAGAAAACCACCGTAAATCAAAACCCTCTACCGTAAATTACGGTGACACCGTAATTTACGGTAGCACCTGGGAATTCATGCTTTTGTTTGATTTGAGCATTTCAACCAAAATTACAACTCCCGGATTTCAGTATTCTGCATTATCAATTGGAATAAAAGTCTAATATTTCTAGCACGTCATAATATAACCAACTACATATAACAATTTATCATGTTTCGGAATGTAGATCGTATTTTACGTGATTATTTGACCCGTTTGGTTTGTCTATGGAAATCCCTTCCTTTATGACAACTACCAACGAGTTTAGTTTATTATTCACCCAAGTATTCAATATAACAACGCCTTCGCTTCAATCCAAAATAACTAGAAACTTTGATAAACCACTACAATGATCTAATTTCACATAATGTAACGAGACATGTTACGTACCTTAGTGCACGCCCTTCAAACGAGAATCACCACCGGCTTGTCCGCTCGACGTCCCGGTATCTTTTCCTATAGAGTTCATTTTCAAAACATGTTTAGAACCCTCTTTAGGCATCATTTCGCATAATATACCGAAACATCTTAATTCAGGCATTAAAGCTTCAAATTTCTATTTATTGGCCTTCTTTAAGGCATTTCTACAAACACCTTGAGGGCAGAATTTCCATATTATTCTTATTCATGTTTATGGATTGCTTAGTAGTTAACTTAACTTCAATTAAGCCATCATATATCATGTAAACATCACATCTTTTCTGGAACTATCTTCTAAGGTCGAATTTTACTAGTATAACCACTAAGAACCCTAGAATTCATCATCATCTTGTAAAACCCACAACCCACCTTCAAGGTGTTCATGGAGTTTTCTGAATTTGGTTATGATTTCACATGTAATTGGTTGAGTCTAACCTCTAAACACCAAATAGATTCTAAACTAACCAAATAACACTCATGCAACATCAATTTTCCAGATTTCACAACATCATGAAAAATTCAAGCAAAGAATTAACACAAGTTTTTACATACCTTGGAATCCTCTCGTGATGAGGATCACTAATCTATGTTTAGATTTCGTTTTTGATCAGATTTGAGCTTTCAATTTGATGTTTTTGTGAGTTTAGGGTTTTGGAATGGGGGTGTCGCCCCCTTCTGCTATTCTGATCGACCAACACTCCAAATTTAGGAGTGTTTGGTTACTAGTTGTGATTTAATTTTAACTTTTGACAATTCCAGCCCCTCAACTTTGTTCTACACATTATTTAGTAGGCTTTAACCTTTCATGAGTTATTTCTAGTCTATCAACTAACTAGGTTAAAAGTTTCTAGTTAGTAAACTCCCGTTTATTAATAATTTATAATTTTAACATAAAGTTTTATATTTTCGGGGTGTTACAAGTCCACCCCCCTTAAAAAGGGTTTCGTCCCCGAAACCGAATTACATACCAAATAATGTAGGGTGGAGTCGCCGCATTTCTTCCTCGGACTCCCATGTAGTGTCTGACCCTTTTCTGTGCTCCCATTTGACTTTGACTTGACTTATTATCTTGTTCCTCAAACTTTTCTCCTTACGATCTAAAATCGCAATTGGTTTTACCGCATAGTTGAGGCTGTTATCCACCTCGATGTCATCGTAGTGGATATGAGCAGTTTCGTCGGCCAAACATTTTCGAAGATGTGATACGTGGAATGTGCTATGAATTCCACTCAACTCTTCGGGTAATTCAAGTCGATAAGCCACTTTACCGACCCGTTCGGTGATTCTAAATGGCCCAATAAATCTCGGGCTTAACTCTCCCCTTTTTCTGAATCTAATGATACCCTTACATGGGGAAACCTTTAGCATGACCATATCGCCAACCTGAAACTCAATTGGCCTTTTTCTTTTATCTGCGTATGCCTTTTGCCGGTCTTGAGCCGCTTTCAAGTGTGCCCGAACTATGTCAATTTTCGCATTTGTAGCTCGGATTATATCGGTTGGCGCTAGCCCCCGCGGACCCACTTCTCCCCAACATACCGGAGTCCGACACTTTCTGCCATATAATAGTTCATACGGGGCCATTTTCATGCTCGCGTGATAGCTATTGTTGTATGCGAATTCGACCAAGGGTAAATGGACATCCCAACTACCCCCAAAGTCAATAATGCAAGCCCGCAGCATATCACCCAATGTTTGTATTGTTCTTTCGCTCTGCCCATCCGTTTGTGGATGGTAAGCAGTGCTAAGAAACAATTTAGTCCCCATCTGTTCTTGGAATTCACGCCAGAATTTTGAAGTAAACCGAGTATCTCTATCTGACACAATGGATATCGGTACCCCATGCCTTGCTATGATTTCATTGGTGTAAACCTCAGACATTTTCTCAGACGTATAAGTCTCACGAATCGGAATAAAGTGAGCACTCTTAGTTAACCTATCCACGACTACCCAAATAGCATCAAAGCCACGACTTGTTTTAGGTAGTTTGGTCAATAGGTCCATCGTAATTTGCTCCCATTTCCAAACCGGGATTTCTAACGGTTGAAGTTTACCATATGGTTTTTGGTGTTCAGCCTTGACTTGTAGGCATGTCAAACATTTCTCCACGTACTTCACCGTGTCCCGCTTCATTCCGGGCCACCAATAGTTTTGCTTCAAGTCATGATACATCTTGGTCGCTCCCGGGTGAATGGAATAACGGGATTTATGAGCTTCATCAAGTAGAAGCTTTTTAACCCCACATGTGTTAGGGACCCAGATTCTATTAAAGCGAGTCTTCAGGCCGTGACTGCCTACCTCTAGGTCCTTAACTTGGCCGATAATTCTTTCCTTTTTCCAGTTTTCTGCCTTTACAGCTTCATCTTGTGCTTCTCGAATTCGTTCTAGCAAGCTTGAAGTCACAACCAGTTGCATTGATCGTACCCGTATTGGGGTATAATCCGATTTGCGGCTCAGCGCATCGGCCACTACATTAGCCTTTCCTGGGTGATAACGTATTTCACAATCGTAATCCTTTACCGTTTCCAGCCACCGCCTTTGTCGCATATTTAACTCCTTCTGATCGAAGAAGTATTTCAAACTCTTGTGTTCGGTGAATATGGTGCACTTTACTCCGTACAAGTAGTGCCTCCATATTTTAATGCAAACACTACCGCCGCCAACTCGAGGTCGTGCGTAGGATATTTCTGTTCGTGTATCTTTAATTGCCTCGAGGCATAGGCTATGACCTTGCCCCGTTGCATCAATACACATCCGAGTCCCGATAGTGAAGCATCCGAATAAACCTCCATGTCTTCAACTCCGTCCGGTAGTGTTAGTACCGGAGCTTGAGTTAATTTTTCTTTTAGCGTTTTAAACGCTTTCTCTTGTTCAACGCCCCAGATGAATCTTTCTGTCTTTCGGGTCAGCTTGGTTAGTGGTGACGCAATCTTGGAGAAATCTTGAATAAATCTCCTATAATATCCCGCAAGTCCCAAAAAGCTTCTAATTTCAGAAGGGTTCCTTGGGGAATTCCACTTTGCCACCGCCTCAATCTTTGACGGATCCACCAGTACTCCGTCGGCACTTATAATGTGGCCAAGAAATTGTACCTCTCGTAACCAAAAGGCGCATTTAGAGAATTTTGCGTATAGCTTCTCTCGTCTAAGGGCTTCTAACACTTCTTGTAGGTGATGCGCGTGTTCAGCTTCACTTTTTGAATATACCAATATATCATCGATAAACACGATGACCGACTTATCCAGCATTGGTTTGCAAACCCGGTTCATGAGGTCCATGAAAGCCGCGGGTGCGTTTGTTAGCCCGAATGACATCACAAGGAATTCGTAATGTCCGTATCTCGTGCGGAAAGCCGTCTTCGGCACATCTTCTTCTTTGACCCTTAATTGGTGATACCCCGATCTAAGGTCAATTTTGGAAAACCAGTTCGCACCTTGTAGCTGGTCGAATAAATCGTCTATCCTCGGAGCGGGTATCGATTCTTTACCGTGAGTTTGTTCAACTCCCGGTAATCGATACACATGCGCATACTCCCGTCCTTCTTTCTCACGAATAATACCGGTGCGCCCCAAGGAGACACACTCGGCCTTATGAATCCCTTGTCAAGCAGGTCTTGGATTTGGGACATCAATTCTTGCAATTCTGACGACGCAAGTCGGTACGGGGCTTTTGCTACGGGTTTCGCGCCCGGAATCAATTCGATCCCGAACTCTACTTCTCGTTCGGGCGGTATCCCCGGCAAATCTTCCGGAAAAACATCTTCATGATCTCGTACTACCGGTACATCTCCAATCTTTCGTGATTCTTTTTCGGGTTCATTTGCGTATATCATAAATGCTTTGCATCCTTGCTTCATTAGCTTGTGCGCTTTCAACATTGAGCATACAATGGGATTGCCTCCTTTCTCGCCATAGATGGTGACGTGTTTCCCGCTCGGAGATGTCAGTTTTATCTCTTTACGGAAACACACGACCTTTGCATGGTGTCGAGATAGCCAATCCATCCCAACGACGACTTGAAATTCTCCCATCGACATCGAGATTAGATTTATCAAATATTCTTCATCGTCAATGCTCAGTTTGCAATTTTCACATACATCGCAAACAATAAAACTTTTATTATTACCTATCTCTACTTCTAAGGGCACAGGTAATTTAGTTAGAATAAATGAAGGATGTCGAATAAATCCATATGAAACAAAGGATTTATTCGCACCCGTATCAAATAACACACGTGCAGGAATCGAGTTTACCGTAAATATACCTGAGACCACGTCAGGTTCAATCTTTGCTTCTGCGGCGGTTAGTTGAAAAGATCTTGCCTTTGCTTTAGGGGCTTCACCCTTCTGTTCCTGCCCACCCTTCTTTTCAACCAATTCCGGGCATTCAGATTTCTTATGACCCGTTCGATAACAATTGTAACAAACCGTTACCTTCTCCGGGCATGATAAGGCTATATGTCCCGTTTTCTTGCATATAGGACAAAGCTTATCCTTGTAATGACATTCGCCTTTATGGCCCTTCCCGCAAATTTTGCAACTCGGTGACCCGCCTTTCGTATCAGATTTCCTTGAGCTCTCACTTGTTCGTGCCTTTTTAGTAGGGCTGGGATTTACATCAGGTGCCCTCCGTTCACCCCTTTCGATACTCTTTTTCAGCTCTATTTCCCTCTCCCGAGCAGCATTTATAATCTCGGTAAGGGTCTCGTATTTGGAAGGGGTGATAAACTCCCTATACTCGGCACTTAACATGTTATGATAGTAGTATATCTTTTGTTCTTCGTTTGTCACAAGATCATCACAAAACTTCATTTTATCCATAAATGTTGCCGTGATCTTGTCTATGGTCTCGTTTTTGTGCCTGAGCTGCATGAATTCTTGCTTGATCTTATTCATAACCGCTTTGGGGCTATGATGCTTCAGAAATGGCGTCTTGAATTCATCCCAAGTCATGATCTTAACAGCTTCAATACCGATCTCTCTCTTCTTGTTATCCCACCAATCTTTTGCTTGATTTCTTAGTTGACCCGTACCATAGGCTACATAGTCATTTGCATCACAATGGGTTCTCTCGAATACCCCTTCGATATCACTTAGCCATCTTTGGCACACTATTGGGTCAACCTCCCCATTGTATATCGGTGGTTTACAAGCCATGAATTCCTTGTATGAACAAGGTTTCCGTCCTCCATGTTTTTCTTTTTCAAGTTTTGAGTCATCTTCTAATTTCTTGATTCTATCTTCTACCATTGATAGAACTGTATTTTGAATTCTATCAATGAAGCCTGTCAGACTGTTTTCGATTGCCTTTCCAACCTCTTCGGCAATCGCCTCCCTGACTTGTTCGGTGACTCTTGGCACCGCATCATCATTACCTTTATCAGCCATCTTCGTTTCTGAAATGTTTACACAAGTTGTTAAAACATTCCATTTATAACACATGCTGTTCTTGTTTGATTCTATCAAGTTCATAACTTGATTTAGTCGTTCTTGCTTTTAATTCAATCAAGTTCACAACTTGATTTGATCGTTCTTGCTGTTAATTCAATCAAGTTCACAACTTGATTTGATCATTCTTGCTGTTGATTCAATCAAGTTCACAACTTGATTTGATCATTCTTGCTGTTGATTCAATCAAGTTCACAACTTGATTTGATCATTCTTGCTGTTGATTCAATCAAGTTCACAACTTGATTTGATCATTCTTGCTGTTGATTCAATCAAGTTCACAACTTGATTCAATCGTTCTTGCTGTTGATTCTATCAAGTTCACAACTTGATTCAATCGTTCTTGCTGTTGATTGAGCTTACTTGCTCTTTTCATGCATATTTGTTCATTTCTCATTCTTTACGTAATATAAGATTTATTAACTGAAATTAGTTCTTACCGGATGGTCGATCAAGCTTGAACCGAACACTTATTGACAACCTGAGGCTCTGATTACCAACTTGTTACACCCTTATATTTATACTAGAATTTAATTACTATTTTATACCCAAAAGACGTTAGATTACATAAGTTTCAAAACTATTACACCTTTAGCCTGCTAAGACAAAAGTAGAACGTAATATGTTGTTTAAGAAGTTGTTTACAACAAAAGAAACACTGATTAACAAGTTCAAACATAGCGGAAGCTTCGAAGTGGAGTGTTCGGTTCATCATCTTGTCGCTTGATCGCCTTCCATGACCACCTAATTACCTATGAATCAACAATTAAATCATTAGTTCTTGATGTTTATGAATGATAGAATTTCAAGTTTAACACCACATTGAAATAATAAAAATATAAAAGTATTCCAGGCTCCACCGTAATTTACGGTACCACTGTAAATTACGGTGAGTGCTGGAAATTCTTGGTTACACCGTAACACAGTAGAAAACCACCGTAAATCAAAACCCTCTACCGTAAATTACGGTGACACCGTAATTTACGGTAGCACCTGGGAATTCATGCTTTTGTTTGATTTGAGCATTTCAACCAAAATTACAACTCCCGGATTTCAGTATTCTGCATTATCAATTGGAATAAAAGTCTAATATTTCTAGCACGTCATAATATAACCAACTACATATAACAATTTATCATGTTTCGGAATGTAGATCATATTTTACGTGATTATTTGACCCGTTTGGTTTGTCTATGGAAATCCCTTCCTTTATGACAACTACCAACGAGTTTAGTTTATTATTCACCCAAGTATTCAATATAACAACGCCTTCGCTTCAATCCAAAATAACTAGAAACTTTGATAAACCACTACAATGATCTAATTTCACATAATGTAACGAGACATGTTACGTACCTTAGTGCACGCCCTTCAAACGAGAATCACCACCGGCTTGTCCGCTCGACGTCCCGGTATCTTTTCCTATAGAGTTCATTTTCAAAACATGTTTAGAACCCTCTTTAGGCATCATTTCGCATAATATACCGAAACATCTTAATTCAGGCATTAAAGCTTCAAATTTCTATTTATTGGCCTTCTTTAAGGCATTTCTACAAACACCTTGAGGGCAGAATTTCCATATTATTCTTATTCATGTTTATGGATTGCTTAGTAGTTAACTTAACTTCAATTAAGCCATCATATATCATGTAAACATCACATCTTTTCTGGAACTATCTTCTAAGGTCGAATTTTACTAGTATAACCACTAAGAACCCTAGAATTCATCATCATCTTGTAAAACCCACAACCCACCTTCAAGGTGTTCATGGAGTTTTCTGAATTTGGTCATGATTTCACATGTAATTGGTTGAGTCTAACCTCTAAACACCAAATAGATTCTAAACTAACCAAATAACACTCATGCAACATCAATTTTCCAGATTTCACAACATCATGAGAAATTCAAGCAAAGAATTAACACAAGTTTTTACATACCTTGGAATCCTCTCGTGATGAGGATCACTAATCTATGTTTAGATTTCGTTTTTGATCAAATTTGAGCTTTCAATTTGATGTTTTTGTGAGTTTAGGGTTTTGGAATGGGGGTGTCGCCCCCTTCTGCTATTCTGATCGACCAACACTCCAAATTTAGGAGTGTTTGGTTACTAGTTGTGATTTAATTTTAACTTTTGACAATTCCAACCCCTCAACTTTGTTCTACACATTATTTAGTAGGCTTTAACCTTTCATGAGTTATTTCTAGTCTATCAACTAACTAGGTTAAAAGTTTCTAGTTAGTAAACTCCCGTTTATTAATAATTTATAATTTTAACATAAAGTTTTATATTTTCGGGGTGTTACAGATTTCAATATTTTATGTTATTTTATATAAAAATAGTGTGTGTCGTCTTCTCTTCAGTTTAGCAGTTTATTACATTGTTGATTAATATTACAAAAAATGTTATATATCGAACTTATCTTTAATAAAGGCATGCATAGTGGAAAGGTGAAGGGGCTTGATGGGGCTTTATAAAGCCCCATAGCACCTATAACACCGCCCCTGGACGTTATGGGGGTTATGGGCTGGGCATGATGGTGATAGCAGAGTTATTGTTTTAGGTTCTCTTACACACATATATATACATAGTTACATACATATATAGATATATGTATAATTGAAGGAGGGTTATGACTTATGAAGGATTATCCACTAGTAATATGTTATGAAGAGTTATGTTTGAGTAAAAGGGGTTAAGAGGGAATATTTTGTTTGGAAGAAATGATTGTAGTCCTATGAACATTTTCAGAGCTCACAAGGACAACCTGCTACTGACGTGTAAAGGGGGCCCACACAGGGATGGGCCAATTTTGTAGGACTTCTCAACCAATCAGAAAACGAAACGCAGGTGTGATATAGTACGTGCAGTTCCACCACAGTAATATGTACGTTTCCGGTACGTCTATTTTCTTTTACTGGCCTAAAATATTTTTCTCGAAAATAACACTCAGATATAATGTTTTGTTTTATGCAACATATTTCTTTTACAAGATTATCAACATAAAATGTATAAAAAAAAGTACATGATAAGAGAGGAATGTTTGATGCATAAGACTTACCTTTGTGGCTAATGTTAGCTCAAGTGAGCAGGGACGGATTCAGCCTGGTTCACCGGGTTCTCGGGAACCCAGTCGATTTGGAAAAAAAAACGTTTTTTTGTAGTGTAAACCTTCTATGATTTGAAACAAAACGTTTTTTTTAGTGTAAATCTTGTATGATTTGGAAAAAGGAACCCAGTGAAAAAACTGGCTGGATTCGCCACTCCAAGTGAGCATCAGGATTTATCCTTAACTACTATACTGACTTTAATTAACAATCACCTTTTTTTTTTTGAAAGGTAATTAACAATCACCTTAAATCTATTAAAACATATGTAGTTCCATTACGTCATTAATAAAGTTAATTTTACAGCACAATGATTAACAGTCACCAATTAAACATAAATTTAATCAAACATGCAACAAACTTGTTGAATCATGTCATATTTTATAAGCACAATTGAAAGGTTAAAACTAGTTTTTTAGCTATTTAAAATGTGGAGTAGCTAACTTGATAGAGACATATGTTTTTTTTAAAGAGGAGGTCTTATGTTCAAATCTGAGTAAAAAGGAATAATTTAGAATTATTGATATAAAGAGGTAATATTTAACGTTAAAAATGATTTTTTAGTTATTTTATTATCTTAAGCATCGTAATTGTTGTAACCCATAAATATTTAAGCCTAATTTTTTTAATGACAAATTTGGATTATTGACGTACTATTGGAGTATCATCGTGCCACCAGCGAAACTACATGATCATATCCATCTCCACTATGCAATAATGCTTATACACCAATTTAAAATAAAACCCAATAAATTTGAAAAGCCCCTCTTGTGAGAATCGAACCTAAGACCTAATAATCTCTAAGTTTTATTCACTAGGCTATAATACGATGGAGATAGTTAAGCCTAATTGATTAAGCAAATTCACTATTAACTATTTTTTTTTTTTGAACGGCAAATTTGGATCACTGACGGACCACTGGAGTATCATCGTGCCACCAGAGGAACCACCCGATCATATCCATCTCCACTAGGCATAACGCCACACCAATTCAGGAGGAAACCCAATAAACATGGAAAAACCCCCTTGTGGAAATCGAACCCAGGACCTATTGGTCCCAAAGCTTTATCCCACCACCAAGATGCCACTAGGCTATAAGGCCATGGCCAATTCACTATTAACTATTAAAGGTAGGCTTTAAGTGTGTTATCTTGTTAACCTTCAAATGGAAATTAAATATCATTACTCCCAAGATTCTAGCTCTTAACGCAATTACGATATTACCCTTAAGACTTTGCTAATTAATAAAAAGAATCTTTCCATCATAAAAGCTTTTCAAAATAGTATGTTTATTGCAATTTGAGTTACTTATGATTAATTCAACAAGTGGGGTCCATTAGTATGATCAAAGTGTATGGACGGCTAGGATTGCTTAATGATGAAGTTTCTTTCTTCTTTTCGAAAGTTATTGTTATAAAATCTGAATTCATTTATGGAGGACGTTATTAATTTCGGAAAGTAGGTGATTTCAATATTGTAAACATCTATTATGTATATTAAAACAATACATTTTGGTGTCACTTGGCATAATTTTAATCCACTAATTGCCACATGTCCTCTCTACAGCTTCTAACTTTACAAAATCCCGCTCAAACTAAAACCCTAAATCAAAACACGCGTAGATGTTTCTGTTCCTTCTCCTACAATCTTCTTTCCCCACCCCTTCATCCGCTCTTTTTGCTGAACATCAATTAATCAAAGATTGATACAAATTCTGGACTTTCCATAATTTTCAAATCACGCCCTTAGCTTCTTTTTCACAAACCCTAATTCTCTATACTGCATCTATGGCATCAAAAAAACTCCTTATCGCCGATAAAAGGACCCTTCTGGTTATCGGATACATCAATGGCCTCAAAAG
Organism: Helianthus annuus; assembly: GCF_002127325.2. NCBI lineage: Eukaryota > Viridiplantae > Streptophyta > Magnoliopsida > Asterales > Asteraceae > Helianthus > Helianthus annuus. The sequence goes on along the minus strand of NC_035442.2, from coordinate 172,649,363 downwards.
TTCGATTCCAAAACTCTTTTCATCAATGGCGAATATGGCTAGAAGAAAAATAACCAGTCTCTTTCATGTACACTTTCCTAAGGATTCGTGTCTGGATCTGATAAAAACGGCGGCGTTGTTATCGGTGGCGGCCCAGACTGATACATGATTCTTTGTTGAAGATTGGCGACATCTCTTTGTTTCTCAATCGTTTATGAACAATAACAGTTCATGTGGTTCAGATTGGGCTTTTGTTGATGTAGCAAATTTGTTTATTCAAAACAGGTAAGTTTTACTTTTGTTTTCTGATTTGTAATTGATATTGTGTTGAACAAGTTTGCACACCTTCTGAAATTAGGGTTTTTATCAAGGGTTGAACACTTTGTTGATGAATTGGGATGTTGACCGAAAGTTATTCTCACTGACTCTCAATGATTGCTTCAGGTATGACATTTATCGATACACGGATACGATGCAATTAACAAATTTCAAATTATAGTTTTATATGTTTATGTGAGGAAATTTCAAATTTGTTAATAATCGTAATCAATCGTAATATAGAAGAAATGGGTTTAGGTTATTCATTATTTAGTTTAGACGAGTCGGGTGTAAATGGTATTCGGGTAAGGAAAAGATTCATATCAGTCATGTAAAAGGGGGCAGGAAGATGCTACTGCTTTTGCAAACCAAGATCATTGTACGACCATCTTTAAATCTGCTATACTTCTTGCTTTTTAAGATTATGGTATGTTCTACAAATGAGAACTGATGGTTATTTTTTAAGCGAGTGCAGATTCATCTCTGAAATGATTATTTAAAATGCCAGCCGTTACTCAAACAAGTCATGTAAAAGGTGGTTTTGATTAGTGGAGATGACAAAAAAAAAAAGAATAAAAAATAAATAAAAATGCCGCTTTTTATTGCTAATTCGCTATATAATATATAGCGGCATATGACCTATATGCTATGTAGCGCGCTATAGCCGCTATCGACAACTATGGAAGAAACAAACAATAATTCACAATTTTGTGTTAAAAACGGGAATTTATCAAGTATGCGGGGTTGAAGATGTAAGCAAGATCATCTTTTCCACAAAATGTGAAGTTTATATGCATTGTAATGAGGCATATAGATAACTGACAAAGTGATTACATACTTTATAGTTGCATACTTATGTACTAACTATTATAAATCATCATGATCAGTTAAGAAGTAAAATGTTAAAGGCTCTCTGTTAGTTTGTTTTTAAATATCATGCAACTGATATGATTGTGAGAGTATAAATTTGTGCTTGATAAATATTTCTGGTTGAGGTATTTAAAAAGAATAAAAATACATGAAAGTCGTGCACTTACTGTAAATGGTTATAATTTTTCTTAACATGATTATATGAAGTTTTATTCAGAATCATGAATTTACATTGGAAGAAGTTTACGTTCAGGTTCTATCCAGGAATGAAAATGGGTGAAATATTTTCTCTTTTTGAGACCAAGGTATTATTGTTCATTTTTTTTTTAAATTATTTTAAAGAAAGGTATCATGTAAATCTGTTATTGAATTGTTGTGCGGTGTATATTATTAGCCAGGTTATGATTCATCTGTGACGGATCTGTATATATCAAAGAGTTCAAGAACTTCCCTGATGACAAAATAGTAAGCATTTCTTATAGAAGTGTTAGCTTTTATCATGTATGATGACCGATAAATCTGTTTTAATCAAACTATGGGTATTTAATTTTCGTGCAGTATTTATTTGTTGCTCAAACGGATACTGTAGATACATCATCATGCCTCATAAGTCCTCAGCAAGTCAAGTATGCATGTTCTTTTCACTGATGAATATACATATGTGTTTAAATTGGCTAATCTGTTATTCATTTCTCTTGATTCGATAGTTTTTTATTGAATGGGGAAGGAGTCGATAGAAGGACTTGTACTTACAAGGTTTGCACAGACTGCTCCGTAACTTGTACTGTGATGTGGTCTTGGTGACGGGTGAACACTAACATGTTTCTGGCTCCTTAATTTCTTCATCAGGATCCTGCACCACAGACGCTGACACCTGTCACAGACATGCTTAAATACGGAAGCAATCTTCTTCAAGTAGTGGTCCAATTCAATGGTAACATTATTTCTCGATTTTAAATAATTTTCGTGCTTGACTCTCACCACCAGACATTTTCTTTGATTTTATTTAGGGAGATATATTATAATTATCGGTTTCATGAGTGTCGTTTCAAAACCTAGCTTTCCTACCATTCCCGACTATGTTGCCGCCAATCGCTGCTCAATCCGATCCAGGTTAACTAGACACATTTGTTTGTGTTTTTTTAAACTATTTATTATCCTTCTCTAAAATGTCACTTTTAGTATTGATGGCGTAAAGCTCTCTGACATCAGAGCCATTGATTGGTTTTGCGAGCCCCCAGAGGAAGGTATATTTTGCTAATAAATATTTGTACTTATGTTGGATAACAAGCTGCTAATACGAGTTTTAGAGGGTACATAATTTTTTATATTTTTTTAGGGTTGATGTGTGAGATACTATGGAGTGGTCCTCAACCTAATCCCGTTAGAGGACCAAGCAAGCGTGGTGTAGGGCCTTTTGGTGGAGACGTAACAAAACGGCTTCTGAAGGATAATAATCTAGGTAATGTTATTATTTTATCAATCTCATAAAATTGTTAGCTTAATTTCTTAATTTGTTCTAGCTATATACTGTGTTTCCAGAATTACCAGGTGTGTTTTTTTTTTTTTTTAAGATGGGATTTTAATTAGAGAAAGGGGGTGTTAAAAAATGTAACTGAAACCTTTTGAAGGAGATGTTGCGTGCACCCGAGTCCGATAGCCAATGTTCGAACGAACCAGTGCAAGAGAAGAAGATTATTTCGAAGTCAATTTGTTCACCAATTCGACCCGAAGATTCATTGGATTCGGTCAACTCTGAAGTCAACTCAGTAAGTAATCGTGACAAGAATAATGTTACGCGGAGTAAGTCAACACCGAGATCACGTTACAAAGGAAAGTCGATAAGAACGTCACCTCGTGGGGTCAAGACGGTGATTCGGACGAAGACCGTCGTGAAGAAAAAGTCAAAGCTGGAATTGACTTTCGCTGCTAGCCTGCTACCGCTTCAAACGCATCCGTTCCAGTGAAATCCCAACTGATATGCCAAAAATGCAATTGTGCGATAAAGTATGCGAAAACCGAGTCGAAGAAAGACTCTCGGTTGCCTCTTTCGTCGAGTAGTACGGAAAACGGGATGAACAGAAAAGTCAACGGGTAGAGGGATGCATTTCTTACGGGTAGAGGGATGCATTTCTTACTTGAACTTTTATTTCTTTCAAATGATTATTTCAACAATTTTAAGTTATATATTTGTGTGTTAGTCCACCCGCGAAATTCGCGGGATCTTAGGCTAGTTAATAATATATATACCTTAAAGAGTTGTATACCTTATCCTATAACTCTTATACTTATTAATGTATAAAGAATAAACTGCCATTTTGATCCCTGTGGTTTGGGTATTTTTGACACTTTAGTCCAAATCTTAAACTTTTTAAATCTGGGTCGCTATAGTTTTGTTTTTGTTGCCATTTTAGTCCAAAAGTGAAATCAGACCAAATTCTCCTAATCAAACCCTCAAGTTTTGTCCTTTTGCACAGGGGTAATTTCGTCATTTACATTATATTTCAACTGATTATCAATTAAAATTAATAAAACTAAATTAATAAAACCTAACCCTATAAAAGCCATCTCCTTCCCTAGATCCATCTTCCAAAATCCAACCCTATAAAAGCCATCTCCTTCAATGGAAGGATACCGGAGCATGGAGACGAGCGGTGCCGCCGCTGGCAAACATCACCGCCATCATCATTTCTTCAACATCTTGACTCCTGAAACCACACCCAAAAGTGTCGGAAAAAGAAACATGCTTCAATCGGATCTAAGAAGAACGAGGGAAAGAAGGGTTTACCCGAACTCCACTAAAAATCCCACCGCCGTCGTGAGTGGCGGCACTACTGTCGTTCATTGTCTTCTCCGGTCTCCTCTCTCTTCGGTCGATCTTCCTCACTCTTGTTGTTGTGTGAGAATGGCGGGGGCTAGGGGGTGGTATGGCGTCAGAGAAGTGATCGGAAGAGAGAGAAAGTGACAGTGACGTTGTGGTGAGAAGGAGATGGTGGCTGTGGTGAGGAGGTAGTGGTGGCGGTGGTGAGAAGGGAGGAGGAGGTGGCGATGGCGGTGGTGGAGATCTCTGCATTTGTGGAATTAGGGTTTGGGTTTTTGCTCTGCATTTGGGGAAGATGACAACTGATTTATTTAGTTTTTTTTTGTTTTTAATTAATAATGAGTTATAATAAAACTATAATGACTAAAATACCCCTAGGGAAAATGACAAAACATCAGGGTTTAATTTGGGGAATCTACCTGATTTCATTTTTTGGACCAAAATGGCAACAAAAGTGAAACCACAGGGACCAGATTTAAAAAGTTTGAGATTTGGACTAGAATGACAAAAGTGCCCAAACCACAGGGACCAAAATGACAGTTTACTCATGTATTATAAATGTATAAATTATCTCTCAATTACTAATCAAATCTTATACTTTTAGTCATCAGAATATCGAATCAACGTTCTTACATCCTCCAAACCAAATGGTGAAATAGCTATTTTAGAGTTACAAGAATTGTTAAGTTCCCATGTAAATCTAAAAATAGAAAAACTATTCATAAAAAAATAACTCTAGAAAAACTATCTATAATTAAAATAATCTTCAAAATATTGATGGAAATCCAATACCAATGATAATATAACGAATTTAAATATCATTTTTGTAAGTTCAAACATGTGAAGAGAGGTTTATTTAATTAATTGATGTAATATAGGGTAGGAATAAATTTTGCTGTTAAAAAATAGGTTAGATAACTAGATTATAGCTTTTAATAAAATTAGTTTTATGTGCTAACAAACAATTTATAAAAACATATATTTAAAGATAAAGACAACTAATCTGCTGAGTAGATTAGTTGTCATTCAAAAAAAAAAAAAAAAACTAATCTCAGTGAGTGTATTAATCAACGTATCCAGGCAACGAGGTTTATGTGCTAATTGACAGATAAATTCAGATTTGTCAGATCTAGAATCAAGGTACGTCGATCACTACAACCATTTTATCGGTTTACCTTGTTTATCGTTTACTTGGTTGAAAGTGGTACGATAAACCAACCATATCATTATTCAAACTTATTAGGTATTTGTACTATGGCTAAGTTGTCACTCTTGATTTTCCTTAGACCACACAGAGTGGGCGTGATTTGTGACATAGAAGCCTCTCCATATCGGGCATATCGGCCTGTGTGTGGCGTGGAGGGCGGCGTGGTGTGGGAGAGGGGCAAGAAGACCTTCCACCGGCGTGGGGGCTTATGGGTGGTGAGGTGGCTAGTTTTCATTGGTTGCTGGATTTTGGGTTGTTTTTTATTGGTTCTTGTTTATTTTATTTTTTAAAATCGTCAATTCACGCCCCTCCCTCCCCGCGCTTCTTTACTATACCCGCTTGCTGACATAGATGCCACATAACGCTTCACACCTCTTTTCATACCTTCGCACTCCATATTATCTTTAGATTTTGTTTTACTACAAACTTTTTAACACCCAAAAAGTCATCACACTTCCATATACCAAAAAAAAAAAAGGCTCAATAATTTCTTAAAGATGGCAATATACATATACAATAGGTGTATGTATACATTGGTATTTCCCAAAAGATTATTTTATTAAAAAGGGGCTGTTTATTTCTGCAAAAAGCCGAAAATAAAAAAGCAAAAAAAGAAAACTATATAAATATATATAGAGTGAGAAAGAGAGAGGCTTTATTCTGTGTATTGTTGCGTTGCAAGGCATTCCAGTCAGTTGTAGCCAATTTCTCCCATCATTGTCAATATGTATTAAGCTCAAGTCCAAGTCACTATCTTGTTCTCTCTCTCTCCAAGATCCTCTTTCTCTCTCTAATATCTTTGAAATCATTCGTTCTTTCTGGGTTTGTTTTGTTTGTCAATAAGGTGGTCAAACAAATGCTAAAAATCCAAACTTTCTGAATCTTGTGGGTGTTTCTTGAATCTTTGTTTGATCTGTGTTTCATCATCTGAATTCTCTTTGATTTTAGTTAAGAAATCAAGATGACAGTAGAGGAAATCAGAGGCTCTGTTGGGTATAATAATAATAATAATAATAATTATAATAATAATAATAATGAAATTGACAGATTTCCTATTGGGATGAGGGTTCTTGCTGTTGATGATGATCCAACTTGTTTAAAGTTATTAGATGGGCTTTTAAGAAAATGCCAGTATCAAGGTCAGTTTTTTTTTTTTTTTTTTTTTTTTTGTAATTAAGTTGCAATTTTTGATAATTATCTAATTTGGGTCTTCCTTTGTTTTGTTGTTTGAATCTTGTTTTTTAAAAGATCATATTTTTAATATGTTTTTGCAACATATCCATTAAAAAGTTTCAATTTTTAAACTTTTTATGACAAATTGAGATTGTGAAACCAAACATTAGGTTTTAGTTTCAAGTTCTTTGATCTGTTCTAGGGATATATCACATATATATATATATATATATATATATATATATATATATTTTTTTTTTAACAAATTTGATAATATTATGCATTTAAAAATACATCAACAATAATTTACATCGAGATAGTTGGTAAACAGGCAACAAGCTGCCCCGCTACCCCTTTTTGAATAGCAAAACTAAGCCTTTTAAAAACTACGTCCATAGATCTCGGGGTCATAACATTACTATGCATGACCCTTTGAACTCGACTAAGTAGGTCCACAGACTCTGGCGCCAGAAAACCAAAAGTATCAAAAGCAAATGGGATAAACACGTGCTGGTTATATCATATATGTTATATTAATTTATCTTACTTAACATGTGTTCATAAGTGATCATTTTTTTTTTGCAGTTACAACCACAAATCAAGCAAGAACTGCATTGAATATGTTAAGGGAAAATAGAAACAGGTTTGACCTTGTGATCAGTGATGTTCATATGCCAGATATGGATGGCTTCAAGCTTCTTGAACTAGTGGGTCTTGAAATGGACTTACCAGTTATCAGTAAGTGTTAATCACACAGTTGATAGTTTTATATGTGCAAAATTAATATGGGTTTCATTAGTTTCTTGAAAAAAGTCAAAAACAAGTGCTGCTGTTACATATCTTAGTTAATTTGACCCAAAAAAAAGTCATCTTTTATAAAAATATATATGGTATGTGTTATGTTTGGCATTCTTATTGAGTTTTGAAGTCGATAAACTGAATCGGGGACTCGGGGTCTTTTAGTTTTCGAATTTTTGTCGAAGAATTAAATTTTTTGTTGGTTTGACTTATAAAAGGTCAAAATTTTAAATCTTGGAGCAAGTAGGGGTGAGCTTACGAAAACCGATAACCGAAAAAGCTGAAAACCGAACTGAAAACAACTGAAACCGACTTAACCGATCAGTTACGTTTATGAGATGGCCAAAACCGAATCATTCGGTTACGGTTTTGGTTTGCCTTTCTTCCAACTGAAATAACTGAAATCAAACTGATGAAACACCGATTAACACGAGGTTTATCGATGGGGTTATTTCGTCTATGGGGTTCAACCCCTTTCCTTACTCGTATCAATGGCTCGGGATTTGCAAAACAGTAGACACCGTCAGTCTCGTTAAGAGGGGGAGAAAGGGGATTTCCCTCTTAACCAGGCTCCGGCGTGAGAATAAGTACTGTTCTGAGAGAAATAAACAGTGTGTGTATAGAGTAAATATAGAGAGTAAAAGATCCTGAACTTGAATGATGAAGGGTCCTATTTATAGCCGGAGGGTGAAGGAGGGAGGAGCAGCTGTGCCAGCTGTGGGTGCGCGCCAGCTGTCCGACCAGGAGGAATATCCTCTTGGTCTGCTCTGTTGTGGCAGGCGTAGTGGTACACGTGGCGCGCTTGCATTTGCCCACGTTGGAAACCTTGTACTGACGACGTCAGTTCTGCTCCCTGATTTGCTGCAGGCCTACGTGGCGTCCTGCAGTTGGTGACACGTTTTGTCCTTTATGTCTGGTAGAGCATCTTTGGTGCCACCTGCAGATCTTCCAGAAGTTTCTAGAAGCTTCTGGGTTGCTTTGCTGATGTGGCTGCCAAGTGTGCTCAGAAAGTGGTGTGGTCCCTGCCATGTAGGCAGGGAATTGGGACCATACCTCTTCACAAACTGATAGTTATATATTTTTGTGTTTTTCGTGTATATCCATGTATTTGAAACATATTTTCATGTATTTCATGTATTTCATGTATTTTCCATGTATTTGAAACATATTTTCATGTATTCGACTTAACCGATCAGTTTCGGTTATGGTTCTTCCTAAAACCGAACTCCGGTTATCGGTTTCGTTATGTGTAAAAACCGAACCGAACTGACATTTGCTCAGCCCTACAAGAGGGAGTGTTCTTTATTGGTATCTAATGTTTCTTGAAATTGTTAACAGTGTTATCAGGAAACAGCGACCCAAAACTCGTAATGAAGGGAATCACTCACGGTGCTTGCGATTACCTTGTGAAACCGGTACGCCTCGAGGAATTACGCAACATTTGGCAACACGTGATCAGAAAAAAAGTCGAGCCGAAACCTCAGTCAAGGTCAAACAATAACCAAGAAAAGCCGAATAACGAAGGTGGACAAGAAGCCGGTAGTGGAGATCCAAACGGCAAATTCAATAGAAAAAGAAAAGATGAAGATGAAGATGTTGAAGATAACGGGAACGAAGATGACGATTCATCCACACAAAAGAAGCCGCGTGTCGTGTGGTCAATTGATCTGCACAGAAAATTTGTAGCTGCTGTTAATCAACTCGGAATTGAAAGTGAGTCGATTAGTATTTAAATCATATTTAATCATCGTGTTCATATCTAAACTTGTTCTCGTGACGTTTTTTTACGATTGTTCTCGTATAATGCAGAAGCTGTTCCCAAAAGGATTCTTGATCTGATGAATGTCGAAGGTCTTACGAGGGAAAACGTTGCAAGCCATCTTCAGGTTCCATTTATTTCCTTTATAAGGAGGTTTTTTGAATTGTATTACAAAACTATTATATGTTTATTTAGAGGGCTGCAAACGAACCGAACATTCAGCGAACAGTTCGTGAACCGTTTAGCGGGAAGTTCATTTCTGTTCATTCGTTTAATAAATGAACGAATACAATAAATGAACGAATACGAACAAGAAATTTTGTTCGGTTAGTTAAATGAACGAACATGAACCTAGGTCGCATTCGTTCATTTATGTCCGTGAACGTTCGGTAACGTGTTGCTTTATGTTCGTTTGTGTTCGATAGTTCATCAGTGTTTTTATTTTTTATCTTTTATTTAAATACATCAAAATTCCGACAAAGAAAATATTTAATAAGTATCATGTATTATATAATCTGTTCATGAATGCTTATTTGTGTTCGTTTTTTTTTTCATTTGTAAACTAACAAACGAACACGAACATAAAATCTCGGTCGGTAAGTGTTCATGAACAGTTCGTGAACATATATATTTCCTTAACAAACAAACACGAACAGGGTCTTCTTCGTGTTCGTTCGGTTCGTTTGCAGCTCTATTTATTTAGGTCAAATAAATAGCTTTGATAATCAATATGTATTTACAGAAATATCGGCTTTACTTGAAAAGAATAAGTCAACAAGCGAACATGGTGGTTGCGTTTGGTGGTAGTAAAGATGCATCGTCTTATATGAGAATGAGTTCACTCGACGGGCTTGGTGATTTCCGTTCATTATCAGGTTCCGGAAGATTGCCAAACGCTCAAATATCATCGTATTCACATTCGGGTATGCTTGGTAGACTCAATAGTGCAACCGGTATGACCCTACATAGCCTCACAGGTCCATCATTGATTCAACCAACCCACACCCAAAACTTGACCGGTTCAGTTAGTTCAGTTAGTTCACTCAACAAGTTCCAACCCGTTGTATTACCAACACCACCAAATCACCAACCCGCAAATCTTTTTCAAGGGATTCCAACTTCGTTTGACCTTGGTCAACTTCAACAGAGTAACAAACCGAATATCCAACTCCCGGATTTCAATCCTGTTGATGAATCTCGAATCTTTAACGGTTCTAGCACTTTTTCGACGTTAGGGAGTCAATCTTCGTTAAATCTTGCTTCTAGTAGTTCCACGTTTCTTGATGTCCCGAATTTTCACGACCAGTTGCCGCCTAACGGCAGCCTAAAATACGGTTACCCTGCTAGTAGTAACACGGTTACTGGATTTGGTTCTAATATCACTAGCACCGCCTCTGTACCTCCTGAAGGTCAAGGTCAAAGTCAAAGTCAACGTCAAAGGCATGGACAGCATGGTAAACAGAGTTACGGTCAGTACTCAAGTAATGCGTTTAGCACCTTAGCCGCTGCAGCACCGCCACCGAATGGCGGTGGTTTGAGTGGACCCATGAGTCAATCGAATGACCAGATTTGTGGGGTCTACAATACGTCCAATGGGAATGGACCGTATGGTAAGACTAACAGGTCAAGCACTGAACTGAAAATGGGATCCGGTGAAAACTATTTACCTAGTGGAACCAATGGTTATGATTCGTTAGATGATCTTATGAACGGAATGATGAAACGGGTATGATCTTTTTTTTTTTTTTTTTTTTTTTTTTTTTTTTTTTTGTTAAAGAACACATTTCTGAGTCTGTTATCTTTTTATTTTTCTTAGCATTTTACAAACGAACTGCATTTTTTTTTTGCAGGAGCAGGATCCAACGATCATGATGGATGGAGAATTCGGATATGATCCGTATTCGTTCGGATCATGTATATGAGACGAATCGCGATACAGTACTTAGGTCTTGAATCGTAGAGAACGATAACACGAGGTTGCAATAACAACGTAGGTTTTATCAGTCGAGAAGTTTGTATCGATATGTAATTTTATTTCCAGGGATAATTATGTCTAGCTTCTTCAGCGTCGTCCTTTATCAACTTGTAGCCATGTTTTCGTATTGTGGGTACATGTTTTTCGATTTTCTTGAACAGTGGCGGATCTAGAAAATCCGCCAAGCCGTAACGTTTTATAAAAAAGCCGTAACGAAATCGTAAAAACGTCAAATTTTTCCAAAATTTACACTAATTTTACACTACCGCCAGAGCGCCAAGCCGTAGCGGAGGTTGCCCCTGTTCTTGAATCTATTTTCGGGTCAACAGTTATAATGCAAACATAACTGATCAAATCATCTCATTATAGGTAACAAAAAAGATCTATAAATCAAGTTTAGTGTACACAAATAAGTAAGTACACACTTGAGTCAACATATATGAAGTTGGTCAATCAAGCTCAACCAGCTGAGCTCTTCTTTCTGCGGCTTTCTTCCGTATAAATATGCCCCATCTTAACGCGGCCTTCAGTTTGAGCCAACCGACAACCGCCTTCCCTGAACCACGTGTGTGACCCTGTGCATACACCGGAGCCACCTGTGGTTCATGAGGGATATTATAACCGTATGCGTCATTGTCATAAAGACCAAAAGTAGGCCCGGTGGCTCCAACCCCAAAGCTTCTTAACAGCTTCTGCATGTCATCGGTTTCCAACATCTCGGAACTCCTCAACCGAACTTCCTTAGAGAACGAGTCTCCGAACGCGTGTCCTTGTGGGTCCGACCAATCTCCCGGAACATCAAAAGAAGGTCCGGTGGGCTTGTAGCCGGTGTTTGATGGAACACCCATCGTTGGATCAGGACTTATGAACGGGTATTCGATCATGTTGTGAGCCGGTGGTGCGGGGAAGGTTAACGCACTAAGGACTTTACCGTCGTATTCAATGACTCTATTCCAGTTCTCATACGCTCTTTTCACAAGCAAATCCACCGAAATCTGTATAATGAAAGATAAATTTAACCGAATAAGATTAAACTCTGTAAAGCGAGTAAGCTGTAAGCACCTTGCTAGAAGTTCAAGAAAAGAAGAGTTGACCTTTTGATTGTGGTCAAGTGATTCCAACGGGACGAATTGACCATCGGAAATAAGACCAGTTAGTTCATAAATGTGGTTAAAGATAGCACCGGTGTTGTGTGCTGAGTCAGCATAGTATACATACAGCTTCCCGCCTAAAACGCAAGTCTTCGCATGCTCTACTGTGTTTTCCCACATCCTATTGGACATCCCACTTCCTAAAATCTGTATTATATAAAGTTGAGTGAATTGCAAGTTTTGTCCTTTATCTTTAGGCCATTTTGCAAGTTTTGTCCTTTATGTTTAAATTTGACGAGTTTTGTCCTTTATGTTTAAAAATCAAGCACGTTTTACCCTTTCGGCCTTAAAAATCAAGCACGTTTTGTCCTTTATGTTTAAAAATCAAGCATGTTTTGTCCTTTATGTTTAAAAAATCAAGCACGTTTTGTCCTTAAAAATCAAGCATGTTTTGCCCCAAAGGGTAAAACGTGCTTGATTTTCAAATATAAAGGACAAAACTCGTCAAATTTAAACATAAAGGACAAAACTTGCAAAATGGCCTAAAAATAAAGGACAAAACTTGCAATTCACTCTATAAAGTTTTAGAAAGAAAATAACAAAAAAGGTTACTTTTTATGCAAGTAACTCGAAGCTTACGTTTCTGAGTCTTTGCGGATCTCTAACAAGAACACGAAGGAAATCCTCTACAGTTATGACTTGCGATTTTATTAGTTTCTTATGCAATGCTCCGTCTTTTGCTATTCTATCCAATCTCCAAACTTCATCATGTAATGCTGGTGGATAATGTTTCTTGTATACTGCAGAAGTAATGGATACAATCGTCAGGATCGGTAATTATAAGGATATAGAGGTGTTTATTAATTATTTCTACCTGTTTATTGTATACTGCAGAAGTAACGAACCGTTCTGCGGAAAGTTCGTTTGTGTTCGTTCATTTAATAAATGAACGAACACGAACAAGAAATTTCGTTTGTTTAGTTAAATGAACGGACATGAACGGAGGCCACGTTCATTCATTTATGTTCGTGAACGTGAACGTTCGGTAATGTGTTCGTTTAGGTTCGTTTGTGTTCGATAGTTCATTAGTGTTTTTAATTTTTAATTTTTATATTTTATTTAAATACTTTAAAATTCTGATAAATAAAATAATAAACATCAGTGTATTATATATTCTGTTCATGAACGCTTTTTGTATTCGTTTGTTCTCATTTGTGTTCATGAACGTTCGTTTGTATTCGTTACCTAAAACGAACACAAACGAACATGAACATGTTCATTTCCTTAACGAATGAACACGAACAAAATATCTCGTTCAGTTCAGTCTGTGTTCATTAACACATATTTCCTTAACAAACGAACACGAACAAGGTCTTGTTCGTGTTCGTTTGTGTTTGTTCAGTTCGTTTGCAGCCTTATGCGAGTTGATTCTGTTTGTGTTTGTTCAGTTCGTTTGCAGCCCTATTCCCTTATAAAAAATAGTTTTGGACAAACCGGTTTTGACCCACTAACCAACCCGTCAATTTAGCAACGTCTATAAAGATGTTAGGTTTCATACATTCTCCTCTATGATCTTTAACCGCAAAGGCCTCAGTTTTAGCTTCTTGAATTCTGATTCCAACGCAATATCCAGAAGCCACCTTCAAACCGAGCCTAAACTTTCTGCTTCTAATCCAGCTCGAATTATCAGTAAAAGTAAGATCACCAAGCGTTCCAACTCCGTCAATCAAGGTTACTTGTAGCTCCCCTGTTAAAAGAGGTCTTTTCCCTTCACGGGCTTTGACTTCTTGACTTTCGAAATGGTCAACGCTCCAGTTTTCATCAGCTTCTTCATTGAAGTCACCTTCTAGAACCACTACAGTCAGTTTTGCTGATGATTCAGGTCCAGTTTGAACTGCGTTGCCTGTGGTTGCGTCTAATAAGACCACGTGAATAGCGGCTCCTTGCTCACCCTCAACTTTGCCACCTGTAAAAAGATGAGGTGGCATTCGTGTTCTAAATTGAAGTTGTAAAACTTTTCCTTCTGTGTTTTCTATTCGGGGTGGTGAAGATCTGGTGCATTCGAAACATGGAAAGCTAGTTTAGTAAAATCCGAATTACCGTCTTATAACTATACTCAAAGTGTTAAACTGGGTGGGCCCACATTACCTTCCAGCAATTTGACCATGCCCATATCTAGTCAACGCACGCTCGACTTCTTCGCTTACCTATTTTCCGAAACATGTACGATATCAGCACCTCACCTTTTAGTAAGCAACTAAGCATATAATTGTGTTTGACTATAGGTGTATTTCCATTTAACATGTTTCACTATCGTAAGTTACAAAACCACAATGTGCACATATACTTTGCAACTTACAATTCTGCGGAAAAGAGGCTCCAAAGACGAGCAAAGTCTTTGCAAGCTATCAACCTTGAGAGCTTCCACAATTACACTGATCAATAAAATGGAATTTCATAGTTATTTTATCGAAAGGCCGAGACTCAAGCACCCAACACACATCTTTAATGAACATATGTCCCTAACGGGACTCGGATCCCCGGCCTGTGAGATTAAATATATTATTGTTATAATATTTAATCTTGTAGCCTTTATAATCATTTATATTATATAGATCAAAATATATTAATAACCTATTAATAATTAGTTGGTAATTGTTGATGGACCATATTACCCTTATTAACTAATTAGGTTTCCTCTTGGGTGTATATATAAGGAGATTATTAGAGAGTTTAAGGGTTACACAGTTAGACAGTTTACACAACCCTCATAACATCATATTCTCGGCTCTCTCTCCTAACCGAAACCTACCCTAGTTTCGGTTCATCACCATCATAATCTTACACCCTAAGGAGGAACCAGATCATCCTGACAATCATGTCGAACTCGATGGTTGCATCTCTGTCCGGATTCTCTGCTGGCCTGTCTGCCGTAACAGGTATGTTATTCATGTTTTCCATTATGTTTAAACAGAACTGATCAACACGGCCCACCTCAAAGTCATTTAGCATGGACAAACATGAACAAACCCTTTAAGTTCACAATATAAGTGAACAAAGGCATGTTTGTATACAAGCCTGATATACTCGAGGTACTTACAGGCGAAATAAGACCGGATCATGAACTCGATGTCTAATAGAGTGGTCAATACATTCATAAGATCTGTACTGTTCTGCAAGTTAAACTCTAGTTTGTTTGTTAATATATCTAAAAGTTGCAAGAAATTTATGCTATATCATCTTTAGGAAAACAGAACTTGAACAGGCAAAGGGGATATGGAGGCTTTAGAAGTTTGACACCAATATTTAAACAAAAAAAAAAGATATTTATATAAATTCACATACATACAAAGCAAATGATGACTTATTGCATATTGGCATTGTTATTTATACCAAAAGCTGTTTATTTTGCTAAGACTAGTTCTCACAGACATTTACACAAACAGTTGGAGATCATATATTCACATACAAAACTGATCACCATAACAACAATAAGATCAACAGAATCAAGTAAACAAACCTTGCTAAACCTGGGACTTTGGGTTTCTTGGATTGAGACATACCATCATCTTCTTCTTCATCACCATCATCATACCCTCTTTTCTCCACTCTTGACCCACCATCCATATTTCTGAAAAACAATACTAAAGTTTGGAACTTTAACAAGCTGTTGGAGGGTAATAAACAGTTCAAATTGTGAATTGAAGTTTGAAGCTGAGAGTAATATGATCTGAAAGGAAACAGAAAGAGGAATCTTTTGTGTTGGGCGAATAGATCTGAGGGAGATTATTATAATGATGTGTTAATGTGTGCGTGTATGATGGAGGAAACAGCTGGTTTAGTCGGTGGATTACGTGAATATTATTAATTTCATGAAACTTGAAACCGCTACTCATGTAAATGGGTTCGGGTCGGTTTGGGTCAAACCCGTAAACTCAGCGGGGGCCGGATTTTAAAAATCCAAAACCGTGGGGATCAGGCTCTTAAAATTTCAGTTTTTTTACAATAAAAAGGTTTAGAAAATTTTGGATAAATATAACACTATGCGCGAAAATTGGTTAAAGCAGTGGCGAAGCTTGACCTGAATGATGGGGGGATCGAAAACGTATATACCCAAAAATTTCTATAGAACCGGGGTTCGAAAACGTATATACCCAAAAATTTCTATACGAAAACTACATATATAACACTACTGAGCGAAAAATTCGGGGGGTCGAGCGCCCTTCTCCGCCCCTGGATTAGGGGGGGGGGGGGGACCCCTGGCCTCCGTTATCCTCCGCCCTTGTTGGCTGGTTAATCGGATTTTAAAATGTGTTTTATGAGATAACCTAAAAACTATTTTGGTGTTTATATATAGATGATTAAAAAAAAGGGAAATTGACCTGTAATAATCTCACTTAAACCTTATTGGCCATTAATAATTTCACCTCAGAATATTCCCCCCACCAGTCCCACCTTTCACCTATTTTTCCTACAATGGTCCCCCGTTAAAAAAAAAACTTAACGGAGTTAAGTTTTTTTCCAAATTACAAACAGATTTTTTAGGGCTTTTAATCAGAACGACGATACGACTCCATTGATGTAAAACTTGCCTCGAAACGGTGCTCCAAACGATGAAAACGACGCTTCAATTCGGGTGTTTAAATTTCCAATTAACCAAAATCAAGTCACTTGGAGCACCGTTTCGAAGTAAGTTTTACATCAATGGACTCGTATCATCGTTCTGATCAAAAGCCCTAAAAATATGTTTGTAATTTGGAAAAAAGCTTAACTCCGTTAAGTTTTTTTTTAACAGGAGACCATTGTAGGAAAAATAGGTGAAAGGTGGGACTGGTGGGGGAATATTCTGAGGTGAGATTATTAATAGCCAATAAGGTATAGGTGAGATTATTAATAGCCAATAAGGTATAGGTGAAATTATTACAGTCCAATTCCCTTTAAAGAAAATATGTATATTTAGAATTTTTTAAGTACTAAAATATAAAAAGAGTTAAATATGATTTTTCTTTTGTTGTACACCTCTGGTAACCCGTGAACACATTTGTCGTGTAGGGGTTTATGTGTAACATGATATGAGGTTTATGTTGTTTTTGGGATCTTACATATTTAGACTATTTAGGCTGGAAGGTATGGTTTGGCTCATCCCCACGGGGATGAGCCTCCACGTAGGCGCCACGTAGGCGGCTAGCATGGGATGAGCCAAAATGAAGATGGAGGGGGATGGAGGATGAGCCAAAATGAAGATGGAGGAGGATGGAGGAGGCGGTTATATGTTTTGAAAGTGGGGCGGCACACCCGGCTGGAGCTTGCCGGTTGTGATGCTTGCCGGGCCAGGGGGGCGGTGTGGGGGTCCGGCGCCGGGCCAAGCCGGCCCCCATACCTTCTAGTCTTAGTTATTTACCCTTTTTGGGCTTTGCATGCATGTCAAAACTCAAAAGAATACAACATGTTTTTAAAAGTGGCACCTATAAATTTGGTGGGGTCTATTCGCACACGCTCTTGGTCTATTTAAACACTCCAAAGCGCCTCGTTATGGCCAAAGTGGGGCGCTTTGGTGAAAGTCAACAGACAAGGTCTGACAGGTTCAGTCCTTGTCTGTTGACTTTACATCAAAGCGCCCCGCTTTGGCCTAAGTTAGGCGCTTTGGTTTTTTTTTTTTTTTTCCAAAACGCCCCGCTTTGGCCAAAGCTCGGCGCTTTGGTGTTTTTTTTTTTTTTTACATTTTGGGCGTATTTTTGACTGGTGACTGGTCTACGTTTAAGTTCAAATTTTATATTTTTGGTCCAAATATTACAATATTTAATTTGTTTGTGCACATATATCTAAAGGTGAAGTCTCATCTCAATATTTAATTTGTTGAGGCATCTCACTGTCGTGTACAACCCTTTCCAACTCTTTGACTAGTCTCATCCGTGCTATAGTATACATTTAGCAGTTCTTGTGGGCTCCACAATGCCACTTGCCACAATGAAATATAGTATACATTAGGGTGTAGGGAGTGGTTATACACTTGAAAGTGGTAAACTTCAAAATTAACCAATGAGAGTGTGCCACGTCATTCAGTCATAAGTGTTTAAACTATGTTGAAAAGGGTTGGCAATGGTTAGACACTTGGTGAAGTGGTAAACTTAAAAAAAAAGGTGTGATTGGTTAAAGATGGCATGGACCCCACTACCGACGGAGCTTAAATGAGTTCTTGTTAACATTTTTTGAAAAACAAAATTCATCTATAATGCCGACACGAAAAGTTAATATGTTTGAAATATAACTGCTAGCTAGATTTGACTAATATAGTAAGATGATAGCTAGATAGTAGAGGTGAGGGTCCATGAATGACACTACAAGAAATTTTGTCTGACAAGTCGACTTTTTCGACGGCCTATCCCGATGACATCTTCAGGAAAATATTTTGTCGATGCGGAAGCTACTCTACCTTTTTAATCACATCTCTTAATTTAATAAGTTAAAATATTTTGTCCATACAATTTTTAACATGATACGTTCATGTAAAATTTTATTTTAAAAAAAATCGTTTCTAAATAATAACAATAGTATACTTAAAATAAGTAGCATGTTTTAATTCCTTTCACACATAATGTAAGTTGTTATTTGTTAGGTTAAACTCTTTTGACCAACTTAGATTTGATTTATGTATTAGATTCCAACATTATTTAGTGAAATCTTCTACTTTATATAATGGTTAAGTGCTTTTAGTGGCGAAACTTGAGATTTCTAACTGGGGGGAAGAAGTCATCGTACCTAAAATTTCTATACGAAAACTACATACTCTCCACTACTGAACGAAAAGTTAAATGTGTTTAATAATAATGACGTTAATTCTTTTACAATCCAAAAGTACATTTGTGTTTGTTCAATATATGCGTTACATCACGTTAAAAACCGAATGTCACCGACACGACCCAATCAGATTCAATACGCACTTGTACGACCCAAAATGACAATATACATCATAATACTACAATTTATGAAAAAATACGTCATATACATGTACGGTAGGCGGCTGATACACATAAAACTACTCATAGGAGTACTTGTGCTTTCAAATCAAAATGATACGATATAATGGAATACGACATCACACGTAACCGATTTGATCCGGAACTTGCAGTATAGTCCATATATTAAAAAATGATGTATAATGGAAAAACCGTAAAATTTAGACTATTATCGACGCGTTTGTGAATTAAAAACAATTTTAAAAAATTTAAAAAAGACCCTAAGCGCTGCGCTTTGACCTAAGAGGGGCGCTTTGCCCAAAAATGTAAAAAAAAAAAAAAAAAAAACAAAGCGCCCCACTTAGGCCATAGCGGGGCGCTTTGATGTAAAGCAACAGACAAGATCTGACTGGTTCAGACCTTGTCTGTTGCCTTTACACCAAAGCGTCCCTCTTTGGCCATAGCGGGGCGCTTTGGGGTGTGAAAATAATTTTGGCCGTGTGTGAATAGCATGATCCATAAATTTTTAATGTATTTTTATAAGAAATATGGTATGATAGTTTAGGTTAAGCCGTCTAGGCAGGTAATCTCGGTTTTAATGGCCCCAGCAAAAAAAATCGAATATTATATATATTTAAGATACATAATTCGGTCATATAAAATAAAATGACCGAATTGCCCTTCTCGTTAATAAAAAATGGATGAACTTAACCTAGTGAACTAAAATGGTAACGGTGAAACATTTTTGAACCTATATGCGAAAAATAAAAACTTTGGACTAAACTGACAAAATGACCCAAATCACAGTACTAAAATAACATTTAACTCTGTTAAAAAAGTTTAAACATTTGAAGTTTGAGACTGTAGTTTGTTTATTCTTTTATTTCTCATTGTTCAATTCTAGAAGTTTGAGGCTTCAATTTGTTTATTGTTTTTTTTGTTTTTTGTTTCTCATTGTTCATAGAGCAAAGTTTTACTTGAGTTTGTTAATTGGGAATGACCAATATTAAAGAAAAAAACAATTAAAAAAAAGTTCTTCTGAGACCCAAGACAAGACGCAAATATACATAATTTATTATTTTTATGTGTCTTTGAGGTAGGTTGATGTATTTGACACAAAAAAAAATATATATAAGCCCTGTTTAAATTCACCTTCAACCGATCAACACCTATAAACACTCATCATGATACTCTAATCCCAATTGCCTGAAAGAGATGTAGTTTTATCCACCCCCAAAAAGATAATTCTTTATATTCTTTTATAAAAGTTAATTTTTCATAGTATTGTCTTTTATAAAAGGGCATTAAATTAAGGGAAAATGTCATAGAAATGTAATCAAGTTTGTCAAGTGTTTCAATTAAGTCATCCAAACTTTTTTTGTCTTTTTAAAGTAACTAAACTTTAATTTTATGTTATAATATTGTGTAATTACCAGGTTATCAGGTTATCATTTTTTTTCTTTTAATTTTTTTTTTAATTCTTATATTGATATTATTCAAAGTAAATGCATACAAAAATAATATACAAAAAATACACTTCAACACCCCAACCCAGAAACATTCATCGTCTCCATTCTCCAAGACCCCAACACAGTAACACTTCAGCCCCCCTGTTCAAAATCACCAGCGACCGACCTTGAAGACTATGGTCTAAACACCCTTATGATGAAACGAACCACTGGAAAAGACCCAAACAACGCCCCCCAGATTAGGGCTTTCAGATCTGGTATTCTGGTGGTTTAGCGGAGGTAGCAGTCGATCTCTCCGGCGACATTAGGGCTTTCACGGTGGTCAGTGGTGGAGGTGGTCAGCGGTGGTGGTGGTCTCATGACGGCAGATGGTGGTTTCGTAGCCACTGTGTAGAAACTTTAAATGTGTAGATAATGATACTGAAGGTAAGTGTAAAGCTTAATTGCATTAATTCAATTCATATATCTCTATACCTAATAAAACAACAAGGTTCTGCCACTTGGCATCACCTCACTCAACCAACACACTTGTCAACACCACAAGCTTCCCCTCTTATCTCTCTCCTAGGTGGCAAGCTATCATATTTTCTGGTTTTTTTATTATATAGGAAGGTTCAGCTTTTCATGGCGGGCAAACCAAATCCCAAATCTCATTTTAAATTTCAAATTTCAACTCACCAAAAGACAAAAGACCACTACACACCACGACTCAAATTCTCAAAACCAGTCATTCCGAATCTCCTTTATGTGCTCAACTTCTAGAGCGAGAAACTTCTAGAGAGAGAAACCGATGGACGAGAAGTTGATACAGCGGTTGGAATCCGCCGTAGCACGGCTGGAATCACTATCTCTTCCTTCACAATCATGATCTATCGACGTTAATGCGGTTGCCGATTCCACGGATCCATCGATCATCGCATTTGAAGATCTTTTGACGGAATTCGTCGGCAAGGTGTTGACTGCTGCCATGAAATCGAGATTCGTGATACTGATCTTGAGTTCTGGAAATCTTTGTTTCTTCCTGTAAGAAATTTATGGTTTTTTTAGGATTTATGATCTTTTTTTTGCTTAATTATTCTTAATTTAGTTTGGGTTTTGCTTAATTATTCACTGATCAATTTGGGTTTTTGATTTTGTTTTTGATTTTTTTAGTTTGTCGGTTCTAGGGTTTATGATTTTGTTTTTGCTTAATTATTCCCTAATGAATATGGGTTTTTGCTCAATTTGTGGTTTTTAGGTTTAATGATATGTATTTTGCTTAATTATTTACAAACAATTCATTTAGGGTTTTCTTAATTATTCGCTAATCAAATTGGGTTTTGCTCAATTATTTGTAAATCAATTTGGGTTTTCTTAATCATGCACTAATCAATTTGGGTATTATTTAATTGTGATATATTGATCTGGGGTTTTTTAGTTATGTTAGTTCTAGGGTTTATGGTTCAAACTCTTATTCCTGCGTGTTTTTCTTGAAATTATCTCCAAGTGATAAATGATTTTTTTTATTGTTATTTGTTAGTTACTTAAATGTGGTTTTTATATTTGTGTTTCTATCATCTGGGTATGTTCTATTTGACTTATAGCATTTAAGGTGTTTTAATTATTTTTATATTTGACAATTGACAGGTTGCATTGGCACATACAATTGGTCATGTAGCAGCAACTGTAAGCATGTCTAAGGTTGCAGTTTCTTTCACTCACATAATCAAAAGCGGTGAACCTGCTTTTAGTGTTTTGGTTTCAAGGTTTATTTTAGGTGAAACATTCCCAACATCGGTTTACTTGTCTCTTTTACCGATCATCGGTGGTTGTGGTCTCGCCGCCCTTACTGAGCTCAACTTCAACATGATTGGCAATTTCATAACTTGAACACTGTAATAATATGGGTTTCTTACATGTTTTCTGTGTAAAATATAAATTTATGTTTTCATTTTTTACTGGTTGATGAGTTTTCAGGTTTTATGGGGGCTATGATATCCAGTTTGGCATTTGTGTTTAGGAACATATTTTCTAAAAGTGAGAAGGCATTAGAGATGCTGGTGTATGCTCATGAGACGCAACATGAAAAAATCATAAGGTAAGTTGTTTCATATAACGTGTCGCTTCATTAAGGAGGTGGCAACTTTGACCCATTTATTACAAAGAGTTTAATAGTTTAATTTGAGTTATGCTTTATTAATGGGTACAACAGAAATAATTAGCTAAAGAGGAAACGGGTCGAATGAGTCGAAAATCGCCTGAAGTGTAACTTATATCCATAAAACATCCAAATCTTTTTTTTTTGACAAAACAGATCGATTCTTACTGAGATAAGTTAATTATTTTATCTGAAATCAATATTAGACTTTTTTGGGTTTAAGTTAAATTATGTGTTCTTTAGTTAATAATGTAGTCGGTTAGCTAACCTTCCTCTACCCTAAATATTAGGGGTGCTAAACGGGTCGTGTTTGTGGGTTGGCGGGTTCAACCCGGACTCGAAAATTTTAAACAAACCCGAACACGACCCGAACCCGAAAATCGTGTATGCATATGAATCTGAACACGGATGTTCTTGGGTTGACCAGAACACGGGCCGGTCAACCCGATTTTTTTTTTTTGATGAAAAAGTTTATCTGTATGTATGGACACAAATAGGCTGTTGTTTTATAGGAGCCAAACCTCAGGGATAATAGGAGATGGCATAGATCCTGAAATTAAAGAGCAAATTGACAAGTGCGAGTTTACGTTGATGACATTGTCATGACATCATGATGTCATCCCTTTAACATTCACTGATCATTTTATTTAAAACTAAAGATAATTTAGAGAAAAATAAATTTTATATTAAATTATCTAAATGAATATAAAGGCACGAATGTCAATGCTCTTAGATGTTATTTTGTTTGTTAAGATATAAAAGATCATATTAAATAATAGGTTATTAATTTGATTTTTTAAACCCGTGTGTCACACGGGATATAGGCTAGTATAATATACATATACATGGGTGTGCAAGTGAGTTACAGCAATGATACATGGAAATTTTCAAATATACAACAAATGTTTGACTTAACAAAATATATTTACATTCACAAATCAAGTTCAAATAATAGAAAAGATAAAGAATAGATGAGCGGGATAGTTTTTTCATTGCCAGAAACCGGCCAAATCTGCTTATTTCCGATGAAGATGGTGGTGAGTGGCAGTAGATGAAGATGATGATGATGAGTGGAGGTTAAGGATGAATCAATGAGATTTTCAAATTTTTATAAAAATATGACTTTTTAAATTTTTAAGTTGAAAAATCCATTTCATTATTTACACATCATATTAAAGATTAATTTTTTTTATGAAACCTGACATGTCATCACTAGTAACCTGCTAACCTGATAATTACATAACATTGGAACATCAAATGAAACATTAGTAACTTTAGAGAGACAAAAAAAGTTTCAATGACTTAATTGGAACACTTGACAAAGTTAATTACATTTCTATAAAGTTACCCCTTAAATTAAACACGTAAAGAATTGGTCAATAGTTTAATACAAATAAACTATCGGTCAACTTCCCATTTCATACATATTGCATCCGATTTTGAACAACACATATATTTTTATAACGATTGATTTAACAACATATTAATATTCAAAGAAAGATGTCACTCTATCGTTTTCAGGACTCACAAAAAAATAAATTACAACTAGTAATTTAACAAAATAATCAAAATCAAAGAAAATGTCAAAATACATGTCTTTTTCACATTTCAACATATGCATGCCTGTCTAGGTTTAGAGGAGTTCCATATTGCTTTCAACATCAAGAAATCACATGCAATTTTCTGATTAATCTAAAAAAAAAAAAAAAATCTAACAATACCTTTTTTTTAACATTATTTGAAAATATTAAAGAACTAAATATTTTATTGGTTACAATAAACATGATTGTCTGAAAAGTAATATAAAATTACTTGTTTTTTTTTCAACACCAACCCACTGAGTTTAACTCCTATCTTCTAACCAAAATGTCATTTTTATATTATTTTATTTATAAAATACTTTACAAAATCAAAACTTATTAACAAGTCACACATGATTATCTGGATACCGTTAACGTACAAAACAATCTTATCGTGTGATGCGTACGCGAGCATTTCAACCGCACATCTGACCTAATGTAGGCCTTTAATTGAACGTAGTGACACCAATAGTAATTAACTCGAAATAATGACACACGTTATTACATTATTACGTATGGGTTGGGTTAAACCATAATTACAGATGTTATTGCATAATTACGCATGTTCTATGCAGTTAATGCAGTAAAATATCGGATATCGGTAAAGGACCGATATATGAAATATAGGTTATCTCGGTGAGATATCGGTGGGATGTTGGTAATTTTAATATAATGCAGAATTAATATATATAGCAACTTAACACCAATAATTCAGTGATATATCAGTGCTATATCGGTCAAATATCGGTGATATATCAGTTATATCGGTTAAATATCAGTCAATATAGCCGATAATATCGGTACCGATATTTTGACTGATATTTGACACCAATATTTTACTAAGGGACCGATATGACGGATATAACCGATATATCACCGATATTAACTGTGTAGCGCACGTTATTACATAATCACACACGTTATAATGTATAATTACACACGTTCTAAAAAATCAAAACCCGCATGCCACCAAACATGAAAATTACACATATGTTGTTTCATCCCCAATTACGCATGTTACATGCATAATTACGCACGTTATCAGGTGGTCGCGTGCGGTCACGTACGTTAAGAGACTTTTGTATTTTAAACTTTCTCTGGTTATCGAACTATAAGAACTTCAAACAATATACACAAAACTCACACAAACACCCCTAAATATCAAGATCTTTAAATCAAGTCCATACCACATAACAATAAACCTGAAGGTAACATTTCAAATTTCAATCATGCAACTTATATAATAACTCAAGGGCAAAATTGGCTCCCTTGATAACAAAATTACTGTAAAGTAGCTATATAAATCACAAAGTACAATACCGGTAACAATCAAGAAACCCGAAAAAATTGGTAACGATATTATTCGCCTTCCCAACCGAGTTGTCTAGCTCTTCTTTCCCATAACAAAGTTATCTTTTTCTCTTGTCTTGTCAACGCTTCGGCTTGCTCTCTTGCTTGCTCACATGTTTCGGTAGCGGTGTTGCATTTTTCAGCCTCTTGTTGGTATTGCGCTGCTACTCGTCTTGCTTCACCAAATGTGATATTCATATGGCGCATGTGTTCTTCGTTAACCGTTTCTAGCAGTTTAAGTTCTTCTGATAGTAGATCGGTAAACTGTTTTTCCATTTCTTCTTTCAAATCTGGATCATCTTTCCCACAATCTGAATTTTGGGCGGTGATATTAACATATATAAGTTACTGAAAAGGGGTAATGATCTAATCATGATTCGAATTGAATTAACCGTAAAGAATGAACACGTACCTGTAACTGTAAGATTGGCCAAGCCTGCAACATATGAGAAGAAACAAGAATTAATATTTGAATCCAATTTTTGCAATGTTTACCCTACAGAATTTATATAAATCTGCAGCATTCTACAGACTCTAGATCAATCATATTACTTGCAAAATAACCAACTCAATAATCCTTGATACGTTCACAGTTTTACTTCACTTAGGGGTTGTTTGTTTACCTCTAAATAAGGCTCTTAATGGTTCAGACCTCTTACTAGTTCAGCACTTAATGGTTCAGACTGTTTGTTTCACGAGCAGATGTCTGAATGGTTCAGACATTTGCCTCTGAATGGTTAAGATTTATACAGAGTCTGAATGGTTAAGACCTCTAACATGAATTTGTCAGACTTTTGCCTCTGAATGGTTAAGCATTATACAGGCTCTTAATGGTTCAGACCTCTTACTGGTTCAACACTTAATGGTTCAGACATCTTACTGGTTCAGCACTTAACCATTCAGATGTTGCCAAACAGCCCCTTAGTTATAGATAATACACACACCACGAGAAACAAAGATCTTCATATAAATAAGAACTCGCTATACTTCGATCCAACTAAAACTCATACTTTATAGGAATCCCAGATCAAAAAAGTGGACATTTGATTCAACTAGAACTCAAAATTCATTAAAAAAAATCCAAGACTAATCAAACAGAAAAATCAAGAAAACCAGATCAAGATTAAAATTATTTGCATTAATCAGCTGAAATAGGAAGAGAGGCTGTATCCTAATGATCTAATAATGAAAAAAAATGTATACTTTTATTCAACTAGAACTCAATTTTCATAAAAGATCCCATACTAATTAAACAGGAAAATCAAGAAAATCAGATCAAGATTGTAAATTTTTACATTAATCAGCTGAAAAAGGAAGAGGGGCTTTATCCTAATTCATACTGATCTAATAATGAAAAAAAAATGTATACTTTTATTCAACCACAACTCAATTTTCATACAAAATCCCCAGACTAATTAGAGCCTAATCAAACAAGAAAATCAGATCAAGATTGGGAATCTTGCATCAATCAATATAAAAGAAAGAAAAGTTTTATAATTTACCCTAATTTCCCAACACCCTAACATCAAACACAGTCTAATCAACCACAGAATCATATACCCAGATTAAAAAAAAAAAAAAAAAAAAAAAAAAAAAAAAAAAAAAAAAAAACAAGAAAGCATATGGGTTGATTACCAGGAGCAAGCTTGAGAAGTGAGAGAGGAGGGGGACAATCACAGACACATGGGCTACAAGAAATTGAAGAACTTGATTTCAAATTAAAACCCTTTTTGATCCTCCAATAAAGAGCAGGCCCAGATACACAGAGTGCTGAAATCACAGCGAAAATCACCAGACAACACCTTAAACATGACCCAGATCTTCTTGTCATTGTTAGGTAGATCTCTGTGTTTCAATCGCTGTTTGTTCTTTTATCTGTGAAGGGGTTATGTTATGTGAGATCTAATAGAGTGTGAAAGTCAAAATATTCAATTGTTGATATGCATTTTGTTTGGAAAGATGTGGTGATCACCGACAAAACACTCCAAGTGAGTGTGTGTGTGTCCCACTTGAAAAGACAGATCTTTTGGATGAAAGAGGTTGTATTGTTTTCACTCGGTACGCGGTTTTGTACTTTTGCTGGGACTTGAGAACTTGGCTAGGCCTTTCTTCTTTTTTTTCTTTTGCGGGTTTGGGATTTAATAATATACTTGTTTACCTGATAAAGTAAACTCGTTTATCTGATATAACTTCTGTTAAATTTTTAATATGTATCTCATCATCAATGTACTCGGTAAATCTCATCAATAGCAAAGCTAAGGTAGGGTTCGAGGAGGGTAAGATGTAGACAACCTTACCTCTACTACCCTCATAGGAATAGAGAGACTGATTCTAGTGAGACCCCCGACTCGATAGTAGTTTTGTATCAAACCTTGGATATAAGGCACATAACACTCAACAATCGGGACAAAGGACGATTAGTGCATGTACCATTTTGTCTTTCGGCTATCAACGCCACCGTATGATGCATGATTAACCGGTACTGTTTTGGCAATTTTTTTAGAACTAATGGATTGTAATGGTTATTTTAACAAACCACATGGACGAAAAGCGCAACTAACTCTTTATTTATTTTAATAACAGGGGTATTATGGTCATTTCAAATAAACTAGCATGGCGTTAGTGATGGTGGATTGTAATAGTTACTAAAGTGAAACCATAGGGACTGTCTTAGCAATTTTTCAACTAATGAACTAAAATATTGATTTTTTACAAACCACATGGATAAAAAACGTAACTAACTCTTGTTTTTTCCCTATCAAATTACGACTTTGCCCATAGCGTAAAACTACAATCATGCCATCGTTTTAGTTTTTTTTTTTTTTTTTTTTTTTTTTTTTTTACAAAACTATGGCAGCGTTTAATTGGTGAACTCAGTGTAACTTTTATTCGTGTCAGGCTAATTTGTCCTGAAAAAATGCAATTTTACCCTAGTTAAAAGTTATATCATTTTATTTTTTTAGCAAAAGGTGTGGAAATGTTTTGTTTTAATTTGTTGACTCGATACAATTTTTTTGAAATCGTGTTATGAGTAGTATGTACAATTAACCAAAACACAAATGTACATATTATGAGAGAGAAATATTCGACGTAGTGTTCTTCAACACTGACGGGTAGGGCTGTTCACGAGCCGAGCCGAACCGAGCGGACCTTTACTCGTGCTTGGCTCGTTTACAAACCGAACCGAGCGGAGCGGCTCATTTAGAACCGAGCCTCAAATCAAGCGGGCATTTTTCGAGCGGTAAAAATTCCGAGCGAGCGTCGAGCGAAGTTCGAGCGATTTGGACAACCGTGTCGGCCAATTTAAATTTTCTGAGAGTGATAGTGACAATGTTGGGTAGCAAGTTTTTATGTTTTTAAAAATATGTACATTTTATGGCATAATATTTTTCTTATGAATAACATTGTTGTGGCCGACGAGCCGATGATTATATTGCACGAACAATTACGTTGAGAGCAGGAGACGATCGACTTAGGGTAACGACATGAAACATTGAGGCGATGAGCAAACTATCGTTTAATGGTTTATGGTTTAACTTTTAGATTTGATATTAATTTTTTTATCGGCGTGGTTGGGCTAGTACGTATAGATATAGTTGTAAATTTATATATAGTGGACCAAAATCTAATAGAGTGGTACATATAAAACTCTAAATTTAATTTAAGTATATATGTATGTGTAACGTCTGTATATATTTAGGTGTGTATATATATGTATAACTTATATTTGTGTGTATATATATATGTGTGTGTGTATATACATATTTAATATATATGTAGGTGTATATCTATATATACTAATTAAAAATAATAATTCGAGCCGAATCGAGCCGAGCGGACCTTTGCTCATGCTTGGCTCGTTTACAAACCGAACCGAGCAGAGCGGCTCGTTTACAACCAAGCGTCAAATCGAACAAGCATTTTCCGAGCAATTTCCGAACGAGCGTCGAGCGAGCGACGAGCGACGAGCAATTTGAACGGCCCTACTGACGGGGCAAACACTAGTTGATAATGAAAGACAAAAAAAAAAAAAAATTAAATTTAATGGTATCTTACAATGTTAGAAAATAATCATGAGTCATGCATGGTAACTTATTCATAAAATATGTTTTATATTTACTTGCTTTTGTAACTAAAGTTTAGCGACAGCTGTAAGTTCTCTGCGACGGAACATTGAAGCAAAGGTTAGTAACCGTTGGTATAATAATTTTTCACACCCCATTCGATTGTTCGTTCGTTCGTTCGTAAAGGCAGGCAAACAGGTAAAAATCTTGTTCGATCACAAGGGTAAAATACACTTCACTACACAATTCTATCAATCATCGTTTCCCTTGATCTACATTTCATCTTTTTTGAAATTATACAATTTGTTGTTTAAAACCTAACCCTAATTTCTAACCTTTACTCTTTCTTTAAAATTGAATGAATACAGAGGATGAAGATCACAGCGTTACTCGTGCTGAAATGCCACCCGATTCCCGACGGGTCGGATCCGGTTGTTTTAGCAAACGCAACGGACGTGAATCATTTTGGGTATTTTCAGAGGGTCACTGTTCGTCAGTTTATCGTTTTTGTTGGTAGAACCGTCGCTAAAAGAACGCCACCTGATCAACGCCACACTGTTCAACACGAAGGTTGTTTTTCAATCTTTCTATAATTATAATCTCATGAATATTGGATTTCAATTAAATATTTAAAAAAAAATTAACTACATTTTGGATTCTGTTAATTGTGTTGTGTAAAAAGTATGGTTGTAAAAATCACTAGCCGGGCGGTGGGATTGGGGTATAGACTGAATAATATGGATTAATCGGATTGGAACTTTATATGTGATTTATCAAAATTATGTGTTTATGTACAAAAAGTTTCAAAATTTGACTGATTACTGATTTTAGGTCCGACTAGGTGAAATTTAATTGCTAAACTACCAAGTGAAAGTTTAAAATACAAAATTCCCTTAGGCTATGGGGTGTGGGATAAAGCCCCTAGGCGCTATCGGAGGTGAGGTGGCACGGTGGCGCCCTCCATACCCTCCGGCCTTAAAGTGCGAGGCGTACGCGACCACAAACTAATGTGCGTAATTATGCATATAACATGCGTGATTAGGGTTAACTCATGCGTGATTTTCTATGTTTTTTACTACATGGGTGATTAGGGTACCCATGCATGATTTTCTGTGTGTTTGTTCATGCGTGATTTTGTCTTTAGCCTATGCGTGATTATGGTTTGAATTTTATAACATGCGTAATTTAGGGGTTGTTTGGCAACTTCTGAATGGTTAAGTACTGAACCATTAAGTGCTGAACCAGTAAGAGGTCTGAACCCTTTAGAGCCAGTATAATGCTTAACCGTTTAGAGGCAAATTTTAGACCAATTCAGATTAGAGGTCTTAACCATTCAGACTCAGTATAATGCTTAACCATTCAGAGGCGAGTGAACCATTCAGACATCTACTCGCGAAACAAACAGTCTGAACCAGTAAGAGGTTTGAACCATTAGGAGTCTCATTAAGAGTTAAACAAACAACCCCTTAGTCGCGTACGCTTCGCACGTTAAGGCGCTATCGTATGTTAACCTTCCCCAACTACCAATAACCGATTAATCCTGATTTTTACAAACACCGGCAAAAAGAATCCAGACATTCATAGATTGAAATATGTTTTTGGCATTTAGCTAATTGTATATCTAATGTTGGCGATAGAGTACAAGGTGCATTCGTACAACCGAAATGGTTTATGTGTTGTGGGTTTCATGGATGATCATTATCCGGTTAGAAGTGCCTTCTCTGTGTTAAACCAGGTAAGTAATAAGTTAATATCATAACAAAACTTTAACAAGAATCGGGATCGTACGATGGATTCGTATTAGATATTAAGATTGTTGTGAATCGGTGATACTTACATGTTGATTTAGGTGATAGACGAGTATCAGAAGAAGCATGGTGATTCATGGAAGAATGTACAAGCGGATAAAACTGATCAATGGCCGTATCTTAATGATGCTTTAACCAGGTTTCAGGTACGCGTATGATGGATGTTTGTTGTTTGGTCTTGATAACTGTTTTAACTTCTGTTTATAGTTTGATGCATTTGCTTATGTGACGTTGATTCTTTTTTTCTAACGACACAGGATCCTGCTCAGGCTGACAAGCTGTTGAAGATTCAGAGGGAGTTGGATGAGACCAAAATTATCCTTGTAACCAGTATTTCTTTATGAATCTTTTTGTATGTTTATATGGTTAATGTGACGACGGTTTTTTTTTTTTTTTTTTTTTTTTTTTTTTTTTTTTTTTTTTTTTTGCAGCATAAAACCATTGATAGCGTCCTTGAAAGAGGCGAAAAGCTGGATAGTTTAGTCGAGAAGAGTTCAGATCTAAGTGCAGCCTCACAGGTGCATCTTTTCGCACTAAGATGCGTTTTATACTCTTATTATTTGCTCTAGAAGCTTCTTTACATATGAAGTGTTTCTTGCAAGTATATGGATGTAGGAAAATGGGCGGGGCGGATTGGATAGATTGGGTAACGGGTTAAAATAAGTAATTTTTTTTATTTTGGTCGGGTTGACTTAAGACACTTTTTGTCTTTATAACATAATTTTTATCGAGTTAAATGCCATTTTAGTCCCTGTGGTTTGAGTCATTTTGCCAGTTTAGTCCAAAGGTTTGAAACGTTGCCATTTTAGTCCATATAGTTTCAAACGTTGCCATTTTAGTCCACTGGGTTAACTCCATCCATTTTTTCCGTTAACTTGAAGGGCAATTCGGTCATTTTTTATGTAATTCTGTTAACTAGAAGGGCAACTCGGCCATATAAAATGACCGAATTGTCCTTCTCGTTAACAGAAAAAATGGATGAAGTTAACCCAGTGAACTAAAATGGCAACGTTTGAAATTATTTCGACTAAGATGGCAACGTTTCAAACCTTTGGACTAAACTGGCAAAATGGCCCTAACCACAGGGACTAAAATGGCATTTAACTCATTTTTATATGTATGTCAGTTTTTATTACATTTCTAATATGTTTTAATAATAATATAATATGCTCAATGAAGTTATTTGTTAGGTTTTGTGCATTGAACATACATTTTGAATGACCTTCAACATATTTTCTTTGTAGGTTTTTTTTTTTTTTTAAATTTTTTACCCATTTGACCCGTTACATAGAACTATAGAAAACATGATCTGAATCGACCTATTCTTAAGGAAATGGGCTGAATGCCACCTTTACAAGTATGTTATTGAAAGTCGGAGAAAATAACACGAATCTAACACAATTCTACCGTTTGATTGTGAAACAGATGTTCTACAAGCAAGCAAAGAAATCCAATCAATGTTGTACCATTTTATAAAGACGGGTACTCGTTCAACCATGGTTATTCAAGAAATCAAGTTTTAGGAGGTAAACCTTTCGTGGATTTATGCTTGCTCTAGATAGACAACAAGGCATTGCTCGTGTCGATTCATGTATCTAATCCAATTTTAAACATCATGTCATAATGTTAATACATTGCTTTAATGTTCAAGATTTGTAACGATATATCCTTCTCGTGATCTTATTACCTTATGCCACGTAGGATAAGTAGGGTGTCGTGTCCATGTTTTGCATGTGGTTGGCTACTACTAGTTAATGTTGATTTCAAAGTAATTCTAATGTTCTTTGAGTTGGTGATCAAAGCTAATTGCATAAATTGAAATTGACAAATAACAAAGTTGAAATCTTATGAAGAGGATAGCAATCACTTTGGATTTTCGGTATTAATAGCTTAGGGGTTGTTTGGCAACATCTAAATGGTTAAGTGCTGAACCAATAAGAGGTCTGAACCATTAAGAGCTTGCATGATGCTTAACCGTTCAGAGGCAAATGTCTGACCAAATTCAGATTAAAGGTCTTAACCATTCAGACTCTGTGTAATTCTTAACCATTCAGAGGCAAATGTCTGAACCATTCAGACATCTGCTCGTGAAACAAACAGTCTGAACCATTAAGTGCTGAACCAGTAAGAGGTCTGAACCATTAAGAGGTAAACAAACAGCCCCTTAGTTGTAGAACCTGATATGTGATACAGATGTTTATTAGGCTACATGCATCGTATATTGATTCTACGATTAACCATAAGCACAGCCTATGCAAAACCACACCGTCATTTACTCGTTAGAAAGAAGTATGAATCCTTAACCGTTTTAAGTATTTAGATCTTGATCTTCAGGCCTCAAGCAATGCAACAGTTGAACCTTCAGCTTAAGCAAATCCTTACAAAAACTTACCTGCAACACGGCCTGAGTAAATTGTCAGTTTAAGCATATGTGACAAAATATCCTTCTAGAGTAAATTACAAAAATCGCCCTTTATTTATTCCAGTTATTGCAAACTGTGTCCTTTGTCTTTAGTAATTACAGAAAACGTACTCGATGTTTGCAAACTCTTGCAAGTTATGTCCTTTAGCCCTAACTCAGTTAATTTTTTGTGGTTAAATCTGACCAAATGGACCCCACATGAGGGTATTTTGGTCATTTTACTCTCATGTGGGGTTCATTTGGTCAGATTTAACCACAAAAATACCTTCATGTGGGGTCCATTTGGTCAGATTTAACCACAAAAATTAACTGAGTTAGGGCTAAAGGACATAACTTGCAAGAGTTTGCAAACATCGAGTACGTTTTCTGTAATTACTAAAGACAAAGGACACAGTTTGCAATAACTGAAATAAATAAAGGACGATTTTTGTAATTTACTCTAATCTTCTATCAAATAACCAACAAGAGACTAACATGTAACTATTGAAAGTGAAGCCTAAGCCTTCAACTTCTATTTTGATAAAGCTGAATCTTAAAGTTAGAATACAAAAAGCAACAAAGATTTACACACTTTTCTACTAAAACACTAAGCACCAAAAATAACATTACAAATTTACTACACATGTTAATCCTTTTTAACACTAACAAAATTACAATTTACAACCACACTAAATCAACATCAACATCCAATTACATACACCAATCCGAATAACATTAAGCTCATCATCACCACATCAACACCTAATCTCCGCTGGCCAGATTTACCACCACCGTCACCGCTACCCCCATCACCGTTCTCTTTACGTGCGGAAGCATCAACCGGAGGCAACGGAGGATCCACAACATCCGCCACCTGAAGCGGCGGCAGTGGCGCGGCTGCTGGTGGCAAAACCGTCGGTTCAACTTGCGCTAGGTAATCACCGGGTTTAATCGGATTAAACACGAACGGTGCCGTACTTTTTGGATCCACACACGGACTCCCTGTGACACCACCACAGGTCAGATTCAGAACATCATAATCGAATTCGAAATCCTAGATATGAAATTAGAACAATGATACAGAAATACAGAATAAATACTTTGGGGGTTTAATTGTAAATGTTTGAAAGTTTAAGGGTCATTTGGTTAGATTGTGTTTTGGTTAGGGATTAGTTTGTGATGGGTTTGTTGGTTGTTAAGTTTGTCAACTGTAATGGGACCAACAAATGACTAAAGTATTTAGTCTGTATCAAATGACCCTTAAACTCTCAAACATTTACAATTAAACCCCCAAAGTATTTAGTCTGTATCAAACAACTTATTTACTTTTTTAGGTTAACTTACTCGTAAAATCTGTGATTACACCTAGGGCTGCAAACGAACCAAACATTCGGCGAACAGTTCATGAACTGTTCGGCGGTAAGTTCGTTTGTGTCCGTTCGTTTATTAAACAAACAAACAAACACAAACAAGAAATTTCGTTAGTTTAGTTAAATGAACGAACTGAACAGAGGCTGCATTCGTTCATTTATGTTCGTGAACGTTTGATAACATGTTCATTTGTGTTCAATAGTTCATTAGTGTTTTTAGTTTTTATATTTTATTTAAATACTTCAAAATTCTGACAAATAAAGTATTTAATAAGTGTCAGTGTATTACATGTTCATGAACGTTTGTTTGTGTTCGTTTGTTTCCGTTTATATTCATGAACATTAGTTAGTGCTCATTTGTGTTCATCAGTGTTCTTTGGCTAAAATTAACAAACAAACACAAACGAACACGAACAAGTTCATTTCCTTAATAAACGAACACAAACATAAAGTCCCGTTCGATAAGTGTTCATGAACAGTTCGTGAACACATATATTTCTTAACAAACGATTGTGCGTGTTCGTTCGGTTCGTTTGCAAGCCCTAATTACACCGTTAGAACATCATAATCGAAATTCGAAACCCTATAAATGAAATTAGAAGAGCTGATTTAGCTTTTTAAGTTAACTTACTCATAAATGCACTTGCTGTTTTCGGATTATCAGTGATGACACCGTCGATACCTTCCGCCATGAACGAAATAAGTTCAGTGTACGGATCACTGTAAAAATCTAGCATCATACTCAATGTCTCCGTTGAAAATCCGGAAACATATACTGATATGTTTGCAGCATGCATTTCTTCAACAATTTTCGTTGATCCGGTGGAGAAGAAGATCTTACTCTCCTGAACGATTGATTTCTTCACTACGTTGACTGCATCGGCGTATTTTTTGATGTTGTCGGTTACTGGTTTCGGTGCTGAGCTAATTGGCTTGCTGAATAACAATACTCGCCGGTAATTTGGTGACGATGATTTGAACTTTGCTAACACTGATGTGTCGTCTGATTGGATCAAAATTTGATGTTTCGAATCCAGTTTTGCGTTCTTTAATGCGTTGTTGATGGACGTGATGATGTCAAGGCCTTTCTTCGATGCCAGGTATGCAGCGTGCTACAATATGTTCATATAATGATGTTAGAAATTACTAAATTAACCGTCGTGTAGTCAAACGTTATCAAGGTATATAGAAAATGCCATGTAGTCAGAATGTCGGTATTGATATTATCAGCGACATTGACCGATATTCGACAGATATTTGACCTATCATCGATTTTTCCGATATATGTACCTTTCTTCTTACTTCCAGCATTCGTCTTTCTTCTTATTGTTGCTATTAGTGTTTTAAGTCTTAATTGTTAATTATTAGTGTTAAATGTTGGTGTTTTAAGTCTTAATCAATTCCTAATTGAACCAGCTGGGGTAGCCCAGTTGGCCACCGACACCCACCTCTTACCAAGAGGTACCGGGTTCGAACCTTGGGGCGAACAAAGTACCCTCAAAGGGTTGGCTCGGCAAGGGTATTTACTGCCAGGCTCAGGCTTGTCGGGTGGCGGCCTGGGAGGGGTTATTCCCTCCGCGGTCAGGGGTACCGTGCATTACCCTTTTTTTTTTCAATTGTTAGTGTGAAATTGCTATATATAAATTTAGCAGGATATTAAAATTACCGATACGATATCCCACCGCGATTACCAATATCTCAAATATCGGTCCATGACCGATATCCCATTTTTTACCGCATTAACTACCAGTGGCGGATCCAGGATTTTTTCCCACCAGGTTCCTTTTGGTAGATTTTCACTAATTCTCACTATTTTTTTTTTAAATCATACAAAACTTACACTATTTTTTTCATTTTTTTCCAAACTAAGGGGGTTCCCGGGAACCCCCAAAACACCCCTGGATCCGCCACTGTTAACTACTTAGAGAAAATTTGCTTGTCTTCTATTGGTAGTGTTAGAGACTTACTTGGATTCCGATGAGAATACCGGTTGTTGCATTCTTCTTGGCAAGCTCCAAGAACTCCGGTAGCGTTAGAAACTTTCCGGCATTCTTTGATTTAGGGTTTCGCGACAATCCGGCAGACTGAAACGGGTTTTGAATCAAGGCTACAACGAAGTGAAAATAAGTAAAAAATAATAATAAATTTGAGTCGATTCGATTATAGGCGAAGAGAAAGCTACTCACGATTGACGGATTTGATCTCAGTCCAGGTGACATCGAAGGTGAAAACGCCACTTTTTGGTTGGATTCCGGGGATGGTAGTCGATCGATCCATAAATGCCATGGCTGCATTGGTTTTTCCTAGTAGATCAGCCGACTCTAAGCAAAACGCGACGCCATCTTTTGTCATTTGAACGTTGCAATCGATTATGTCTGCCCCGTCATTGATTGCCTTCTTGTATGCGAGATCGGTGCACCCAGGGTAGTCGATACTCGCACCATTGTGAGATATTACCAAAGCGTTTGCGACCTTTGGGCTCAGATTTGGATTTTGCGCTAAGCACGCTGCCATTGTAAACAGTTGAAATTGAACAAACTGACTTAAACCAAAATCAACTGTTTAATTATTATAATTATAAAACTTTGAAATATGTAGTGTATATGTAATTATGTATTATATTCTTAAACATAGTTTTAAGCACTTAATGATTTCAAGTTTAAAAAAAAATGATTCAAAGTGTCAAACTCTCTAACGGGCTAAAACCGAGCCATCAAATTAAGATCGGGACTTCTTACCGATGGCATTCGAAGCCGATCCTGGGAATTCTGTAACAACTCCATCGACTGAAAATTTTGAATTATCGACAAAGTGCAGGTACTCAACTGCCGGATCATAACTATAATTGTAACTTGCAAATACATCGGATGCAAAACCCAAAGCATACACTGTGAGGCCTTCTCTATGAGCATCGGCGACAAGGGTTGTTGCAGGCTGAAGGTATCCGTCTTTCCCAACGGGCCATATGTAGTCTTTCGGGACAAGAATTCCAGAAGCGAATGTCTTGATCATCGCGAGCTTCTTTACAAGGGCGCCATATGTTTCCTTGTAAGTAGGCTCAACACTGTCGGGTGTCGAGAACTTGAATACGAGCTTCGTTTTGATCTTGTCAAACGTTTTGCTTGTTCCCACGGCTTTCAAGAAACCGATCTCAGGTGATGATATGTAATCAGCTACAAAGAATTCCTTGGAATCATCGATATATCGTACTGCACTTAACTGATGTGCGCTCCAAAACGCATCGTTCTACAAAAAAAAAAAAAAAAAAAAAAAAAAAAAAAAAAAAAAAAACATAGATAAAAACAAACAACTCATGTTTCTGTTAAGTACTAAAGTATATTATGCAACGTGGGACCCACCTGAACATTTAACCATAGTTTGCCTTTAGGTTCGATGCCGAAAACACTATCGGGTTGAAGCGGAGGGTACACGAAATCAAAAACACTTGCTCTTGAGTAGATGTTCTGCAACACTGTTACAGTGTTACATATACTGTTGATATTGAATGCGTATAACGAAAAAACATAAAGGCGATACTGATATAAACTTACAACTTATCTCCTTCATTATCTCGTCGATAGTCAAATCAAGAGGGAACCAACCATCGACATCCCGCCCGTTAATGTTGTACTTTCGTTGCTGCTTTGGGAACTTGGTAGCTGCGTCCGTGCAGTTATCGAGCTTTATGTCCGGTAGACAAATTCCTAGATTATCTTTCGTGAGTTGCAAGTTACAATACTTAAGGGTACCAGGCACACTCATTGCTATAGCGGCGGTATATCCCGTACCGGATGAATCCGGGAATAGCCCCGGGAAACCGCCTTGGGCGATCACCAACGGCTCCCCGCCTAAACATACACAACCAACATTTGTATTCTTAATAAGATTATATTATGTTATAGTTAATGACATTATGATGGCGAAAGAAGAAATGATGACGTTACCGTTCAAAGTTAGCCATTTCTTTCCTGGCCCCGGACCAGGGCCAGGACCAGGAATGACTTGCAACCGTGCTCGTCTTGGAGGTTTGTTTTCGCGGCTGAGATACCCATGTTTGGCGAGAGATGAATGAATTAACAAGAAACCAAAGAGCAACTCCCTGATCATATCTCGTTTAATCTAACATCCAAATAAGTCATAAACACGTATCAAGAAAACGTCGTTTTATTGATAAATAACAAGAACCTTGGATTCTATAAATTATTCTACGTTTTAATCAAATAAAACGTTAGATTCTATAAATTGTACCTAAATCTTTTCAGACGTATTAAAAAGATTTAGGCACAATTTCTTCATGGTTCAAACAGAACGTACCATGAAATAAATGAATAAAAATAAAATAGAGGAAAAAACTTACTTGTTTATAGGAGGAAAAAATGATTTAACACATGATTTCTTCCCCTTTGGAGTTGAGAAACTCTCTAAGGGAGTTTGAAGAAAATGAAGAAAGAAAATGGACATAGAGATATTGAGAAGAGGATGATGACTCCCACAAAGAAAAGGTATTTATAGGTTGCTAATATCATAACAAATTGTTTGTTGTTATTTGGAGTTGAATTCTTTCTTTCTTTCTGATTATATGGAGCCAAATCCGTTTCTTGTGAAACATGTTTCATATTTAAATAGGAAAAGTTGTTGTCCGAAACTAGTGGAGAGAGGATTTTGTAACCAATTTTCTTATTTTGGAAAGAATATTAGATTAGATTCATGGATTTCTTATTTTGGAAAGAATATTAGATTAGATTCATGGATAAATGTTGTAAAACTAGG
Organism: Helianthus annuus; assembly: GCF_002127325.2. Taxonomy (NCBI): domain Eukaryota; kingdom Viridiplantae; phylum Streptophyta; class Magnoliopsida; order Asterales; family Asteraceae; genus Helianthus; species Helianthus annuus. The sequence goes on along the minus strand of NC_035442.2, from coordinate 172,609,467 downwards.
TATTTTCTTTAATATAGTATGGGTTGATTTATTTAGAGTTTGGTTATATTGGCGTATACCGTATTGTATTGGGTTGTCTTTGAGAAGACATGTTTAACACGGATATTGAATCCAAACACAACATTTTATTTAACACGACTATCGAATCTGAACACATGTTTAAATAAACAATTCGTTTATTTAAACACTAGATGGAAATATATAACATGTGAGTTAGGCCATCCGTTGTGGGGCGAGATTCAGACGTTTTTTTGCCTAATTCACATCCAACCACACCCACATATGGCCTCCCTGGGCGTTTTTTTTTGACAAAAAATGATTTTGACGTTTTATTTTCAACGCCTTGGTTCATTACTTTTGGCCAATCACCCTTGATCTTCTTTTTCTTTGTCCAATAAGATTTTTTGATGGTTTTTTTTATTTAATTTTATTACAACTCTTTTAACATAATGTCTCACATCCCCACTACACCCATTTTAGAAAACACCACATAATACCCTATTGCTGATTGAACTGTCACATGACGCAAAACGTCCAAGGGGGTAGGGGCATTTTACCACTACATATGGTCAAACAAAACATGTCTATCATGATTAAATATAACAAGTTAGATAACACGATTAAAAAAAGTAACTACAAATATTGGTGTAAAATTCCCGCATTTAACATTCGTTACCTATGAGAATTACACAATTATCTTATTGCCTCCAAGACTAAGAAGGTGGTCTATGCGGTTATACTAATATCATATTATTGTGTTGCCAGCGGAATCACTCGATTATATCTGTCTCGCCTTACTGTAACTGCGCTAGCGCCCTACCAACACCCTCTCATGCCGGTTAACGCCCCTCGGTGCTGACTCGGACAGTAAAGGGTGACCCTAACTAGGAAACTTGCAAGTGTAAACCTAAATGAGTGATAAAATCCCAAAATAGTCCATATTACTTACAGGCAGCAATTCATTCAATAAACACAAGTTGAATTACATAAAAATTGAGATCGAAATGATACTGGATATTTGATTCCAAGTCAAAATTGAACTTAAATTCTCACAATTGCCGATTCATTCTCGAGATCAGAACAAAATCTGTGTTGGAAAGAAATCAGCGGACGAAATATAAGAAAATGTTAAGCCAGACAGAATCTCAATTGAAAAAAAAATCCAAATAAATGATCAGAGATCCATAAATCGATGAACAGTCAAAAATCAAAATCTAGCAGAATAATAATAATACAGATTAAAAATGAATAATGGTTGAGGCTCAGATCTGTAAGAAGAAGAAGCAAAGAGGATAAAACCGCCATGGCTGCAAATAACAGAGGGATTTGCCCCGCCAAGATACGGTGAATCTCAAACTTTGCTTCATTTACTCAGACAAGAAGAGATCTATCATCATCATCACCGCCTCATAGATAGTTTTGTTGTGGTGTTGAGTTGGGAATGGTTGTGATGTATATAGTTATACTTGTACCATTTCATCAAACACTTGTTGGACAAAAGGTCCAAGGGCTGTTGATTTGATTTGAAAAATCATCGGCAGTAGGAGGCGGCAACCACCCATAGAAACCATTCTTCCCCCTTCTGCCTCATTTCGCTGCTTGTCTGAGTTTTTTTGTTGGAAACCCCAACACTGGTGGTATGGGTGTTTTATATTGGGATTAGAGTTACGCGAACCCAACATAAACATGAACACGATTACGAACATATAACCCAACATAATTTTCTTTTTCGTGTTCGTTTATTAAGAAAACGGGTATGCTCGTGTTCGTTTATTAAGATTAATTTAAAACATAAGCGAACAAGCTTAAACGAACATAAGTTAACAAATAAAAAACAAAAGAAGAATGCCTGGATAGTCCCTGTGATTTGTCCATTTTTCACCTATAGTCCCTAACTCTCTAAAATTACACCTACAGTCCCCAAGTTTTTGAATTTTGTTCCCAGATAGTCCCTGGCGTGGATGGAGGTTAGTTTATGGTGTTAGGTGCGTGTGAAATGACAAAAATACCCTTACTGTCAAATTAATTAATAAAAAGTTAAAAGAAAATATAATTAATATTTTATAATTTAGAGTGTGTGGGACCCACCACCCACCTTCCTCACTCCACACCACCACCATCTCCAACTTCAACCTACACCACCATCTACCCCCCCCCCCACACACACATACACACTTCACCATAACCACCACTGCCACAACCATCCCCGCCACAACCACCACCGCCACCATCATCATCCCCACTGCCACCGCCACTGTCATGGTTCTGAAGTATGCTCTCCTTTATCCCTTACATTGTTGATTGTTAATATTCATGTTTTGATTACCTCATTTTGAAACATATGCTTCCTGATTAAAAAAGCAACTAAATTGCTAATAAGGATTGTGGTTATGGATTACTTGTCATTTAACCTACATTGTATAACTCAACTCGTTTAATTAACAATGTTAATAAACAGAATCATCAATTCACATTAGGGTTTTGAAATTGCGGCAGAGCGATCTTCAGCGGTGATGATAGCGGCGGCGGTGGTGGTTGTGACTTGGATGGTTGTGACAGTGGTGGTTACGGTGAAGCGTGTGGTGGGGGGGGGGGGGTAGATGGTGGTGGTGGTTGAAGGTGGAGATGGTGGTGGTGGTGGTGGTGTGGAGTAGGGAAGATGAAGTGGGTAGGGTGGGTGGTGGACCTCACATAAAATGTAAAATATTAATTAATCTTTCTTTTAATTTTTTAGTAAGAGAAAAATGCTCGGATAGTCCCTGTGGTTTGCCCATTTTTCACCTATAGTCCCTAACTTTCTAAAATTACAGCTATAGTCCCCAACTTTCGCAATTTCATTCCCGGATAGTCCCTGGCACGGATGGGGGTTAGTTTTTTTATGTTAAGTTGATGTGAAATAACCAAAATACCCCTACTGTTAAATAATAATATCAGTCAAAGTCAACATCCCCATCTCCATCTCTTAAACCCCTACAACCACCGTAACCTCTACCATCACTACCGATTGCCACCATCCTAAAGATAACAAAATTCACAGCCCTGGTTTATACCCCAAAATTTAGAACTCAACAAAATCACAAAATTCATGAAAGAGAGCAAATAAATTAAACCCATAAAACACACACAAATTGCTTCAAAATTAAACAAAATCTTACCCAGTTAAACAATTTTTTTTAAGCAAACATGAAACAGAGCAGGTGTGTCAATACCAAACCACAAGATTAAATAAAATCATTTACTTCATAGCTATGATTTATACCGCAAAATTAGACTCACAAAATTAAATAAAATCATTAACTATCGTCGTCGCTGTCGTTACTCCGGCTAAAGCCGACTGTCAAATCGGCACAGTGTGTAACAACTCTCATTAAAATCCATAATTAGGATGATAATTAGTCGATAAGAAAACCCTAATTGAGACACCCAAGTAATTCTGCACTAACCCTAAAATTTTCAGAATAATCGGAATCAGGATCAGGGCCCCTAAAACTCAGGGGGGGCAAACCCTAGTTGATATTTATCTATTTAATACGTTGTCACAATTGAAATTAAGAAAAGAGTTGAGTCATGCAAGCTAGTCCCGAACCCAGCTAGCTATATAATTAGACTGCACCCTTACGGACCGTAAGGGTAAATGGCATACGGTCCGTAAGCAAGGCTATTTTTCGGGTATAAATAGAGGACCTTGGGACTTGAACAGGGAAGTTAAAACGACGCTCATAAGTTCTGTGTACGTCGAATTATTACAAATACAGTCCAAAAAAACACACACTAAAATCACGAAGTGCTGCCGCAAAACAGGGTAATCACTCGATCGCTATTACGATTCATTTTCTGACTGATCAATATATCCAATGAATGTTTAAGTGCCGCCCACATTAGGGTGATACTTTGTCGTTCGTCGTTAATTCGATGGATGTTTAAGTATCGCACTTTGTCGTTCGTTGTGAGAATTTGATCTCGTGAGTTATCGTAACTGCTATATTGATCACTAACCCGGTTTTGTGTGCATTATTATTTAAATTAGGTTCACAAGGCTAAAACCATATTCTGTCCGTGTTAAATCTTGTAACACTCCAAAAATGTCAACTAAGCATAAGTTAAAAGAAATCAATTTAGAAAGCTCTTCTTGGTTTATGAAACATAATGCAAATATTAAATAATGAATGTGTGGTGCCTAAATTAAATAAGAAACTAATTTTGAGGGACCAAAAGTGTAATATGCCAAAACTAAATGATAAAAAGAAAATATAGATTAAAAACCAACACACAGTGGGTGTGTGTTGGGTCTGGTCGAACGAACAAGAGCCAGGGAAGGAGAAACCCTAGCTTCCTCAACTCCATCGATTTCTATAAAATTTCAAGGAATCCCAAGGCACAAACAGTAAATTGCAAGCTCCTAACTTGATTCTTGAAGAGGGTAAGTTCAATTTCATGAATTGTTAAATTGTAGGAGGTGGGTATTGACCCAAGCATGAGTGCATGACATGAAAATTGTGAGATTAAGTTAGGATTAAGGAGTAGGATAAGTATAATGGCAGAATTTATGTTTGATTTTGATGAATTGTTATGATTGTAGTAAAAAACCCACTTGTTAGGAAGATGATAAATGTAGGGTGATTGAGTAATATCTTATAACTAGATTTTTAATGTAGAAAGTTTATTGTGACACATGATTGATGGATGAAATTATATAGAATAAAAGAAAGGTATGAACTTGAATTGATTATGATGAGTTATAGGATGAATTAGTAGAAATTCATGCTTTGTATGTTGTAAATATTATGTGTAAATTTGATGACCACCAAGTGTTTGATAAAATGCTTAGAAGAAAAATGTGTATAATTTGGAAGATGAAAGAATGAAATTTAGATGTACTAAATAAACGAATGAATATGTTGTTATAGGCGTGAAGGAAGAAGGTTCCAATACTAGGAAGTCGGAAAGCTCACAAGACAAAGGTATGTTTCGTGACGTACAAAACTTTACTTAAATTTTTGATTCGTAATTGTGTCGAGCAAATTGTGTTATAATGGTTATTTCTTGCTATAATGGATACGTTGACTAGTAAATAAATAGCAAATCCCTTGCGGATTTGGCTAAGCTAACGAAGGTTAAGCTATGATAAGCAAATCGACCGGTTCGAGTAACTAGGTCGAGTAATGATATGATACCATTCGTCTTGAACGGGTGGTTTTGAATGCTATAACGAATGCTGGATGCTTAATCCGTTCTACGGATGGAAAGAAGAATTGATGTTGAAAGCAAATAACCCAATCAAACGGGTCGAACGCGTATGCTTAACTCTCATTGAGAGTGTTGATGCTATACCCAAGTTTTTGGGTAGTCGAATGCGTGAAATGGTTAAAAGTTCATATACGGATGGAACTAAAATGAAAGAATTATGATTTAGCGAGCGTGATAACTAACTTTTGAAATTTCTTGTTAATGTAGGTAAATCCTCATCGTAGACGATATGGCGAATTGAAGCGAGCACGTGATCACCACTTAACATATCAAGCGCTTCCGCTAGATGCTTTAATGTTTTGGGTCAATAATTGTGAAAGTTTGTCTAAACTAGTTAGTAGATGTATTGGTCAAAAGTTTATGTTTTTCTTGGATTATTCGTTGTGTCTAGTCGTAAGGGTCATGGAATATTTGTATGGAAGTTGTATGAAACAGGGGCATGCTCATTGTACGAATGGGTCATGCCCGATTTTTGTCAAAAATATGAATTTAACTTGTTATTTCAAGTCTTAAAATTTTCATCGAAAATGGTTTTATAAGAACTAAATAAGCGGGTCTAACAAGTTGGTATCAGAGCCAAGGTTTGAGGGATTCGAGCGTTAAACGCGGTGCTTGAACTCAAACCGATGGCTCGTTCGAAAGAGTGCTCGCTCCAAGATCGCCCAAGAGGTACCTTTAAAGTTATAATTAAGTTGCAATTGTGTTCTTTTTATGAGTATGATGGAAATAATTAAAAAAAAATTATGAGAAGGTCAAATGATAAGTTCAGGAGCTGTAGAACTTGAACGGAATGGAAAGAATCGAATGAGAATGCTTAAAAATGGAACTGCAGCGTTTCTGCAAAACGGAAGCCCGTCGCCGACGGGTTAACCCCCGTCGCCAACGGCATCCTCTTGTCCGACGCCTAAACTAACTGCCGACGGGAAAAAACGTCCGACGGCCATCATACGAGCCCGTCGCCGACGGGCACACAGCCGTCGCCGACGGCTTACATAATGCCAAAACGCTGAAATTATTTTGTTTTTCATGCTTTGTGTTACCGGTTTGTCCGAAAGTTTATTTCATGGCTACGTAGTGTCCATATAAGGTTTAACAAGTGTAGGTAATCACAATTAGCGATTACAACGAGAATGGATTCGTAAGAATCAAAAGAAATGAAGCAAATGACATGAAATGGATTAAGTGAATGATGATTAATGAGTAATGATATGCGGAAAGTTTGTAATTTGTATTAAACGAGAAGCATGAAATTGTGTAGATGGCTGATGCAAGAAATGTCAATGAGGATGATGACGCAACTCGGCAAGAAGCGTTTAACAGTAGGGTTACGGAAGTGGCGGAAGGGGTTATGCAAGCCCATCTTCCGCGATTAGCTCAAGAGGTGGAAAGTCGGGTGTTGGGAGTTGTGGATGCCATGATGACTAGCAAGATTGAAGAACTGAAAGAACTATTAGAGGGATCTAAAAACAAAAGCAAAGAACGAAGGTGCACGTATAAAGACTTCATGGCGTGCCAACCCGCAACGTATGATGGTAAAATTGACCCGATTGCATGCCAAAGATGGATTTCAAATATAGAAGCGGTGTTTATTCGAAGTCGTTGTGATAACGAAGATAAGGTGATGTTCGCTACCGGCCAACTCACTTTTCAGGCAAAAGATTGGTGGGACGCACACAGTAAAGAGATAGGCGAAGAAAGGCTCCAAACAATGACCTGGCAAGAATTTAAGGATCCTTTTATGAAATATCATTGCCCTCAGTCAGCCATTGATAAGATTCAAGAGGATTTCTTACGCCTCCGACAGAAAAACGAAACGATAAATGAGATATCGAACATTTTCTTGGATAAGATGAAGTTTTGTGGAGAGTTTGTGCAAACTGAAAGGATGAAGATTAATCGCTTTTATGGGGTATTAAAGGCAGAATTTAGGGAGTTCATCACTCCCTCGAAGTGTGAGACTCTTGATGAGCTAATCAATCTAGCGCGGGATAGAGAAATCGAAATCAAGAGGCAAGAAGAACGCGGAGAAAAGAGACCAAATGAAAAAGGTGGAAGTTCGACCCCGGCCAAAAAGGGGAAGTATCAAGAGCAAGGAAGAAAAGATAAGTCGAAGAGTGGTATCACGCCGTGCAAGACTTGTGGAAAGCTTCATACGGGGGAATGCTTGTTAGGCAAGAAAGGGTGTTATAAATGTGGTAAGGAAGGGCATTCGTCTTATCAGTGTCCAAACAACCCGAAGACTTGCTTTCATTGTTTTGAAAAAGGGCATGTTAAATCGGAATGCCCAAAACTTCGGCAAGAGTCAAAGAAAGAAGATAAGAAGCAAGAGGGTTCTAAAGCGAAAGGGAGGGTGTTCCAGATTACATCCGAAGAAGCTAAGTCTCACCCGAATGTGATTTCAGGTATCTTTTTACTAAACTCCATACCGGTTTATGTTCTATTCGATACTGGAGCTACCATGTCATTTATTTCGAATGAAGTTATACAACATCCGTCCTTTAAGATTGAACGATTGTCGACGCCTCTAGAAGTAGAAATAGCTGATAGTAAGATCTATATGCTACATGAGATATGTAGGAAATGTAAATTCATAATGGAAGATGAGGAGTTCGAAATTGATCTCATACCTATGGTCCTAGGGGAATTTAAAATGATAGTGGGAATGGATTGGTTGGCACGACACCGGGTAGAAATTAATTGTGAAAATAAGATAATGTCTATTCAAGCCCCAAGTGGAAGGCAATTGAGTATTCAAGGGGAAAGAAACGTAGAAACCAAATTGTGTAACCTTATCCAAGCCTTTAAATACATACGCAATGGAAATAGAGCATACCTGGCTTATGTGGTAGACGCTCAGCAAATTCTCCCGAAGCTTGAAGACGTTGAGGTCGTGAATGAATTTCCGGATGTGTTCCCGGAAGAATTGCCGGGACTCCCTCCCGAAAGAGAAATAGAATTTCGTATCGAATTAAACCCGGGTGCAAAGCCCGTTGCGAAGGCTCCCTATAGACTTGCTCCCACCGAGATGCGGGAGTTAATGACACAATTACAAGATCTTCTAGATAAGGGCTTCATACGCCCAAGCGTGTCGCCTTGGGGAGCACCCGTTCTATTTGTTAAAAAGAAGGACGGGTCGATGCGTATGTGCATCGACTATAGGGAATTAAACAAACTGACCATAAAGAACCGCTACCCTTTACCTAGAATTGACGACCTTTTTGATCAATTACAAGGGGCGAGTTGGTTCTCCAAGATAGACCTGCGTTCGGGGTACCATCAAGTTAGAGTACGGGAAGAAGATATTCCAAAGACTGCGTTTAGAACCCGTTACGGGCACTATGAATTTTTAGTCATGTCTTTTGGATTGACGAACGCGCCGGCTGCGTTTATGGATCTTATGAACCGGGTGTGCCGACCCATGTTAGACAAATCGGTAATCGTGTTCATAGATGATATCTTAGTCTATTCGCGAAGCAAAGCTGAACATGCAAGGCACTTGCGTGAAGTACTCGAAATTCTCCGCAAGGAGAAACTTTACGCAAAATTTTCAAAATGTGCCTTTTGGCTCAGAGAGGTGCAATTCCTGGGTCACGTGATCAATGCGGAAGGTGTTTTAGTTGATCCTTCAAAGATTGATGCTGTAATGAAGTGGGTCTCTCCGAAGAACCCAACAGAGATAAGAAGTTTTCTGGGCCTTGCCGGGTACTATAGAAGGTTCATACAGGATTTTTCGAAGATAGCCTCACCCTTAACAAAACTGACAAGAAAGAAAGAGAAGTTTGTGTGGGGTAAAGATCAGGAGGAGGCTTTTCAAATGTTAAAGGAGAAACTATCCCGTCCCCCGGTTCTAACATTACCGGATGGAACTGAAGACTTGGTGGTCTATTCAAACGCTTCACACCAGGGATTAGGCTGCGTCTTGATGCAAAGGGGAAGAGTCATCGCTTATGCTTCAAGACAATTGAAGCCGCATGAAGTAAACTACCCGACTCACGATCTAGAATTGGCAGCGGTAGTGTTCGCCTTAAAGATTTGGAGACATTATTTGTACGGCACGAGATGCACCATTTACTCAGATCATAAAAGCCTCAAGTACCTTTTTGAGCAGAAAGATTTAAATATGAGGCAACGGAGATGGCTGGAACTTATCAAAGATTATGATTGTGATATCCTTTATCACCCGGGAAAAGCAAACGTGGTAGCCGATGCGTTAAGCCGAAGAGAGTATCCGTCTCCTCTCCGTGTAAAGTCCATGAAGATGATTGTTACGCCACGATTACTTGAAATGATACGTGAATCTCAAACAAAGTCGCTTGGAGCGGAAGACTTAAAGAAGGAAAGACTAAAAGGTGTAATCGATAAATTAGAAGAAAATTCGACCGGACTCAAAACGCGATTCGGCCGAATTTGGATACCTCGATTCTGTGAAGTCAAGACTGCTCTACTCGACGAGGCACATAAGTCACGATATTCGGTCCACCCTGGGGCTACAAAGATGTATCGGGATTTGAAGGCCAACTATTGGTGGCCGGGCATGAAACGCGATATAGTCAAATATGTCGCGAAATGCTTAACATGTTCCCAAGTGAAAACCGAGCATCAAAAGCCATACGGGGAATTACAACCCTTGGAGATACCGCAATGGAAGTGGGAGGAATTAACGATGGATTTGGTAACCAAGCTTCCTAAAACGAAAAAGGGGCATGATGCGATATGGGTAATCGTAGACCGACTTACGAAAAGCGCTCATTTCCTACCTATTAAAGAAGCCTACTCTTCCGAGAAAATGGCGGAGACTTACATGAACGAGATTATATCTCGACACGGCGTGCCCGTGTCAATTGTCTCGGATCGGGACACTAGATTTACTTCTCGTTACTGGCAAAAGTTTCACGAGAGTGTGGGTACGAAATTACACATAAGCACCGCCTACCACCCTCAAACTGACGGCCAGTCAGAAAGAACCATTCAAACACTTGTTGATATGCTGAGGGCGTGTGCCCTAGATTTTGGGGGAAGTTGGGATGACCATTTACCACTAGTGGAATTTTCCTATAATAATAGTTACCATAGTGGTATCCAAATGGCTCCATATGAATTACTGTACGGGAGGAAATGTAGAACTCCCGTATGCTGGGGAGAAATAGGGCAAAGAGAGCTTGCGCCAAGTGATTTAATAGCAGTAACGAATGAAAAGATTAAGTTGGTTAGAGCTCGACTGAAAGCAGCCCAGGATAGACAAAAGGCTTATTCAGATAAAAGAAGACGTCCCATTGAATTTCAAGTCGGAGACTTGGTTCTGCTGAAAGTGTCCCCATGGAAGGGTATAATCCGCTTTCGCAAACGTGGTAAGTTGGGTCCTCGTTATATTGGGCCGTTTAAAATCTTGGCTCGTGTTGGAAGGGTTGCATACCGATTAGAATTACCGCCTGCTTTAGACGGAATTCACAATACCTTCCACGTGTCGCAATTGAGAAAGTGTCTTGCGGATGAAACCGCGTTAGTACCACTCGATGACATCGAGTTGGACAAGGGGTTGAATTATGTCGAAAGACCAATGGCCATTAAAGATGTCAAGGTGAAGAAGCTCCGTAACAAAGCAGTTCGGCAAGTGTTGGTGCAATGGCGGCACCGAAAGGGGTTGGAACTTACATGGGAAGCGGAAGACGAGATGAAAAAGCACTACCCGTTCCTTTTTGGTACGTATACACTTAAAAATATGTTTGTGCCAGGTTTCGGGGACGAAACCTCTTTAATGGGGGTAGACTTGTAACACCCCAAAAATGTCAACTAAGCATAAGTTAAAAGAAATCAATTTAGAAAGCTCTTCTTGGTTTATGAAACATAATGCAAATATTAAATAATGAATGTGTGGTGCCTAAATTAAATAAGAAACTAATTTTGAGGGACCAAAAGTGTAATATGCCAGAACTAAATGATAAAAAGAAAATATAGATTAAAAACCAACACACAGTGGGTGTGTGTTGGGTCTGGTCGAACGAACAAGAGCCAGGGAAGGAGAAACCCTAGCTTCCTCAACTCCATCGATTTCTATAAAATTTCAAGGAATCCCAAGGCACAAACAGTAAATTGCAAGCTCCTAACTTGATTCTTGAAGAGGGTAAGTTCAATTTCATGAATTGTTAAATTGTAGGAGGTGGGTATTGACCCAAGCATGAGTGCATGACATGAAAATTGTGAGATTAAGTTAGGATTAAGGAGTAGGATAAGTATAATGGCAGAATTTATGTTTGATTTTGATGAATTGTTATGATTGTAGTAAAAACCCACTTGTTAGGAAGATGATAAATGTAGGGTGATTGAGTAATATCTTATAACTAGATTTTTAATGTAGAAAGTTTATTGTGACACATGATTGATGGATGAAATTATGTAGAATAAAAGAAAGGTATGAACTTGAATTGATTATGATGAGTTATAGGATGAATTAGTAGAAATTCATGCTTTGTATGTTGTAAATATTATGTGTAAATTTGATGACCACCAAGTGTTTGATGAAATGCTTAGAAGAAAAATGTGTATAATTTGGAAGATGAAAGAATGAAATTTAGATGTACTAAATAAACGAATGAATATGTTGTTATAGGCGTGAAGGAAGAAGGTTCCAATACTAGGAAGTCGGAAAGCTCACAAGACAAAGGTATGTTTCGTGACGTACAAAACTTTACTTAAATTTTTGATTCGTAATTGTGTCGAGCAAATTGTGTTATAATGGTTATTTCTTGCTATAATGGATACGTTGACTAGTAAATAAATAGCAAATCCCTTGCGGATTTGGCTAAGCTAACGAAGGTTAAGCTATGATAAGCAAATCGACCGGTTCGAGTAACTAGGTCGAGTAATGATATGATACCATTCGTCTTGAACGGGTGGTTTTGAATGCTATAACGAATGCTAGATGCTTAATCCGTTCTACGGATGGAAAGAAGAATTGATGTTGAAAGCAAATAACCCAATCAAACGGGTCGAACGCGTATGCTTAACTCTCATTGAGAGTGTTGATGCTATACCCAAGTTTTTGGGTAGTCGAATGCGTGAAATGGTTAAAAGTTCATATACGGATGGAACTAAAATGAAAGAATTATGATTTAGCGAGCGTGATAACTAACTTTTGAAATTTCTTGTTAATGTAGGTAAATCCTCATCGTAGACGATATGGCGAATTGAAGCGAGCACGTGATCACCACTTAACATATCAAGCGCTTCCGCTAGATGCTTTAATGTTTTGGGTCAATAATTGTGAAAGTTTGTCTAAACTAGTTAGTAGATGTATTGGTCAAAAGTTTATGTTTTTCTTGGATTATTCGTTGTGTCTAGTCGTAAGGGTCATGGAATATTTGTATGAAAGTTGTATGAAACAGGGGCATGCTCATTGTACGAATGGGTCATGCCCGATTTTTGTCAAAAATATGAATTTAACTTGTTATTTCAAGTCTTAAAATTTTCATCGAAAATGGTTTTATAAGAACTAAATAAGCGGGTCTAACAAATCTGCAATGTGAGTCATTCTCTTTTTATCAACTGTTTTACAATACTCCAAATTATTTTCAGAATTATAATTACAGTGATTAAGTTTATGTAATCACCAAATTACAGCCAGTATGTGGGGTATTGTGCACATTACTACTGTTTTAATCACATTAGGTGGGCGAACCTAAAATTAAGTGATATACGTCATTCATTGGGGCAGCCAATGGTGATATGACCACAGTCACAGATCCGGTCTAGTGACAAATGTGACAACTCGGACTTTAGACTTGCTTAGATGTAACGTTACGTGCTTATGTGACATTTTGAACTAATGAATGTTATGATGTTATGTGCCTTATGTGTATGTATGTTATGTGAATGTTACACGAACCCAAACCGCACATCATGACCCGAACCGCACAACACTACAATCGAGTGCACAAGCCCTTTGGGCCACACCTTGTTCACGGACCCATTAGGCAGCCGAGTGGGCTCGGCCCACTCCCCACTCGCAAACACAAAACCTTTTGGTAAGGGTTTGATTCTCATTGTTGTTACAAATCACACACACACACAAACCCTAGACACCTCTCTCTCGTTGCTTGGAACCCGACGGCGATAACCCTCTTGGTGATCGAAGATCAAGTACTCGGATCACCTTCTCCTTCGTAGATCATTCCTTGTTTCGGATCAATCCCTTGTTCCCATTCTATTCGGTTAGTATGGTGATTATATGATTGATTATTGTGTATTGGATGATGAGGTTTAATGTTCATGATAATCGGTTTGCATGCATAGTATATATAAATCATTGTAGATTTGAAAATAGTATGATGTTAGGAATCGGGTGTTTGATTAATTGGTTGAATTATTTTGTGGTTATGCTAGTGTGTATGCTAGTAATAGGAATCACTGTTAATGCGATTGAAGGTCTTGCATGTTTGATCATTGTTCATGATTACGTGTTGATTAGCTTAGGGTTCATGTGAATTTGATACTTGATTTCCTTGTTTGATCGATAATTGGTGGATTAGAAACTGTTAATTGATTCCTATAAATTTGGAAACGTGTTAAATGATTGTAACCGATATGCTAAGGTATGGAAATCAGGAAATCTGTTACAAATTGATAGCCACACGGTTGCGACTCGATACCTCCAGTTGCGACTCGAGATCTCACACCAACACAGCAGCATGAGCCGAAACCATGGTTCCGAGTCCCGTTGCGACTCGAAACCTCATGGGTCGAGACCACGGTTGCGAGTCATGTTGCGACTCGAAACCGGACCATGACAACTCGAGACCAGCTCCCTTGCGACTCGAGAACACCCCAGTTGCGAGTCCCGTTGCGACTCAAGACGGACTATATGTTATTGGATTCTCACTGTTGCAAGCCCAACTGATTTGGGCCGAACACTTGGATTCTGTTTAACTGATTGTTATTGGACTGCTATGAAATACGTGTGAATTGCCATGATCAATACGTGTTAGTAACCAACGTGCTTTATACAAACCTGACTTGTATAATAACCATGATAGGACGTGGTTGACCATTTACTAGCTTACCTGTACTCTTTGTGTATCTGCCGAGCAAACCAAGGTGAGTTCACACAGCCAAGGCATGGGATTCCCGGGTGGGAATTGGGTTGGAAATGTTGATGTGGAATGATTACTCGTACTTACGCAAACACTAGACTATAGACCATCGTCCTCAGGATAGTTAGGACACGTTACGTAAAGCCTACGTAACCCAGTATTTGCCATTTGTCTCCCGGGTCGGGAGGACACGTTACGTAAAGCCTACGTAACCCAATACCTTCTACTGTCTTCCGGGTCGGAAGGACACGCTGCGTAAAGCCTACGTAGCCCCCCACGCGTACCACTGTCCTCGGGGAAGGGCACGTCACGTAAAGCCTACGTGACCCAGTACGTATTCCTGTTCTCGGTTTAAGAAGAACACATGGTTGCCCTAGTCTAGTAAGTACCACTGATGAGAAGCCCTCATTAGTAAGGATAAATGTGGGAAGCCCCCACCGGTAATATAAACACAAGGTTTGGGAAGCCCCCACCTTTAGTACACACTAGTATGGGAAGCCCCCACTAGTTAAACTTACGCACTATGTTATGAACTTACTTTCTGTGAACTCGCTCAACTAGTTTGTTGATTATTTGCTGCATGCCTTGCAGGACCTTAGGTACATTATGGAGCTTGCACAAGGAGGAGCAGGTCGTTGTGGGATACGGATCACGAGTGATATCTGAACTTATAACTATTTTGAGTTTACATTACTATGCTTCCGCTACTTAAAATGTTTGGTTTTGAAACATCAATCATGTCATGATGAATTACATTAATTACTTTTATTATTAAATGCTATGATTGATATGATTGATGGCTTGATCCTGGTCATGTCACGCCTCCAAGCGGTGGTACTCCGCGGGTGGATTTTGGGGGTGTGACAGATTGGTATCAGAGCCATTGGTTATAGAGAACTTGGTTTTAATATGGGAAAACGTTTTTATTAAAACCAGACTATAACCAGAACAGTGCTCTCAACGATCCACAACGACGCTTCGCTCCACGTGCAAGACTCGACATCCTAGGTAATAAGGTTTATGTTTATTGCCTGTTTGCTAGAACTGCTCAGAACTTTGCTCGCATTACGTTTAGATACACATGATACTATAGCATGAGAATCCCTACGTACTTACACTTTTCTGTCATCGCCCTACTCGCGAACCACTCTCACTTACGTTACCTTTTTACTATGAAGATCATGTCTGGACGAATCAACATGACTCAAGCCCAGCTAGAGGCTCTCGTTCAAGCTCAAGTTGCTGCGGCACTTGCAGCTGCTCAAGCAGGTAGTATACCCTGCAGTATAGATTTGTACTAGGATCCTTAGATCCTGTAGTAACTCTCGTATTTAAACTTTGCCCTATTCGTACACAATAGGTCAACCAGCGCAGCAAGTTTGCACCTTTAAGAACTTCATGGACTGTCGTCCAAGTACCTTCAGCGGCACCGAGGGGGCAGTGGGACTCCTCCACTGGTTCGAAAAGCTAGAATCAGTATTCGAAATGTGCGAGTGCCCTGAGGCTCGCAAGGTCAAGTGTCACGGCCCCCGACCCGGTTTGACCCGTTTCAGGAGCCGCGGGACAGAAATCCTGCGGTATTTAATTTAGGCGACAGCGGAAGTCTTTTAAAACAGGATCTTTAGTATTGAAACTGCTCATTACATAATTTAGGGATAAAACCCAGTAATTTACAATAATGTGATTTCCATGGAAATCTTTATTTTTAAAACATGTTCCTTTATTTATTTACACTGAGCCACTTTTCTAAGCTGGTAGTGCTTCCTGGCACTTTTCTTTGCTCATAACAGATTACCTGAAACATGTTTGAAAAAGGTTTTGTCAACGGGGAAATACTGAGTGAGTTCATTCAGTTTTTTTTTTAGGAAATGACCCATAGTTATAAATTACAGCATAAGAGCGATTACAATGGTTTACATCTTTATTTTTATCTGGCTTTCTGCCACAATGGTGACAAGTCACAATGGTGACGATGGTCATACCACTATTAGGTTAATGAACTCTAATAGTGACGTTTCTCCCTAGTAGGTCAATGAACCTAACTGGGAGAAATAGTAATGTGCACAATACCCCACTAACCAATAAATCAAGATATCCACGACTTAGTCCCTGTAATTATAACACTTTGAAAATAATTTGGAGTATTGTAAAACAGTTGATAAAAAGAAGAATGACTCACATTGCAGATTTAACGAGCAGTGTATAAGCCTACTGATTAGCCTTGATTATTTCTAATTTAACAATAATGTACACAAAACAGGATTAGTGATCAATACAGCAGTTACGATAATTTCCCGAGATCAAATACTCGCAATGAATGACCAAGTGCAATACTTCAATTCATTTATCAAAATGACAAACGACAAAGTATAGTACTTCAACTCGTGTATCGAATTATCGACAACGACAAAGTACAATGCTTCGGCTCATTTATCGGATTACCGACAAACGATAAAGCATAGCCCAATGTGGGCGGCACTTAGACATTCTTTGAATATATTGATTCCGGAAACTGAATCGTAATAGCGATCGAGTAATTACCCTGTTCTGCGGCAGCGATTCGATAATTGTGTGTGTGTGTTGGACTGTTTTGCTTATAACTCGATCTACGTAACTCCGATTTTCGTCGTTCCAGTGCCAAAATTCAAGTCCCAACCCCTGCTATTTATACTGAGATTTTGACACCGTCGCGTAGCGCGAGGGGGTACCCCCTTAGGCGTCGCGCTACGCGAGTGACCACCCTATTTTCATAGGGTAGCCCTTCGTGCAGGTAGGCTTGCTGTGTTGTCAGTTTCTTAAAATTCGATTTTTACAATTAGTTATGAAGATAATCGTTGGCTAGGGTTTATCCCCCCCTGAGTTTTAGGGGCCCTGATCCTGATTCTGAAAATTCTGAAAATTTTAGGGTTTGTGTAGAATCACTTGGGTGTCTCAATTAGAGTTTCCTTAATAGCTAATTACTATCCTAATTAGGGATTTTAGTGACAGTTGTTACATCCTCCCCACCTTAAGAAAAATCTCGTCCTCGAGATTCACTGAAATAGATGAGGGTATTTTTACTTCATCTCTGATTCCAGTTCCCAAGTGTATTTTGGTCCTCTTTTGGATTCCCATTTGACTTTCACTAGCACTAGTCGTTTGTGTTTTGAAAAACTTAATTTTCCGATCTTCTATTTGTAGGGGTTTCTCTATCATTTATCTCTATATCTTGAAGAGGTATTACCAAGGATTCGCCTGATAGACGTTTCTTGAGATTGGATACATGAAACACATCATGTACTTCAGCTAATTCTTCTGGTAGTTGTAAATGATAAGCTACTGGTCCTATGCGTTGGATTACTGGTAATGGTCCTACATATAAGAGACTTAGCTTCTTCTCTTATCGAATTTATAAATTCCTTTCCAAGGAAATATTTTCAATAGCATTTTGTCTCCAACTCGGACTTCGACGGCTTTTGTTTATTATTTGTATAGTTCTTCTAACCGTCTTCAGCCTTTCCTTCGTGATACTAAATATTACAGTCGTAATCATCGAGGATTTCCCTTTTTCCTCATGTTTAATTCTTGTTGCTCAAATATGTATCTTAAATTCTTATGACCCATATGGATAGTAAGCTTGCTTAGATAATGTTTCCTAATCTTAAGGATAATTTGTGGTTTCTAATTTTTTTTTGCTTACAAGTGGTAAGGCTTTCTTCGTGCTTTTGCAATTGCCTTGATGCATACACAATTACCTTTTTGTGTCGCATTACCATATATCCAAATTTTAACTTTGAAGCATTACCGTATACTTTAAAATCTTCTGTTCCTTCTGGTAAGGCTAGCTAGAGGCTTCTTTTTGTTTAGGTTCTTATTTAGAATTAACTGTGTTAACTTAGGTAAGGATGTATCTATCTGAAAGAATTCTTAATAAACTGCCTATAGTATCCGGCTAAATTTACAAAATACTTACTTTCCATTTAAAGATTGCGAACTCTTCCATTGCTATCTTAGCAGGATCTAAGTGAATATCTTCATGATTTATCATGTGACCTTACGTGGTTTATTTCCTATAATCATAAATACTTCTCCGGCGGTTACCTGGATTTTTTTTTTTTATAAAGTTCTTATCACAGAGAATTCGAGTAGGGTTGGCTACTAACCAATCTATTTCTAACACAACATTAAACTTGGCTAATTTCATAGGAATTAGGTTAGCGAAGAATTATATGACCAGAGAGTTCTATATTTTCCTTTTTTTTTTTTTTTTGCCTGTTTTGATTGTAAAGATTTGTCTAAGTTAAGAGTTTAGCAGAATGAAGTATTTTATAAAACTTTAGTGTGCATCAGATTCAGTTAATACTTTTTGTGTAAACGTTGTAACCTAGGACGTACCGGCTATTACATCTGGAATAAGCTCTGTTTCCTGAGCAGTCAATTGAAAGGCTCTTGCATTCCTTTTTGCTTCTTCTGCAGGTTTGGCTTTAGTGTCAGATGATTTGTTCAGTTTTGGACAATTTGGCCTAAGATGTCCAGTTTCTCCACAGTTGTAACAAACTGAAAATTTCTTCCTCCTGCAGTCTTCTTCCTGATGCCCCGGAATTTTGCAAAAATTGCAGTATCCTTTGCATCTTCCAAAATGCTTCCTTTTGCAAAAATTGCAAAATGAACTAGTAGAAGATTGCCCATTCCCTCCTTTCTTAAAATCGTTATGGTTATCCGAACGGATTACCTGGGTAATCTTTTGGGCTACTTCCTTCCTTCTATTTTCTTCTCTTGTCCGTACTAGTTCGTCAGTCAGAGTATTGGCTAAATCTACCGCATCATCAATCGTGCGAGGTTTCGCAGCCTTGACGATGTTACGGATTTCAGAAATCAATCCCCAAATATATCGAGAAATAAGTACTGGCTCTGGCGAAGCCAGGGTTGGTACTACTCGAGCATATTCGAAGAATGTCGTAGTATACTTTCGACAATCTACATCAACCATTCGGTGGGTTAAAAACTTGTTTGTCATTTGTTCCTTTTCATATTCGGGACAGAATTTTCTTTCTACCAAGCTTTTAAATTCTTCCCAGTTCATAGCATACGCCATTCTTCTTCCTTTTGATTGTAACACCGTATTCCACCATTCTAGCGCTCCTTCTTTGAAAAGATTTGACGCGTACATGACCTGATCATCCTGAGCACATTTACTTATGGCAATTACTGCCTCAGTTTTCTCTAACCAACGTAGTGCCGCAGTCGCTCCTTCGTTGCCTGCAAACTCAGATGGTTTACAAGCAAGAAATTCCTTGTAAGTGCAACCAGGCGTTGCAACTTTCATTTTCTTAGGGAGCGGCGCTGGTTGTGGTTCATTGTCATGATTAACATGATCATTGCCTCCGTTTACGCTATTACTGAAGTTATCTTCAGAAATACGTTTGCTAGGAACGGGTTGTTGTGGTTCTATTGGATTTTTAACAGCAGCAACGATGGCTGGAATAGCGTTGGCTATCCCTTGAGCTATCATTGTTGGAATAGTGTTGGCTATCCCTTGAGCAACGATATTTTCTATATCCTGCCTAGTCATATATTGATCCCCCGGTTGTTGCTCAGAATCATTAACCTCATTAACTGGTTCATTATTAGCGTTTTCCATTTGACAACTAAGTTATAGATAAATAATTAGTATACAAGAAATAATTCAATATTACACTTAATTGCACATAATCACGTATACGAACAAAATTTGTAAATTTTCTAAAATTTCATGCTTCTATATACAACCGTTTTATTATTTATCTTACACATACTGATTTTACTATTATTATTACATAATAGTAGTTTCATAAATCCCCTATTCTTTTTGTCAACGATATTCTAGTAACTGCGTTCCCTCTTATCGTAGTTCCAGGAGATCTGTCCCCCAATCTCTTGGATCCTATTCCCAGTATCCATTAGTTCTTTACCAAAGCGAAGTTCAGTCTTATTCTTGTTACTCATTGGTGGATTTGGTAAAGGTTCTAGATGGAACTTGAGGAAAAAGCTTATAGGGATAGTTTTGTAACTGTATTTCGTTAATCAACCATTCGTCTATTTGCGAGTGAATTGAAGCGTTTGGAATAGCTGGTTCTAAGTTCATTGGTAGTTGTGTTTCAAGAGAGCGATTTTCATTAACAGGCTTAATAGTATTATGGCTTGCCATTATAGAATCTAACTCTTCCTGAGATGGTAACTTTTCAATTTGCCAAGAACTTTCCCCAATTTCTATTTCCTTGGGTTTCTCGAAAGGTAAAGCATTAAATTCTATAGGTTCTTCTATGTCTGGTATATATCTATTGAAATCTCTGGAAACTTCTATTCTTACTGGATAGAGATTTAAATTCTGAAGGGCCTCAGACAAGTTACTCATGCTGTTTAGCAAAATAGACATAGTCAGAATAAAATTTATAGAAAACTTTTCAAATATTAGTTCCTACTGGGTACTATTGGAATTTACATCATACGAGGTTTTATTTGAAAATTTTATGATTTTCTTGATAAGACTTCTAGACTGTAGATAATAAAAGTACTAATACTTGAGTCAAATTATTTAAGAATTTGTATGACTTACTATATTGACTAACATATAAAGATCTGCTCATATTGTACACAATTAGTCAAATAATCACAAATAGCAATTAATGGAAATTAAGTATTTTCTAAATACTTAATTGGCTTAAATCAGTGGCTTGAGAAGTGGCTCTGATACCACCTTATTTCTGTCACGGCCCCCGACCCGGTTTGACCCGTTTCAGGAGCCGCGGGACAGAAATCCTGCGGTATTTAATTTAGGCGACAGCGGAAGTCTTTTAAAACAGGATCTTTAGTATTGAAACTGCTCATTACATAATTTAGGGATAAAACCCAGTAATTTACAATAATGTGATTTCCATGGAAATCTTTATTTTTAAAACATGTTCCTTTATTTATTTACACTGAGCCACTTTTCTAAGCTGGTAGTGCTTCCTGGCACTTTTCTTTGCTCATAACAGATTACCTGAAACATGTTTGAAAAAGGTTTTGTCAGCGGGGAAATACTGAGTGAGTTCATTCAGTTTTTTTTAGGAAATGACCCATAGTTATAAATTACAGCATAAGAGCGATTACAATGGTTTACATCTTTATTTTTATCTGGCTTTCTGCCACAATGGTGACAAGTCACAATGGTGACGATGGTCATACCACTATTAGGTTAATGAACTCTAATAGTGACGTTTCTCCCTAGTAGGTCAATGAACCTAACTGGGAGAAATAGTAATGTGCACAATACCCCACTAACCAATAAATCAAGATATCCACGACTTAGTCCCTGTAATTATAACACTTTGAAAATAATTTGGAGTATTGTAAAACAGTTGATAAAAAGAAGAATGACTCACATTGCAGATTTAACGAGCAGTGTATAAGCCTACTGATTAGCCTTGATTATTTCTAATTTAACAATAATGTACACAAAACAGGATTAGTGATCAATACAGCAGTTACGATAATTTCCCGAGATCAAATACTCGCAATGAATGACCAAGTGCAATACTTCAATTCATTTATCAAAATGACAAACGACAAAGTATAGTACTTCAACTCGTGTATCGAATTATCGACAACGACAAAGTACAATGCTTCGGCTCATTTATCGGATTACCGACAAACGATAAAGCATAGCCCAATGTGGGCGGCACTTAGACATTCTTTGAATATATTGATTCCGGAAACTGAATCGTAATAGCGATCGAGTAATTACCCTGTTCTGCGGCAGCGATTCGATAATTGTGTGTGTGTGTTGGACTGTTTTGCTTATAACTCGATCTACGTAACTCCGATTTTCGTCGTTCCAGTGCCAAAATTCAAGTCCCAACCCCTGCTATTTATACTGAGATTTTGACACCGTCGCGTAGCGCGAGGGGGTACCCCCTTAGGCGTCGCGCTACGCGAGTGACCACCCTATTTTCATAGGGTAGCCCTTCGTGCAGGTAGGCTTGCTGTGTTGTCAGTTTCTTAAAATTTGATTTTTACAATTAGTTATGAAGATAATCGTTGGCTAGGGTTTATCCCCCCCTGAGTTTTAGGGGCCCTGATCCTGATTCTGAAAATTCTGAAAATTTTAGGGTTTGTGTAGAATCACTTGGGTGTCTCAATTAGAGTTTCCTTAATAGCTAATTACTATCCTAATTAGGGATTTTAGTGACAGTTGTTACATCAAGTTTGCCACCGGCACGTTGGAAGGAATCGCGCTAACCTGGTGGAACGCGCAGGTGCAAATTCTGGGGTTGGCAGCTGCTAACGCCACACCCTGGAACGATTTTAAGGAACTTATCAAGAGGGAGTATTGCACGCGTGAAGATATTCACAAGTTGGAAGACGAGCTGTATAATTTGAAAATGGTTGGATCAGAGATCGAAGCGTATACTAAACGGTCGAATGAGCTGGCCGTACTGTGCCCAACTATGGTAGACCCTCCATACAAGCGCATCGAGATGTATCTCAAGGGGTTGGCACCAGAAATCCAGAGCCATGTTACCTCGGCTAACCTCGACAACATCCAGGAAATCCAGCGTCTCGCTCATCGCATCACCGACCAGGCAGTGGATCAGAATAAACTGCCTAAGCGTGTCAACGCTACTGCTACAGTCACTCCTTCAGCTACTCCTGCTACTACTAGCGAAAGCAAAAGAAAATGGGATGGAGATTCCAGCAGGGGTTCAGCGACTGTTCAGCCACAAGCTCATCAGCAGAAGATTGACCACTATCAGAGTCCCAATCAGCAATCCTCTGGTGGTCACAGACAGAGGAGATATCAGGGAAGTCAACCCAAGTGTCATAATTGCCACAGACATCACAATGGCCCGTGTAACAAAGGTCGTTGTCAAAGGTGTCTTAAAATGGGTCACGAGGCCAAAGACTGTAGGAGTCCACGGCCTGCGAATCAGAATCAGCAGCCTCAGCAACCAGCTCCACAGAACCAGCAGCAGCAGCCACAGCGTGGAAACCGGGGATGTTTTCAGTGTGGGGCTGAAGGTCATTTCAAACGCGACTGCCCTCAGTTGAACCAGAATCGCAACAATAATCACCAGGGCAACGGGAATAACAACAACGGGGGAAACAACAACAACGGCAATGAAGCTCGTGGTCGTGCATTCGTACTAGGTCGAGGCGACGCAGTGAACGATCCCAATGTGGTTATGGGTAAGTTTCTCCTCGACAATATTTACGTTACTGTTTTGTTTTATTCGGGTGCGGATACAAGCTATATGTCTGTGAAAATGTGTCAACTGCTAAAACGTGCACCAACACTTTTACCCACCAAACATGTAGTAGAGTTAGCTAACGGTAAAAGTCTAGAAGCCACGCACGTAGTTCAGGGTTGTAATCTTATCCTAGCTGGCCAAGCCTTCTCTATTGATCTCATTCCCATAGTATTGGGTAGCTTCGACGTCGTGATTGGGATGGATTGGCTATCCCAACACCAGGCAGAAATCTTATGCAGTGAGAAGATAATTCGTATTCCACGTTCTAGTCAAGGACCTCTCGAAGTTCAAGGCGACAAGAGTGGTGCAGTGGTTGGCATCATCTCTTTCTTGAAGGCTCAGAAATGCTTACGTAAGGGTCACACAGCCATTTTGGCTCTTGTTTCAAATGCATCGACGAAGGGAAAGGAACTGGAGGATATACCGGTTGTACGTGACTTTCCTCAGGTATTTCCTGAAGACTTACCTGGCTTACCGCCTCATCGTCAGGTCGAATTTCAGATCGAGCTCGCTCCAGGAGCAGCACCCATAGCTCGCGCACCATACCGTCTAGCTCCATCAGAATTGGAGGAACTGTCAAAACAGCTACAAGAACTCTTGGAAAAGGGCTTCATTCGTCCAAGCTCTTCGCCTTGGGGAGCTCCAGTGCTTTTCGTGAAAAAGAAGGACGGTACGTTCAGAATGTGCATAGACTACAGGGAACTCAACAAGGTGACGGTGAAGAACCGTTATCCTCTCCCACGCATAGACGACTTATTCGACCAGTTGCAAGGGTCGTGCTACTATTCGAAGATAGATTTGAGGTCGGGGTACCATCAGCTGAGAGTCCGGGATGAGGACGTCTCCAAGACTGCATTCAGAACTTGTTATGGTCACTACGAGTTTCTTGTCATGCCGTTCGGGTTAACGAACGCGCCTGCTGTATTTATGGATCTTATGAACAGGGTGTGCAAACCCTATCTCGACAAGTTCGTCATAGTATTCATCGACGACATTCTAATCTACTCCAAGAGTCAGGAGGAACACGAGCAGCATCTTCGTCTTATTTTGGAACTCCTTCGAAAGGAACAGTTGTACGCCAAGCTTTCTAAATGCGACTTCTGGCTTCGTGAAGTCCATTTCTTAGGCCACGTAGTAAACAAGGATGGGATCCATGTCGATCCATCCAAGGTAGATTCGATCAGAAACTGGCCTGCACCACGAACGCCGACAGAAATACGCCAATTCTTGGGTTTGGCGGGTTACTACAGACGGTTTATCAAGGATTTCTCGAAGATCACGCAACCACTTACACTACTGACACAGAAGGGTGTCACCTACCGTTGGGGCAACACGCAGGAAACTGCTTTTCAGTATCTAAAGGATAGGCTTTGCAGCGCACCTATTCTCTCATTGCCAGAGGGCACGGATGATTTCGTGGTATATTGTGATGCATCCATCCAGGGTCTTGGATGTGTATTGATGCAACGGGATAAGGTTATTGCCTACGCCTCTCGTCAACTCAAGGTTCATGAACGGAACTACACGACGCACGATCTAGAGCTGGGAGCTGTTGTTTTCGCGCTTAAGATATGGCGACACTACCTGTACGGTACCAGGTGCACGATTTACACCGATCACAGGAGTCTCGAGCATATCCTTAAGCAGAAGGATTTGAACATGCGTCAACGACGATGGGTTGAGCTACTGAACGATTACGAATGCGCTATCAAGTACCATCCAGGCAAAGCCAATGTCGTGGCTGACGCCCTTAGTCGAAAAGACACTTTACCACGGCGCGTGCGAGCGCTACAGCTTACGATTCAGTCTAGCCTTCCTGCACAGATACGAGAGACTCAGGCAGAAGCATTGAAACCGGAAAACGTCAAGGCTGAAGCCTTACGCGGCTCACGACAGCAAATGGAAAAGAAGGCAGACGGCGCCTACTATGTAACGGGGCGTATTTGGGTCCCACTCTATGGCGGTCTACGCGAACTTGTAATGGATGAAGCTCACAAGTCTCGCTATTCGGTACATCCAGGGTCGGATAAAATGTACCACGACATCAGCACTACTTATTGGTGGCCTAGCATAAAGGCCCACATCGCTACGTACGTTGGAAAATGTTTGACCTGTGCGAGAGTCAAGGTCGAATATCAGAAACCAGCTGGCCTGCTTCAACAGCCTAAGATACCGCAATGGAAATGGGAAGAAATTTCCATGGATTTCGTTACAGGCCTACCTAGATCCCAGCGGGGGAATGATACCATATGGGTGATCGTGGATCGACTCACCAAGTCTGCACACTTCCTACCTATAAAGGAAACGGATAAGTTCTCCACTCTCGCAGACATCTATCTTAAAGAAGTTGTTTCGAGGCACGGGGTGCCCACATCTATCATTTCGGATCGCGATGCACGATTCACGTCAGAGCTATGGCAAGCGATGCACAAATCTTTCGGCTCACGGTTAGACATGAGCACAGCATATCATCCTCAGACGGATGGGCAGTCTGAGCGTACGATCCAAACGCTTGAAGACATGCTTCGGGCATGCGTTATAGACTTCGGCAACGGCTGGGAAAAGCACCTCCCTTTGGTGGAGTTCTCATACAATAATAGTTATCACACCAGCATTCAAGCCGCTCCATTCGAGGCATTGTACGGGCGTAAATGCCGGTCACCTCTCTGTTGGGCAGAGGTGGGGGATAGTCAGATCACGGGTCCAGAGATAGTAGTGGACGCCACAGAAAAGATTGCACAGATACGACAACGCATGGCGGCAGCACGCGACCGTCAGAAAGCCTACGCGGACAAGCGTAGAAAGCCTTTGGAATTTCAGGTCGGGGACCGGGTGTTATTAAAAGTTTCACCCTGGAAGGGTGTGGTTCGTTTTGGCAAACGGGGCAAACTGAATCCGCGATACGTCGGACCATTCGAAATCATAGAAAAGATTGGCAAAGTAGCATACAAGCTAAACCTACCAGCTGAACTCGGGGCAGTTCACAATGTCTTTCATGTTTCGAACTTAAAGAAGTGCCTATCAGATGAAACCCTCATCATTCCTTTTAAGGAACTCACTATCGACGAGCGGTTGCAGTTCGTCGAGGAACCAGTAGAAATCACGGACCGGGATGTGAAGGTCCTCAAAAGCAAGAGAATCCCTCTTGTTCGAGTTCGTTGGAACTCCAAACGTGGCCCAGAGTACACCTGGGAACGCGAAGACAGGATGACAGAAAAGTACCCCCAGTTATTCGAAACCAATGCTACCACTACTGAGGCTGAAGCTACTACTTCGGAATTTCGGGACGAAATTCCAGATCAATGGGGGGAGGATGTGACACCCCAGGAAAATCAGTGAACAATACAGTTTACCTAGCTTCCTCAGTGAGTGCATACCAAATTTCGGGACGAAATTTCCAATTAGTTGGGGATAATGTGACAACTCGGACTTTAGACTTGCTTAGATGTAACGTTACGTGCTTATGTGACATTTTGAACTAATGAATGTTATGATGTTATGTGCCTTATGTGTATGTATGTTATGTGAATGTTACACGAACCCAAACCGCACATCATGACCCGAACCACACAACACTACAATCGAGTGCACAAGCCCTTTGGGCCACACCTTGTTCACGGACCCATTAGGCAGCCGAGTGGGCTCGGCCCACTCCCCACTCGCAAACACAAAACCTTTTGGTAAGGGTTTGATTCTCATTGTTGTTACAAATCACACACACACACAAACCCTAGACACCTCTCTCTCGTTGCTTGGAACCCGACGGCGATAACCCTCTTGGTGATCGAAGATCAAGTACTCGGATCACCTTCTCCTTCGTAGATCATTCCTTGTTTCGGATCAATCCCTTGTTCCCATTCTATTCGGTTAGTATGTTGATTATATGATTGATTATTGTGTATTGGATGATGAGGTTTAATGTTCATGATAATCGGTTTGCATGCATAGTATATATAAATCATTGTAGATTTGAAAATAGTATGATGTTAGGAATCGGGTGTTTGATTAATTGGTTGAATTATTTTGTGGTTATGCTAGTGTGTATGCTAGTAATAGGAATCACTGTTAATGCGATTGAAGGTCTTGCATGTTTGATCATTGTTCATGATTACGTGTTGATTAGCTTAGGGTTCATGTGAATTTGATACTTGATTTCCTTGTTTGATCGATAATTGGTGGATTAGAAACTGTTAATTGATTCCTATAAATTTGGAAACGTGTTAAATGATTGTAACCGATATGCTAAGGTATGGAAATCAGGAAATCTGTTACAAATTGATAGCCACACGGTTGCGACTCGATACCTCCAGTTGCGACTCGAGATCTCACACCAACACAGCAGCATGAGCCGAAACCATGGTTGCGAGTCCCGTTGCGACTCGAAACCTCATGGGTCGAGACCACGGTTGCGAGTCATGTTGCGACTCGAAACCGGACCATGACAACTCGAGACCAGCTCCCTTGCGACTCGAGAACACCCTAGTTGCGAGTCCCGTTGCGACTCGAGACGGACTATATGTTATTGGATTCTCACTGTTGCAAGCCCAACTGATTTGGGCCGAACACTTGGATTCTGTTTAACTGATTGTTATTGGACTGCTATGAAATACGTGTGAATTGCCATGATCAATACGTGTTAGTAACCAACGTGCTTTATACAAACCTGACTTGTATAATAACCATGATAGGACGTGGTTGACCATTTACTAGCTTACCTGTACTCTTTGTGTATCTGCCGAGCAAACCAAGGTGAGTTCACACAGCCAAGGCATGGGATTCCCGGGTGGGAATTGGGTTGGAAATGTTGATGTGGAATGATTACTCGTACTTACGCAAACACTAGACTATAGACCATCGTCCTCAGGATAGTCAGGACATGTTACGTAAAGCCTACGTAACCCAGTATTTGCCATTTGTCTCCCGGGTCGGGAGGACACGTTACGTAAAGCCTACGTAACCCAATACCTTCTACTGTCTTCCGGGTCGGAAGGACACGCTGCGTAAAGCCTACGTAGCCCCCCACGCGTACCACTGTCCTCGGGGAAGGGCACGTCACGTAAAGCCTACGTGACCCAGTACGTATTCCTGTTCTCGGTTTAAGAAGAACACATGGTTGCCCTAGTCTAGTAAGTACCACTGATGAGAAGCCCTCATTAGTAAGGATAAACGTGGGAAGCCCCCACCGGTAATATAAACACAAGGTTTGGGAAGCCCCCACCTTTAGTACACACTAGTATGGGAAGCCCCCACTAGTTAAACTTATGCACTATGTTATGAACTTACTTTCTGTGAACTCGCTCAACTAGTTTGTTGATTATTTGCTGCATGCCTTGCAGGACCTTAGGTACATTATGGAGCTTGCACAAGGAGGAGCAGGTCGTTGTGGGATACGGATCACGAGTGATATCTGAACTTATAACTATTTTGAGTTTACATTACTATGCTTCCGCTACTTAAACAATGTTTGGTTTTGAAACATCAATCATGTCATGATGAATTACATTAATTACTTTTATTATTAAATGCTATGATTGATATGATTGATGGCTTGATCCTGGTCATGTCACGCCTCCAAGCGGTGGTACTCCGCGGGTGGATTTTGGGTGTGTGACAACAAATACTGTGGGTAGTTGGTAGATATCAGAAACATTGTAATTCCCCTTAATACTGTAAATTATAATAAACGAGTCGTTTTAGTAAACTGAATGATTCACTCAGTATTTCCCCGCTGACAAAACCTTTTTCAAACATGTTTCAGGTGATCTATTGTAATTCAGGAAAAGTGCTGGGAAGCAGTGCAGGCTTAAAGTAGTGGCTCATTATAAAATGAAGAAATATGTTTTGTAAAAATAAAGATTTCTCAGTAAAACCTTATTATTGTAAATTATCGGGGTTTTATCCCGAATTGTGAAATAAAATAATCGGGAAAAGTTTTTAGCTTTAAAACGATCCTGATGATAAAATTCCGCTGCTAAAATCACATAAATAAATATCACGGGATTTCTGTCCCGCGGCTCCTGAAACGGGTCAAACCAGGTCGGGGGCCGTGACAGAAATGAGGTGGTATCAGAGCCACTGAGTTAAGCTAATTAAGTATTTAGAGATACTTAATTTTTTCCTGATTACTATTATGTGATTATGTGTTTTATTAAACTGATTATTTGTTAGTTACAGTATGGGTAAGCAAAAGCTACAAGATATCTATCTTAAATTAGATAGGTCAGTCTATGAAGAGGGAAGTTCATCTTCAAAACTCCCTACAATTCCTGAAGAAGGAATATTTGTGCGAAAAGCACAATATGAAAAACCGCTTTCTCCTAGAAAAAGGAGTATGATTATTAAGAAAAGTAAAGAGCAAATCCGAGAAAAGAGGATTAAGAGGGAAACCCAGGAATTAATCAATAAATCACCTTGGGAAGACAAGCTAGACGAGAAATGGGCAAATTTATATATGTTAGCTACAGTAGCAGAACATGCAAATCTTTAAAAACCCTAAGTCTAGTAATAGCACTTCCCAGTAAATAAATAAATAAATCCGAGTGTGTTCTTTCCTGTTATTTTGTACAAATAGTGTGCAATAAAACTTTGATGTTTATTTGTTAAACTTTGTTCCAAAGTTTTAACTTAGTATTTTTGTGCATTTTGCATATATGCTACACAGCATGAATGAGATATCTGAAGCCTTTCAGAACCTCGATCTTTACCCGGTGAATGTAGAAGTTTCCCAAGATTTCACTGGATACTTTGCTGATGTGGAACAACCTGTAGAATTCAATGCTCCACCCTTGACAAAGCCAAAACGAAAGAAAAGAAAGAATTATGTATGGGGTAGTCGTATCCATAGGAAAAAGCCAGCTCCGAAACTTCCTAAAATAAACAACCCTTTAGGAAAAGGAAAAGGAATTGTAATCAAAGAGAGTTCTAAACAGCAAGAGATGGAACCTGAAGTCAAGAAAGATTCTAGGCAAATGGAAAAACAGTTTGAAGAATATTCTAAAGATATAGAAATGGAAGTAGGACAAGGTTCTAGACCAACTCAGATAGAAATTGGAGAAAGCTCCAACCAAAACCAAAACGAGGGAATAACTTTTCAGGATGAAATAGATTTTCTATTGGCAAGCTGTGAAACTATTCAGCCTGTCAATACGAATGTTTTTACCTATCCTAGTGAAAATCCACTCCCTATGAACTTTGAACCAGCAATTCCAGAACCAATAGTCCACTCCCAACCTGTAGAAATGGATGAATGGTGGACAAATGATTGGCAATTTCAAAATATTGTCAACGACCCTTATTCCTTTTTTCCACAATTCGATCCAGAACCCCTACCTAATCCACCAATGAGTAACGAAAATATGGCGGAACTTCGTCATTTTGGTGAAGAGTTGATGGATGCAGGAAATAGAATCAGGGAGATAGGGGGACAAATTGCCTGGAAATATGATGAAAGGGAAATGCGTTTTTAGAACGACAAGTGGCAAGAGATAGGAAGGTGGTAAAACTATAGTTGTGTAATAGTAAAAGTAAATAGTAAAATCAGTCTGTAACATAACTACGAATAAAACCCTGTAAAATATTTGTGTGTAGTGATGCATACTATAACTGATATAAAATGAAATCGAGAAATCGATAGTTTTGACTATATGTGTATTGTAAATTGTCTGATTGTTTGTGTATAATTGCTATTTATCAAATACTAATAAAAAATTTATATATATATTATCAGATGGCAAATAGTGGTAATGAACCGGTAAATGAGGTTAATCAGTCAGAGCAACATCCAAGGAATCAATATATGACTAGACAAGATATTGAAAATATTGTTGCTCAAGGAATAGCCAATGCCATTCCAGCATTCGTTGCTGCTGTAAAAAGTCCAAACGAACCGCAACATATCGTTCCTAGTAAACGTACTTCTGAAGATAACTTCAGTAATAGTATAAATGGGGGCAATAATCATAATAATGAATCCCAGCACACGCCGCTCCCTAAGAAACTGAAAGCTGCAACACCTGGTTGCACTTTCAAAGAATTCCTTGCTTGTAAACCCACTGAATTTGCAGGCAATGAAGGGGCAACTGCATCACTGGGTTGGTTAGAGAAAACCGAAGCAGTAATTGCAATAAGTAAGTGTGCCAAAGATGATCAGGTCATGTACGCATCAAATCTATTTAAAGAATGAGCACTCGAATGGTGGAACACAGTACTACAAGCTAAATGAAGAAATAGGGCTTATGCTATGACTTGGGAAGAATTTAAGAATCTTGTAGAAAGAAAATTTTGTCCTGAGTATGAAAAGGAACAAATGGCAAATAAGTTCCTAACTCATCGGATGTTAGGTGTGGATTGTCGTGGTTATACTTCGACATTCTTTGAATATGCTGGAGTGGTACCAACACTGGCTTCGCCAGAACCGGTACTCATTTCTCGCTATATTTGGGGATTAATTAGCGAAATTCGCAATATCGTTAAGGCTGCGAGACCTCACACTATTTGAATTAGCTAACACTCTGACTGATGAATTGATACGCACAAGAGATGAAGACAGGAAGAAGGAACTAGCTCAGAAAATTACCCAAGGATTTAGGGTGGGTAATAGTAGCTTCAAGAAAAGAGGAGCAGGGCAATCTTCAACTTTGCCATTCTGCAAAATTTGCAAAAAGAAACATTTTAGAAAATGTAATAAACTTTGCAATTTTTTCAAAACGATAGGACATCATGAAGAAAACTGCAGAAAGAAATCCATAATTTGTTACAATTGTGGAGAAGCCGGACATTTCAAGACAGAATGTCCTAAGTTAGTCAAACCAGTAGACAACAAAACCAAAGCGACCGAAGGAGCTACTAAGAAGAATGCCAGAGCATTCCAGCTAACCACTCAAGAAGCAGAGCTCATCCCGGATGTGATAGCCGGTACGTTTTTAGTTCAAGACGTTTATGCAAAAGTATTATTTGACTCTGGTGTAAACCAAAGTTTTATAAATACTTCATTCTGCCAAACTCTTAAGTTACCCTTAACTACCATTAGGCAGATTTTTACAGTCGAAACCGCAGATGGGAATTCAGTAAAAATCAATCAGGTTTTGCAAAAAGTAGGAATAGAACTTGCAGGTCATAAATTTATTGCAAACCTATTACCTATGAAATTAGCTGAATTTGATGTTGTGTTAGGAATGGATTGGTTAATAGCCAACCATGCTCAAATCATTTGTGATAAAAACTCTATAGAAATTCAATCACCTACTGGAGAAGTAATCATGATTACAGGAGATAAACCTCGAAAGCCACTGAAGTTCATATCAGTAATGAAAGTTGCTAATTATGAACGAAAACAAGGAATAGTATATATGATTTCAGTAATCATTAGTACTAAAGGAAAGGAACTTAAGGAAATTCCTGTAGTCTCAGAATACCTAGATATATTCCCAGAAGATTTACCTGGGTTACCACCAGATAGGGAGGTAGAATTTAGGATTCATCTAATTCCAGGAACTACACCGATAGCCAAGGCAACCTATCGATTAGCTCCTACCGAAATGCTAGAATTGAAGAAGCAATTAGATGAATTACTAAGCAAAGGATTTATACAACCTAGTTCATCCCCTTGGGGTGCACCAGTGTTGTTTGTGAAAAAGAAAGATGGATCGATGAGAATGTGTATCGATTATAGAGAGCTAAATAAGGTTACAATTAAGAATCGATACCCATTACCTAGGATTGATGATCTTTTCGATCAATTACAAGGCGCTAGGTACTTTTCTAAGATAGACTTGCGCTCCGGATATCATCAATTAAAAGTTCAAGAAGAAGATATACCTAAAACTGCTTTTAGAACTAGGTATGGACACTATGAGTTTACAGTCATGCCCTTTGGGTTAACTAATGCACCTGCAGCATTCATGGACATGATGAACAGAATCTGTAAACCATATTTGGATAAATTTGTAATTGTTTTCATAGACGATATACTTATTTATTCAAAAAGTCAGGACGAACATTGTCAGCACTTGCATGCACTCTTAACTTTGTTAAGAAAATAAAAATTGTATGCCAAATTTTCGAAGTGTGAATTTTGGCTACAAGAAGTGCAATTCTTAGGACACATGGTGAATCACGAAGGTATTCACGTAGATCCTGCTAAGATAGAAGCAATTACCAATTGGAAGGTTCCACAAACCGCAATGGAAATTAGAAGTTTTATAGGTTTAGCCGGATATTATAGACGGTTTATTAAGGATTTTTCCAAGATAGCTGTACCATCAACTAAGCTAACCTGTAAAGCCATTAAGTTTGAATGGGGACCTAAACAAGAAGAAGCCTTTAGAATTTTAAAGCAGAAATTAACCAATGCACCAATCTTAGCCTTACCAGAAGGAACAGAAGACTTTGAAGTAGATTGTGATGCTTCAAAATTAGGATTCGCATGTGTGTTAATGCAACGCAAGAAGGTAATTGCGTATGCTTCCAGACAATTGAAGAAGCACGAGGAAAACTATACAACTCATGATTTAGAATTAGGAGCTATAGTTTTTGCCCTTAAGATATGGAGACATTATCTGTATGGAAGTAAGTTTACTGTTTATACAGATCATAAAAGTTTAAAGTATATATTTGGGCAAAAAGAGTTAAATATGAGGCAAAGAAGATGGATGGAAATCCTAAGTGATTATGACTGTGATATTCAATATCACGAAGGAAAGGCAAACGTAGTCGCAGATGCCTTAAGTCGTAAGGATCATGAGAAGCAAAAGCGAGTCCGTGCTCTTAGAATAAATCCACAAGTAGATTTAATGGAACAATTGAAGGAAATTCAGGAAACGGCAATCAAGGACGATGCCGAAGGAATGAAAGGTTACCTAAAAGAATTGGAACAAGGAAATGATGGAATTTGGAAATTCCACAAAAGTAGAATTTGGGTACCTAAACAGGGAAATTTAAGATCAAAGATTTTAGAGGAAGCTCATAAATCTAGGTATACCGTACATCCAGGAAACAATAAGATGTACCAAGATTTAAGAAAGAATTTCTGGTGGATAGGAATGAAAAAGGATATAGCCGAATACGTATCTAAGTGTCTAACTTGTTCACAAGTTAAAGCCGAACACCAGAAACCTTCAGGTCTACTACAACAGTTGGAAATGCCTGTATGGAAATGGGAACTCATAACAATGGACTTTGTTACTAAGTTACCCAAAACCAGAAAAGGTAATGATACGATTTGGGTAATTGTGGACCGATTAACCAAATCTGCTCATTTTCTACCAATAAAGGAAACCTTTAGCATGGAAAGGTTAGCCAAGTTGTACGTAGATGAAATAGTATCCTTACATGGAGTCCCACTCTCCATTGTATCGGATAGAGATAGTCGTTTCACTTCCCGTTTCTGGACAAGCTTCCAAGAAGCAATGGGAACCCGACTCAATCTAAGCACTGCATATCATCCACAAACAGACGGACAAAGTGAAAGGACGATTCAAACTCTAGAAGACATGCTCCGAGCATGTGTAATTGACTTTGGTGGTAATTGGGATAACCATTTACCATTAATTGAATTCTCCTATAACAATAGTTATCACTCAAGCATCGAAGCCGCTCCATTCGAAGCACTGTATGGACGCAAGTGCAGAACTCCATGTTGGGCAGAAATAGGAGAAAGTCAATTATCAGGTCCAGAAATCGTACAAGAAACCACTGACAAGATAACTCAAATCAAGGAAAGATTAAAGACAGCCAGAGATCGTCAGAAAAGCTATGCAGACAATCGCCGCAAGCCACTAGAATTCCAGATAGGAGATAAAGTACTTTTGAAAGTATCTCCTTGGAAAGGAGTAGTACGATTCGGTAAGAAAGGAAAACTGAGTCCAAGATATGTTGGACCATTCCCAGTGATTCAACAAATAAGACCAGTAGCTTATCGCTTACAACTACCAGAAGAATTAGCTGGAGTACATGATGTATTTCATGTATCAAATCTCAAGAAATGTCTATCAGACGAATCCCTGGTAGTACCTCTTCAATATGTGGAGGTAAATAAAAAGCTGAAATTCATAGAGAAACCTTTACAAATAGAAGATCGAAAAGTCAAGTTTCTCAAGCACAAGCGATTAGTACTAGTGAAAGTCAAGTGGAATTCAAAGAGGGGACCAGAATATACTTGGGAACTGGAGTCAGAAATGAAGCGGAAATACCCTCATCTATTTCAATGAATCTCGAGGACGAGATTTTTCTTAAGGTGAGGAGGATGTAACAACTCTCATTAAAATCCATAATTAGGATGATAATTAGTCGATAAGAAAACCCTAATTGAGACACCCAAGTAATTCTGCACTAACCCTAAAATTTTCAGAATAATCGGAATCAGGATCAGGGCCCCTAAAACTCAGGGGGGGGGGGCAAACCCTAGTTGATATTTATCTATTTAATACGTTGTCACAATTGAAATTAAGAAAAGAGTTGAGTCATGCAAGCTAGTCCCGAACCCAGCTAGCTATATAATTAGACTGCACCCTTACGGACCGTAAGGGTAAATGGCATACGGTCCGTAAGCAAGGCTATTTTTCGGGTATAAATAGAGGACCTTGGGACTTGAACAGGGAAGTTAAAACGACGCTCATAAGTTCTGTGTACGTCGAATTATTACAAATACAGTCCAAAAAAACACACACTAAAATCACGAAGTGCTGCCGCAAAACAGGGTAATCACTCGATCGCTATTACGATTCATTTTCCGACTGATCAATATATCCAATGAATGTTTAAGTGCCGCCCACATTAGGGTGATACTTTGTCGTTCGTCGTTAATTCGATGGATGTTTAAGTATCGCACTTTGTCGTTCGTTGTGAGAATTTGATCTCGTGAGTTATCGTAACTGCTGTATTGATCACTAACCCGGTTTTGTGTGCATTATTATTTAAATTAGGTTCACAAGGCTAAAACCATATTCTGTCCGTGTTAAATCTGCAATGTGAGTCATTCTCTTTTTATCAACTGTTTTACAATACTCCAAATTATTTTCAGAATTATAATTACAGTGATTAAGTTTATGTAATCACCAAATTACAGCCAGTATGTGGGGTATTGTGCACATTACTACTGTTTTAATCACATTAGGTGGGCGAACCTAAAATTAAGTGATATACGTCATTCATTGGGGCAGCCAATGGTGATATGACCACAGTCACAGATCCGGTCGAGTGACAAATACTGTGGGTAGTTGGTAGATATCAGAAACATTGTAATTCCCCTTAATACTGTAAATTATAATAAACGAGTCGTTTTAGTAAACTGAATGATTCGCTCAGTATTTCCCCGTTGACAAAACCTTTTTCAAACATGTTTCAGGTGATCTATTGTAATTCAGGAAAAGTGCTGGGAAGCAGTGCAGGCTTAAAGTAGTGGCTCATTATAAAATGAAGAAATATGTTTTGTAAAAATAAAGATTTCTCAGTAAAACCTTATTATTGTAAATTATCGGGGTTTTATCCCGAATTGTGAAATAAAATAATCGGGAAAAGTTTTTAGCTTTAAAACGATCCTGATGATAAAATTCCGCTGCTAAAATCACATAAATAAATATCACGGGATTTCTGTCCCGCGGCTCCTGAAACGGGTCAAACCAGGTCGGGGGCCGTGACACAGTGGGTGGAAGAGGTGGTGGTGGCTGATTACGGTGATAGAGGTGGTGGAGGCGAATGATGGTGGCGTTGTCGCTGCCGTTACCGTCGTCGCTGTCGCTGTCGCTGCCGGCGCCGACTGTGAAATCAGCACCGATTTGAGGTAAAAACTATACCATTCTACTCGTATTCATGGCCTGAATAAAAGCCCTATAGTTTTTGAGTGGCAATCGTACCGATTGAATATGAATTTCTGAAATGAAATCACAGGGCGATTTCAAGGGTTTACACATGGAAGAAAGCACAGTGGGTAGAGTAGGTGGTGGTGGCTGATTACAGTGATAGAGGTGGTGGTGGCAGATGATGGTGGTTGGTGGTGGTTGTGGCAGTGGTGGCATGGCGGTGAAAGACGGCGAGGATGATGGGTTGGTGATGGAGGTGTTGATAGGCGGTGGGGTTTTATGGTGGTGGTGGAGATGAAGGTGGTGGTGGTTTAGAGAGAGAGAGAAGGGCCTGAAGGTGATGAACTGATGATGAAGAATGAATGTGGTAGGGATGTTTGGTTTTTATATTTTAAGAAAAAATATTTAATTAATTCATTTTATTTTACTTAAGGGTATTATAGTCATTTTACATAAACTTAACTGAGAAAACTAACAACCATCCATGTTAGGGACTATCCGGGAATGAAAATTGAAAAGTTGGGGACTATATAGGTAATTTTAGAAAGTTAGGGACTAAAGGTGAAAAAAAGGAAAACCACAGGGACTATCCGGGCATTTTTCTCTTTTAGTAATTAATTTGACAGTAAGGGTATTTTTGTCATTTCACATGCACCTAACACCAAAAACTAACACTCATCCACGCCAGTGACTATCCGGGAACGAAATTCAAAAACTTGGGGACTATAGGTGTAATTTTAGAAAGTTAGGGACTAGAGGTGAAAAATGGACAAACCACAGGGACTATCCGAGCATTTTTCTCCCCATTTTTATAACTAGATAGCTCAATTACCAAATAGTTATTATTTATAAAAGTAGGTAGAAAATTCCTTTTGTGTTTAATATTTATATAAGAGTAAATTACAAGTTTTGTCCTTTATGTTTGTACCAAATTGCAGGCGGTATCCTTTGCCTTTAAATTTTACGAGTTTTGTCCTTAACGTTTCAAAATCTTGCACGTTATGTCCTTTAACCCTAACTCAGTCAGATTTTTTTGTTAAAAAGGCATTCTTTTCATTTCACATTTCCAGGGGCTATTTTGTAAAAGAATTTTATTCAGGGACTATTTCATACCAAACTTAAAGAAAATAGAGTGAACTTCCGTTTTGCTCCCTGTGGTTTGCTCACTTTAACGGTTTTGCCCCAAACCTTTCAAAATAGGCATTTTACTCCCTGATCTTTGAAGGCCATCTTGATTTTGCTCCCCGCCCCTTAACCTCATCCATTTATGCTGTTAACTCATAAGATTATAATAAGGAGTAGTTAGGGTTTTATTAAAGAGATGGTTGGGAAAAGACATAAATGCCCCTCAGGTGATTTGCACGTGACATGAGTTAACAACATAAATGGATGAGGTTAAGGGGTGGGGAGCAAAATCAAGATGGCCTTCAAAGATCAGGGAGTAAAATAGCTATTTTGAAAGGTTTGGAGCAAAACCGTTAAAGTGACCAAACCACAGGGAGCAAAACGGAAGTTTACTCAAGAAAATATATAAACACTCTCCTTCATCCACAGGGAGCAAAACGGAAGTTTACTCAAGAAAATATATAAACACTCTCCTTCATCATCTCTCTCGTACAAATCCCACAAACTTTCCTCCGTCAAACTCTTTCTCATGGAAATCAAAGCTTTGCACAACACCTAAAACCGAAATCAAAGTAACTGAACCCCCCCCCCCCCCACACACACACCACACCTTCACCATCTTTTATCACCACACCCACTAACCTTCCATCCCCCAATGTTTCAAAATGGTGGATTTTTGCTTATATATAGGGAAAAAGGTGAGGCTTTTATGGATAATTTTGTAATGCTTTTTGGTTCACGATATTTAGTCAATCGGGGGGGGGGGGGGGGGGGGGGGGGGTTCTAGTGTTCCCATTTGAAATACTTTTGTAGTTGAGTTACTGGGTTATAATAACCAGCATGATGCCCCAACTCTTCAACAGACGCACCACTCGAATCAACAAAATTCGGAAACACAAACCGATTTTCAACCAGATTCTTTTCATTGAACACATCAGATTCATCCTCCACAACATTAACTGATTGCTCTACAAATACTTTTCGACGTCGGACATGGTGGATGTTTGTGGCGGTGGCGGTGGCGGAGGGAGTTGGGGTTTTAGGGGAAAAGAGAAATGGGTTTAGGGTTTTGAGATGAAATCTTGGTCCATGGAGCAACTGCTACAACAAAGAGAAGAGAAAAAAGATGAGGAGATGCAGGTAGGGGACTGATGGTTGGTGGCGGTGGTAAAGAGAGAGAAGAAAAGGAGGGGGAGTTTCAATGAGAGAGAAGAAAGAGAGAGTATATATTTTTTTAAGTTAGGTACAAAATAGTCCTTGGATAAAATTCTTTTACAAAATAACCCTTGAAAATATGAAATGATAAGAATGACCTCATGTGCAAAGCACATGACCATATTTAACAAAAAAATCTGACTGAGTTAGAGTTAAAGGGCATAACATGTAAGATTTTGAAACGTTAAGGACAAAATTCGTCAAATTTAAAGACAAAGGATATCGCCTGCAATTTGGTACAAACATGAAGGACAAAACTTGTAGTTTACTCTTTATATAAATATAACCACTTACGTACTAAAATTAAAACAAACATAAACAATTGCAAATAAACAAACAAAAATGAACGAACAAAACGTGTGTTCATGTTTGTTCGTTTAATTAAATGAACAAAAAAAATGTGTTCACCTTCGTTCGTTTGTAAAATAAACAAACTTCCCGTCGAACAAGTTTACAATCAATTCATGAACATTCGGTTCGATTACAGGCTTAATTATGGGTGCAAATGAGTTGAGCTCACAATCGAGCCCGACTCGATTTGAGCTTTGTTTTTAAAGCTCAAGTTTGGGTCGTAAGTAGTTTTTCAAGCTCAAGCTTGGCTCGGAGTTGGCTCGTTTATTATTAATTTTATATGTATTATAATTTTATTTTATATATATTATTTAGTTATTTCCCGACAATTTTATAAATAGTAATTATTATTATTTAAATATATGTTTATATATTGGTTAAGAATTATATAAACAATTGGCTCGTTTAGGCTCACAATCCGGTTCGAGCGCGGTAAGCGAAGTTAGGGCTCGTTTACTAAACAAGTTTGTTTGTAGGCTCGAGCTCGAGCTCGTTTAAACACAACTCGTTTCGAGCAGAGCTTAGATAACTAGTGAATCTCATTTTCGCCCCTAAATGAAATTGTATTGGCATCTAATTAGTATCTTTTGGAATTTTTAAGTCTATAATTAGGGTATAGAACTTGTTTTGGTTATGATCAATGTTTTAAATTAAAAAAAATATATTTTAGTAATGAAATAAAAGATTGAAAAGTTATAAAATAAGATAGATAATGTGAGTAAACTCTCTATTTTATTTCCTTACATATCTGTTATAGCAATGCTATATGAATTTTAGACGTATAATTTAAGAGGTGTATGTTCGGTGTTATAAAAATGTATCTGCTAGTAAATCATGTCGCATTCTTTACTCTCAGTTGATCTTTTCAATGGGATCCTACCCCATATCACTAGTCTCAATGGTACATAACGAATCGATATTCCGAATCAAGGATAAAAAAAATGAAAAAATGTGACTCCAAATCATGAAATTGGAGTGTGACAAGAAGTATAGTATTAAAAAGTGTATTTGATCTACAAACTATATGAGGTATATTCTTGAAGCCTTTTTTCTAAAAATAAAACTCATCACCTCTTTTACATCCCAGCCAAACATAAACAAAAGACTTGAAGCCAAACATGTCATACCAAACAAGTTTAGAGTAGTTATGGTTGTCATGAAATTACTCGTCGCTCGCTTCTTGCTTGGAAAATTACGCGCTCGAATATGCTCGTTTGGATTTCGCTCGGTTGTAAACGAGCCAAGCACGAGCAAAGGTCCGCTCGGTTCGGATCGTCTCGTGGACAACCCTACTAGAGAGTACTTGGCTAGTGTTTCGAATATTGTGAAAACTGAAGATGAAACAGAAGTAGCAGTTTGAGCCTTGAGGATATCCCACATCGGTGGAACAGAAATAAGCAAGGGTGAGTGACATCATATAA
Organism: Helianthus annuus; assembly: GCF_002127325.2. Lineage (NCBI taxonomy): Eukaryota > Viridiplantae > Streptophyta > Magnoliopsida > Asterales > Asteraceae > Helianthus > Helianthus annuus. Next base: position 172,567,978 of record NC_035442.2, on the reverse strand, counting down.
AAATGAGAATAGGCCATCGGTCTACTCACTTACCTGGACGGGGTCAATGGAAGATCAAGAAGGTCCATGGCCTAGGTTGGTGACCTCCATTGCACATAGGAGGGGTGCCCGCCTAAGGTCGGCCCAAGTGGTCGAGCCTACGTCATAATTTGTGGTAGTGGGGGCCTGCGTTCGCGCGGCCTCTGCCCAATATGTTGGTCTAAATATTTGGCTGTTTTGCCTAAGCTTACAGACTTGGGTTTTCTCGTTTTGCAGAGTTGGGTTCAGACCTCAGCCACCCGAAGTATTCATTGAAGAGGTGCTCTCAGGGTCATGTTTCTACATTTAAAGAACACTGTTAGGTAGTGTACTTACATATATCTGGTAGCTTATCTAAAAACAACTATATATAAAACAGTTATTTGTATGTATATAAGGTGTGTAAAATATGAAAAGATCAGTGTACAAGGAAAAAAGTGAATGGGTCAGCTACTCAGCTTGGGTTTTTTCTAATCTCTAGGAGGTACTGTTAAGAAAATGAATGTTAGCTGAAAAAGAAAACTAGTCTAGATTAATCTTGAAATAATATAATCTTACAAAAACTACTTGTATTGACCCACCCCACATGACATGTTACCCAACCCGAACAACCCGCCCATGTGGCCATCTCAATATCTCATTTTAATTCGATGCATAATACACATATAAAAATGCAACTACGTGCTAGAAGAAGCGACTATTGTTTAACCATCGGAGTGAAAGCATAGTTTTACTTATGGTAATCAATACTCGTCACATAGTCACAATTTAGAGGTGTACATTTCAACCCATATATTTCAAACGGGTAACATGAGATATATTATATTGCTAACATGGCAAACAGGTGACCTTCCCATTTTGACCCGTTAGTAAGTTATGGGCATCTTTGTTACAATGCTCATCCTGTAAGGACATGAGAATTGTAACCACACTGAAGAGAAACAACTTCGATAAATCATGGCTTTTTGTGACTATCACTCTACCAGTATCACAATCTAAAACATATGATATTTTGTCACCTAGCATAACATAGGGTCAAGTTATTCTACAAAGGCTCCTAATTGTAAGAAGTGTAAGAAGAATTTATAGAGTGACAAGTGTCCAATAACCTAAAATTAAAACATATAATTGGTTGGATGCCACGTGACACTTTTTAAATGGTTCTTACAGTTTGTATGCGAAATGTGGTTTGTATTTGATCCTACTCCGTAACACAAGCATATATGGAGAGAGTACTTAGCTAGTGTTACAAAAGTTGAGAAAACAGAAGAAGAAACAGAAGTATTAATCTGAGGGTATCCCACATCGATGGAGCAGAAAGAAGCAAGGGTGAGTGGTGTAATCAAGAAGGCCCATGGCCTAGCTTGGCTGTTAGTTGCATTTTCAGGTATATTTTACCAAAACGTGCATATTTAATTGCATTTTAGGCATTTATACTATATATATTGCATTATTTTGGAAAATACGTGTTTTTTTGGAACGGAATCTACTTTGGACGTTTTAATGATTTTGTAGGCTTGGAGTGGCTGTAAGGAATGACAAGAGATAGTGAAAAGGTTTGTAAAAACTCAAGAAATAAATAAAGTACGGCTTAAGTAAAAGTGGATAGCATTGATTTTTTTCAGCATGACAAGAGATAGTGAAAAGGTTTGTAAAAACTCAAGAAATAAATAAAGTACGGCTTAAGTAAAAGTGGATAGCATTGATTTTTTTCAGCTGGATGATTTACAAGGGTCTGATCATTGTAAGAATAAAAAGAAGTTTATTTGTTTATCGAGTGAACTAATTGGAGATGACATTGGGCTGAAATAAACTTCCTAAGTTTGGGCCAACTGATGACACCGTTGGGCTGCCGAGAAAAGAAAAAAAAATAAAAATACAAAGTGGGGAGTTTTTGGCAATTTGAAAAAAAGAAGAAAAGAACAATATATCCTTACCAACAACCTGGACGCAAGTGGGGAAGATTTTTTGGACGGCTGCAAGTCGAAATCGAAAAAAAGGATATTTTTCTTTGGGAGGATTTTTTTGAAAATTAGGAGGAACAACAAAACTGTTTCAAGTACCATATAGTTTCAATATTAGGTTATAACTTCGTGTATTACATGGGTTGAATAAATGAATTTTATATATAAAATAATAAAACATTAACTTTTTAAAAGCCTCCTTTATTGCACGGGTTGAAAAAATGTAATTTTATATATTATAAATAAAATAAGTTATATCTATAAGAACCATATGTATTGTACGGGTTGAATAAATGTAATATTATATACCAAATAATAAAAAAAAATTATATCTTTAAAACTATTGTATTACACGGGTTGAATAAATGTAATATTGTTTACCAAATAATAAAAAAGTTATATTTTTAAAAACCCCCGTGTATTACATGGGTTGAATAAATATGATTTTATATACCAAATAATAAAAAAATATATTTAAAAAAACTAACGAATTTTTTTTTTAAGTAGGATAGGACTGAATATTAATCTAAAATAACGGATTTTTTTTTATATTTAAAGTATAATAAGATTGAATATTAATCTTTATTTATTTAGTTAATATAAGATTGAAAAATCATATGATTGAATAGGTGGGAGGTTGTGTAACACCTCGAAATTTTGTGTCCAATAATGTGTTAACACGTGTCATGAGATTACACGTGGCATTAAATATTAAATAAAGGACTAAAGTTGACAAACCTTGAAAGTATGTAAATTCGAGGGTTATAAATGTCAACGAAGGGTAAATATACTGTATAGTAACCCTAAATGATACCCGTACCTCCAAACGAATAAATCATGGATCGTACGGAGCGAATCGCGGGAGAAAGTGAGAGATTACAAGCTACAGGGGTTAATTGTGTCAACATGTTTAATTTATACCTCTGAGTGACCCTTTGACGAACCCAAGGCTTTGTAACAGTAAAATACGCTCACTAGAATATACTATATAAATTTCGCGAAGTTCCGTTTTAAAACGAGAAAGTTATGATCAAATTCGTATGCGAGGGGTTAAAAGCGTCAACAATAAAAGTTAAGGCTTTTCGGATAGTAATTAAACTAACCGGGGACTTAACAATGCGGGTAAAAGTCACGAGGCCCTTAAGTGTAAATAATCGAGGGCCAAATCGCAAAGTTACCCCTTCGAAACCGAAAGGTCAGGCTAATCATGACAAAAGATTTGAAAATCTTGGAAATCAGGCCTAATGCGGGCCGCGTTAAGGAATTAAGCAAACTAATGCGGGCCGCGAGCCACCTGAAGATACGTTTACTGACATTAGGATTCATGCGGCCCGCGTCCAAGTGGCCTGAATCCTAATGCGGGCCGCGTGAAAGACACAGATGCAAAAAAATGTTTAACTTGGCTGTTCAGCCTCCTAAACGACATGTAATGCATTTAAAACCTTCCAAGAGACCCCTAAACTATCCCTAAGCACTAGGGACACATGTTGATGAGTTGTGGTCAGTGGTAGAGTTGTGTGTCAACTTCTTGTGGTGAGAAATCCACTATAAAAGACCATGAAGTTGCAACATGTTTCCACACATCTTCAAGTGAACTTCTGGTCATTCTTAGAGCTCCCGAGCAGGCTCAAGTCTTCACATTTCATGCATAGGACTTCAGTGAGTGTTCTACTCCTTTCTTAAATGAGTTATCACTTAGTTTTAGCTTAGATACGGTGAATCTCAAACTTTGCTTCATTTACTCAGACAACAACAACAGATCTATCATCATCACCGCCTCATAGATAGTTTTGTTTTGGATGAAGTTTTGTTGAGTTGGGAGTTAAGATTATGATACTGAAAAAGCATGATTTATATATAGTTGTTTGTACCATTTAGGCATTTCATCAAACACTTGTTGGACAAAAGGTCCAGGAAATTAACGGCTGTTGATTTGAAATTCATCGGCAGTAGGAGGCGGCAACCACCCTTAGAAACCACTCTTCCCCCTTCTGCCTCATCGTCTGAGTTTTTTTTGTAAACCCGAACACTGGCCTGTTGTTGAGCAGGTTAAATACTCGGTTTACTCTACGGTCTGTCTTAGGCTCGGACACTGGTATGGGGTTTTTACAGTGGGATTATGGGCAGGCTTGTAAATGAACCGAACAAACACAGACCGTGGCATATTCGTGTTCATTTATGTCCATTCGTTTAAAACCTAAACGAACAGTTCACGAACACAAACGAACAAGCTTAAACGAACATAAGCTAACAAATAATAAACAAAACAAACGAACGAACATAATTGAACAAACATAAATGAACACAACTGACTAAACATAAAGTAATTTTATATAAATTACTGATTAATTACGATAACTTCTATTTGAAACCCATTTTTATTACTAGCTAGCTCAATTACCAACTAGTTATATTTATAAAAAGTGAGTTAAATGCCCGGATAGTCCATGTGGTTTGCCATTTTTTCACCTTTAGTCCCTAACTTTCTAAAATTACAGCTATAGTCCGCAACTTTTGCAATTTCGTTCCCGGATAGTCCCTAGGCCTAAGATCAGTTAGTTTTCTCAGTTAAAAAGATATGAAATGACAAAAATACCCTTACTATAAAACAAAATATTTTATGTGTGACCCACCACCTACCCACCAACTTCATCTTCCCCATTCTTCATCACCAGCACCATCCACCATCCACCTTTCACCATCATACCCCACCTTTCACTCCGAACTGTCGCCACCCCATTATTCCGGCGACCACCCCACCGTTATTCCGACGACCACCCAAAATCAACATATCTAATCACATCAACTTATAAATCAATTACATGTTACATAAATTAAATTAAACTATATAATAAAACATACCTTCCATGCCAATTGAAACCCTATAAGACTTGCAAGAACACTACTAGCAACCCAGCATAATAAACAGAGTAAAGCAGCCAAGGAACCAACTTTATAATCAAAACATACATAAAACACAACATAGATTAAAGTAAACAAAAACCCAAAATAAAAAAAAAATCAAGAAAAAATCAGTTTCGAATAAAGAAAAATGAATATGAGGGAGATCGAATAGGGGTGGTATGAAATTGAAAAGAAGAACAACAGTGAAAAAGATTGGCCACACAAAGATCATGTGGATTGCAATGTTAATTGGGTTGCTGTGATAAGCTGCATAAAAAAGCAAAGTTTTTTTCAAGATCAAGAAACCCCATTTATTTGAAGTTTTGGTGAAAGAATGGTGGTTGAGGAAAGAGTTAAATGCCCGGATAGTCTGTGTGGTTTGCCCCTTTTTAAGGAAAGGATAATTTTGTCATTTTACATCATCTTAACTGAGAAAACTAATTGATGTTAGGCACAGGGACTATCCGGGAACGAAAATTGAAAACTTGGGGACTATAGCTATAATTTTAGAAAGTTAGGGACTAAAGATGAAAAAAGGGCAAATCACAAGGACTATCCGAGCATTTAACTCTATAAAAGTAAGTAGAAAGTTCCTTTTGTGTTTAATATTTATATAAGAGTAAACTGTCATTTTGGTCCCTAAGGTTTGGTTACTTTGGCCACTTTAGTCCAAAACTCAAACCTTTTGCATCTGGGTCCCCGTGGTTTCAGTTTTATTGCCATTTTAGTCCAAAAATGAAATCAGGTCATATTTGTCTTATAAAATCATGCAATTTTGTCCTTTTCCTCAAGGGCAAATCAGGTTATATTTGTCTTATAAAATCTGGTATTTATTTATAAAAAAAATGACCCTTTTGCTTCTGCGGAAAAGGACAAAATAGCAGGATTTTATAAAACAAATACGACCTGATTTCATTTTTGGACCAAAATGGCAATAAAAGGGACCCAGATGCAAAAGGTTTCAGTTTTGGACTAAAGTGGCAAAAGTGACCAAACCACAGGGACCAAAATGGCAGTTTACTCTTTATATAAATATAACCACTTATGTACTTAAATTAAAACAAACATAAACAAATGCAAATAAACAAACATAAATGAACGAACAAAACGTGTGTTCATGTTTGTTCGTTTAATTAAATGAACAAAAAAATGTGTTCACGTTCGTTCGTTTATTAAATAAATGAATAGAGTTAATTGCCCGGATGGTCCCTGTGGTTTAACATTTTTTCACGTTTAGTCCCCACCTTTTGAAAATAGCAGGTATGCTCCCTATGGTTTGTCATTTTGTTACTCGGGTAGTCCCCTGACATTTACTCTGGGGACTATCCGAGTAACAAAATGACAAACCATAGGGAGCATACAAGATATTTGTAAACTAACTGATATCTACCCAGGGACTATCCGAGTAACAAAATGACAAACCATAGGGAGCATACCTGCTATTTTCAAAAGGTGGGGACTAAACGTGAAAAAACGTGAAACCACAGGGACCATCCGAGCAATTAACTCAAACGAATATAAACAAACTTCCCGTCGAACAAATTTACAATCAGTTCGATTACAGGCCTAATTATGGGTGCAAATGAGTCGAGCTCACAATCGAGCCTGACTCGATTTGAACTTCGTTTTTAAAGCTCAAGTTTGGGTCGTAAGTAGTTTTCAAGCTCAAGCTTGGCTCGGAGTTGGCTTGCCTATTATTTATTTATTAATTTTATATGTATTATAACTCTTATTTTATATATGTTATTTAGTTATTTTCCGATAATTTTATAAATAGTAATTCATATATATTACTATATATCTTAAAAATGATGATCGGTGGCTGTCACATCACAACCACCGCCATCTTTCATATATAAGTTACTTTGGCGTTAGGAATGTATAATGTTTATCTACACACTAGTATATGTATTAATTTGAAACATATGGATGAATAGTGCGACATTAATTTTTCTTTTTTTTTGATCTTTGACTTTGTCTTTTTATTTCTTTTTTTTACTTTTAACCTTTAACTTTCAGTATTAACTCTTACGACCCCTTAACTTTCTAAATATTTTTTAACCGAGTTTTACGTCTTTATTTTTATTTACGTGTCGACATAAACTTAAGTTGATTTACGTTTCGACATAATTTTTTTTGTGTTTTCTCAACTTTCAGTATTCAGTATTCACACTGACAACCCATTAACTTTCTAAATACTTTTGTAGTCGGTGATTTTTTTTTCTTTTTTTTTAGTCTTTTTGCTTTTTTTTCTTTTTTTACTTTTAACCTTTAATTTTCAGCATTGACTCTTACAACCTCTTAACTTTCTAAATACTTTTTAATCGACTTTTACGTCTTTATTTTTATTTACGTGTCGATATAAACTTAAGTTGACTTACATTTCGACATAATTTTTTTTTTTGTATTTTCTCAACTTTTAGCATTGACACTGACAACCCTTTAACTTTCTAAGTACTTTTGGAATCGAGTTTTCCGGTCGATATAAAACACGTGTCGACATATTTTTGTACTTACGACGACTTTATTTTGTAAGTTTTCTCTTTCGACTACTATATCGAATCAAAAATTGGGTCGCCCCGCCGCGAAGCGCGGCTGTAACCCACTAGCTATTATTATTTAAATACATGTTTATATATTGATTAAGAATTATATAAACAGTGGGCTCGTTTAGGCTCACAATCCGGTTCAAGCTCGGTAAGCGAAGTTAGGGATGGTTTACTAAACGAGTTTGTTTGTAGGCTCGAGCTCATTTAAACACAGCTCGTTTCGAGCAGAGCTCAGATAACTAGTGAATCTCATTTGCGCCCCTAAATGAAATTGTATTGGCATCTAATTAGTATCTTTTGGAATTTTTAAGTCTATAATTAGGGTATAGAACTTGTTTTGGTTATGATCAATGTTTTAAATTAAAAAAAAAGTATTTTAGTAATGAAACAAAAGATTATATTATAAAGTTATAAAATAAGATAGATAGTATGAGTAAACTCTCTATTTTATTACCTTACGTATCTGTTATAGCAATGCTATATGAATTTTAGACGTATAATTTAAGAGGTGTATGTTCGGTGTTATAAAAATCTATCTGCTAGTAAATCATGTCACATTCTTTGCTCTCGGTTGATCTTTTCAATGGTATCTCTACCCTTCTCAATGGTACATAATGAATCGATATTCCGAATCATGGAGAAAAAAGATGAAAAAATGTGACTCCAAATCATGAAATTGGAGTGTGACAAGAAGTATAGTATTAAAAAGTGTATTTGATCTACAAACTATATGTAGATTCTTGAAGCCTTTTTTCTAAAAATAAAAGTCATCACCTCTTTTACATCCCAGCCAAACATAAACAAAAGCCAAACATGTCATACCAAACAAGTTCAGAGTAGTTATGGTTGTCATGAAATTACTCGTCGCTCGCTTCTTGCTCGGAAAATTACGCGCTCGAATATGCTCGTTTGGATTTCGCTCGGTTGTAAACGAGCCAAGCACGAGCAAAGGTCCGCTCGGTTCGGATCGTCTCGTGGACAACCCTACTAGAGAGTACTTGGCTAGTGTTTCGAATATTGTGAAAACTGAAGATGAAACAGAAGTAGCAGTTTGAGCCTTGAGGATATCCCACATCGGTGGAACAGAAATAAGCAAGGGTGAGTGACATCATATAAAAATGAGAATAGGCCATCGGGCTACTCACTTACCTGGACGGGGTCAATGGGCGATCAAGAAGGTCCATGGCCTAGGTTGGTGACCACCATTGCACATAGGAGGGGTGCCCGCCTAAGGTCGGCTCAAGTGGTCGAGCCTACGTCATAATTTGTGATAGTGGGGGCCTGCGTTCGCGCAGCCTCTGCCCAATTTGTTGGTCTAAATTTTTGGTTGTTTTGCCTAAACTTACAGACTTGGGTGTTTTTGTTGTGCAGAACTTGGGTTCAGACCTCAGCCACCCGAAGTATTCTTTGAAGAGGTGCTCTCAGGGTCATGTTTCTACATTTAAAGTACACTGTTAAGTAGTGTACTTACATGTATCTAGTAGCTTATCTAAAAACAACTATATATAAAACAGTTATTTGTATGTAAATGGTTAACTTACACATATATAAATATAAGGTGTATAAAATATGAAAAGATCAATGTACAAGGAAAAAAGTGAATGGGTCAGCTTGGGTTTTTTCTAATCTCTAGCAGGTACTGTTAAGAAAAATAGAAAATGAATGTTAGCTGAAAAAGAAAACTGGTCTAGATTAATCTTGAAATAATATTATCTTACAAAAACTACTTGTATTAACCCACCCCATTTGACATGTTAGTATGTTACCCAACCCGCCCATGTGGCCATCTCATTTTAATTCGATGCATAATACATATAAAAATGCAACTACGTGCCAGAAGAAGCAACTATTGTTTAACCATCGGAGTGAAAGCATAGTTTTACTTATGGTAATACTCGTCACATAGTCACAATTTAGAGGTGTACATTTCAACCCGTATATTTCAAACGGGTAACATGAGATATATTATATTGCTAACATGGCAAACAGGGGACCTTCCCATTTTGACCCGTTAGTAAGTTATGGGCATCTTTGTTACAATGCTCATCCTGTAAGGAAATGAGAATTGTAACCACAGAAGAGAAACAACTTCGATTTTATGGCGATCTCAGTAAATCATGGCTTTTTGTGACTATCACTCTACCAGTATCACAATCTAAAACATATGATATTTTGTCACCTAGCATAACATAAATAAGGTTAACTCACTTTAATCTTGGCAAAACTAAAACTAGATTTAAAACGTCAGCTTACAAAACATATGGAGAGAGTAGTTGGCTACTGTTACAAAAGTTGAGAAAACAGAAGTATGAATCTGAGGGTATCCCACATCGGTGGAGCAGAAATAAGCAAGAGTGAGTGATGTTATATAAAAAGGAGAATAGGCCATTGGGTTACTCACTTACCTGGACGGGGTCAATGGGTGATCAAGAAGGCCCATGGCCTAGGTTGGTGACCTTCATTGCACTCAGGAGGGGTGCCCGACTAAGCTCGGCCCAAGTGGTCTAGCCTACGTCATAATTTGTGCCAGTGGAGGCCTGCGTTCGCGCGGCCTCTGCCCAATTTCTTAGTTAGCCTTTCTGTTGTTTTTTTGAAGTTCTTTATTTTACTCGTTCTGAATGTTCCCAATTTTCTTGTGTTATTCTACTTCAGGTAACATGTTTCAAAACCCTAAAAAAATTTAGGAAGTAACTTCACACTCGAGTAACTCTCATTACTCGTCCTGTCCTGTCCGGAACATTCAAAGTTTTCTTGTCTCGTTCTAGTTCAGGCTTTTTGTGATCGAACGATTTGTTGTATAAAATGGAAAATAAGAAATGAAAGTGTTGTATAAAAGCTCAAATGAAAGTAGATTTTATAATATTTATTATTTAGTTGTAGTGTGCTGTTAGTTTTAAAAGTGATCCTTAACTTTTGATTATTGGAATTTATGATTCAAATTGAACATCCCAACCCAACCAATATATGAAGCAATGAATAATACAACTATATTGAAAGGCAAAGTCTTTTTAGTTATTACAATGTTCTCATGTAGGGTGTACAAGGAAACAAAGCTTTTTAGCAATCCATAAACCCAAACAACAGAGTAAAATCCAAAAGGGTAAATCTGTCAATTCACCTCAATGTGGAAGCATGTCTACCAAAGTTATCCTTCTTGGAAACCTTGGAGGCAACCTTAAGATCATAGCATCTTCAATCTGAATCGGTAAATGTGTCGCTACAATCGCTATTCCATCCTGACTCCTATGATCCGCAATCATTTGCTCCAAAAGCTTTACACCTTCATCATCCAACACAACCGAAGGTATAAAAAATTATAGTCGTTTGAAAATCTAGGGGAAGTTGTTCAAGTGAGACATGACTAAATTACACTTGTCCTCCTCTCCTAATTGCGTATACTTTGTACGTAAATTTGCTCTTGTATGTGATCCAACTACAATATTACCAATTTATAAATGACAATAACACTAATACACCACCATACACACATCTTTTCTTTCTATACTAATATATAAAAATCTTTTTTTGACACATGTCAATCTCTAGTGCCTTTTTTTGACATATGTCAATCTCTGGTGCCTCCTTATCTTATTTTTCAATTTCTTTTTCCTATTAAAAAATAGTTTAACTAGATATAATTTAGATAAGGATAACAATTTTTTTTATCAAACTTTGAATTAATAATCTCCTTATCTTATTTTTCAATTTTTTTTCCTACTAAACAATTGTTTAACCAAATATAATTTAGATAATGATAATAAGAAAATTATATTAAATCACAAACTTCACAGATCTGTCTTATTTATTTACCATTTATTTTATTTTCCCGCTTATTAATAATCATCTAATATTTCATTGGTTTTATCACATGTAATACATATGTTTCTGTCACACCCCAACCGATGGCGGAAACATCGGGGTGAGGCACTGAGCGAAACAGATTGTCCAAGAGAATCCATAACACTATTAGTGACAATATAATTAACATTCATGTCCCATGCCATAAACTCATAAAGCACAAAAAGTGTAGTTCTTTAAGATCGTGATGCAATTGGTTTAAAAATTAAGAATATACAATATACTTTAGAAAATTGTACCATATGTTTTAGAAATTATAATTACTTAAACTTTTAAAATTATATAAATTACATTTTTCTCATTTCTTATAATATATATAGTATACATATAGAGAGAAAAAGATTAAATAAAAAGTGCTATTATTATATATCATTACAATTTGAAGTGACAAACATAGTGCATTCTTGAGTTTATTGCATTCCTTCTCTATACTTTTGAGTCTTTTATACTTGCCTCAAAAGTTTCTTGACTTTTAAAATCTTGACACTTTGATGTTATATGTCATTACAATTTGAAGTGACAAACATAGTGCATTCTTGAGTTTATTGCATTCCTTCTCTGTACTTTTGAGTCTTTTATACTTGCCTCAAAAGTTTCTTGACTTTTAAAATCTTGACATTTTGATGAGAGTTCTAAACACTCATCAGAGGTCATTGTTCTCCACGTGTTCAGAGATTACACTTCATCAAATACACCATCTTGACACTCATCTGAAGTTATGGTATTCCACGTGTTAAGGAGTTTCATTTGTGTTTAACACGTTTTCACCCCTAATTGCGAGGGTTTAGACTTAGGTTTCCCACTTTATATTCAGTATCAATATCATTTTTTTGCTCTTCACCTGAGACCTTGGATCATCATCTATTATTGGTGGTGTGTGCTTGGCAATAGAGTTTGTATCGGTTATGAAGAAGGTGTTGGAAATCAGTCTGTCGTATCCGTGTTATGAACCGTGTAGACTCTCGTAGGCCCAACCTTGTGGCCCGTTTAATAAGCCCAACAAGACAAGCTAGATATAACACTGGGAGTTTAGATTACGGGGATCATGAAAAGATTGTTTAAGCTACTTGAGTGTGTTCTTCTTCCCATCTCCATTGTTCTTCTGTATTCCCATCTTCTTCTTGTATTAAGTTGTAATCCTATCGGTTAATCAATTCGAGGTCTACCTTTATTCCTAATTTGATTATCTCTTAGCTGAGTGAATATCAATTCACTTCAATCCGGTTGGGCATAACAAAGTGGTGCAGCTTATTTTCATCGTTACTTTTCACTAGATAACACTCTTGAATGATCTGGCTTTACATCATGTTCCAAATGAAGTGAACATGAACCAACTACATCCAAATCGAGGGAGTCCTGCATCTCATCGATTATTCTTCTTTTTTCCATTCATCTTCCAATTATCGTTGTTAGATAAAAAACCAGGTAAATCTGGCAGTTTGATTCAAGCAAATTAATATTATCAAAACACAAAACACAGATATATATATTTATAAAATTATATAATAAAGAAAATACAAGCGTATATGGAGAGAGTATTTGCCTAGAGTTTCAAAAGTTGTGAAAACTGAAGAAGAAACAGAAGTATGAATATGAGGTTATCCCACATCGGTGGAGCAGAGATAAACAAGGGTGAGTGATGTTATATAAAAAGGAGAATAGGCCATTGGGCTACTCACTTACCTGGACGGGGTCAATGGGTGATCAAAAAGGCCCATGGCCTAGGTTGGTGACCTCCATTGCACTCAGGAGGGGTGCTAGCCTAAGGTCGGCCCAAGTGGTCGAGCCTACGTCATAATTTGTGCCAGTGGAGGCCTGCGTTCGCGCGGCCTCTGCCCAATCTATTAGTTTATGCTTTTGTTGTTCGCTTGGTTGCCTTAACTGGTATTACAGCTTTAGGCTTTTTTTACCTGTTTATGTTTCCTAGCAAAATGAACATGCTGGTTTTTACCAAAATAGATGGTCAAAAAATGTCCTTTTAATTGTTTGATTATATGTTTTGCGTATTGTAGTTAGAATTCATTTGAACATATTATGAATCGTATTACTGGTCGGGTTTTCTTGTCTGTATTACTGGTCGGGTTTTCTTGTCTGTATTACTGGTCGGGTTTTCTTGTCTAGTTTTGGTTTTCCATCATCGAACTCTTTGTATAAAATAGGCTTTTAACTAAACCCGACATCCCTTCTTTGGTTTGGTAAACGAATTATGTAGGAGATTCAGGGTTTTTAACCAAACCCGACATCCCTTGTTTTGTTTGGTAAATGATTATGTATGGACGATTCGGGTTATATAACCCGATTAAGCTTTTAAAAGATCCCGACTTTTTTCTAGGTGTTGAATTAATGTGACGGTAGCCTTTTTGACTTGTGTTCGCTTTGTTCGACTTGCAAACCAACAAGCTTCGATCGAAAATCATTCAAACCAGGTTTCAATCACTTCATATGATCGCATTCAACTAGTTTTGTTAGATTGGCATCCAAGAAGTTTCAATCGCTTCATTATGTCGTAATTTTACCATATTATAGAGATTTTATCAGCTCAATATATTGTTCTAAGCCCAATTAAAAACCTGATTATCGATTACACTGATCAGAGCAACCAGAATACCGAAACTCGATTGAACCAAACCTACTTAGGGTCGGTATATGGTTACGATTCCAACAACAACAAGAAAACAAAGAACCCAACCCGAGGAACGCAATACCCGATTACACAACCCTAACGAAACCCCTTGTATAAAATAAGAAATGAGACGTATATAGTTCAAATGAAATTAGATTTAAATAAGAATATTTTTATTTGAATAGTGAATGTGATCCTCAACTAGATTCATGATATTTATAATTCCCAACCAATATGTTGTCTTCCTTTTATATTCAACATATGAAGCAATGCCTAATACAATAATTTGAAATCCAATAATCCTTTAGTTATTTTAATGTTCTCATGTAGGGTGTACAAGGAAACAAAGCTTTTTAGCAATCCATAAACCCAAACAACAGACAAAAATCCAAAAGGGTAAATTTGTCAATTCACCTCAATGAGGAAGCATGTCTACTAAAGTTATCCTTCTTGGAAACCTTGGAGGCAACCTTAAGATCATAGCATCTTCAATCTGAATCGGCAAATGTGTCGCCACAATCGCTATTCCACCCTGGCTCCTATGATCCGCAATCATTTGCTCCAAAAGCTTCACACCTTCATCATCCAACGCAACTGAAGGCTCATCAAGCAGCCAAATGGGTCTATCCATCGCCATCACTCTTGCAAGCTGCAATCTTTTTCTTTGGCCCATTGAAAGCATCCGGGCCTTCTCATTCGCCAATCGCCCGAGGCCCATGAACTCCAGAGCAGGTAAAGACTTACCTTGTTTATGTTCAAGAACTTCAAACCATTGAACATTATTAAGAACTGTAAAATTGTTCTTAATGGCTTCTTTCAATGATAGCCAGTTGAGTTGAAGTTTGTATTGGTGGAAAACGCCTGATTCGGTTATGTCATGACCGTTCCATAGGATCTCACCGGCTGATGGTTTGGAGAATCCGGCTAGCATGCGTAAGAAGGTTGACTTTCCGGACCCGTTTGCACCTGTGAGCACCAGGGCCCCACCGTCATGAATGGATATGTTGGTGTGACGTAAGATTTGTTGCGCGTTTCTCATGCAAGAAACGTTGTTGAGAAGTAGCCGAGGAAGTGGTGGCCCGCGCAAAGACATGTTTTATTAGTGGATCATGAAACCGAACTATGATCTGCAATTAAGGAATCTCAGATTATTATAACATGGGTGTTATGCAAGGCTTATATAATGAATATATTCGTCATTAAAATGGTTATATAGTTAAGGTAATTTCACAAAGGGAGTATACAATTCAATCACACATATTATAAGAAGAAACAAACTATAATCTTCAAAGAGCATGTTCCATTCTATCCAAAATAGAGCTACATTTGATGCCAAAATTTGTGATATGTAATCAAGCTATCAAATTCCCTAAAAGTTGAAGGCCTGCAACAATCATAGCCTCTAAAGAGTAAATTATAAAAATCGTCCTTTAGGTATGTCACTTATTGCAAACTGTGTCCTTTGTCTTTAATAATTACAGAAAACGTACTCGATGTTTGCAAACCTTGCAAGTTATGTCCTTTAGCGCTAACTCAGTTAATTTTTGTGGTTAAATCTGACCAAATGGACCTCACATGAGGGTATTTTTGTGGTTAAATCTGCCCAGTTGGACCCCACATGAGAGTAAAATGACCAAAATACCCTCATGTGTGGTCCATTTAGTCAGATTTAACCACAAAAAATTAACTGAGTTAGGGCTAAAGGACATAACTTGCAAGGGTTTGCAAACATCAAGTACGTTTTCTGTAATTATTGAAGATAAAGGACACAGTTTGAAATAAGTGACATACATAAAGGACGATTTTTGTAATTTACTCGCCTCTAAAAGCAACCGATTTGATTTCCTAAAGCATAAGTGCAACTCATTGTAACTTGTAAGGTAAAACACACTTCCTCATCTCGAAGTAGTTTAATCAGTAAACTACAACCAACTAATAAAAAATCATCCCTAATTGAATACCTAATATCAAAATATTCTCAATCTTGTACTGCCATTTAATTAAGTTGGGATGTAGCAACATATATGGGTTTTAAACTTTCAAATACCCTATACATCTTATGTAAAAAGGTTAACCCAGCCATTTTTTTTCTAAATGGGTGATTGGAAAAATACTTTACATAAAAGGGTGGGTTTCTTGGTTTTACTGTGCTTTAGTTTGATCAGGGTCCCTGATCGGCTGATCTCGACTTCATCCTCTCCACAGCATATAAAAAACTAGTCCGTCACTACTCTGTTGTGATTGATGAGGAAGGCCAGAAACGGGTTTACAGGCCTTGACTTGTTTACAATATCACGAATGGTGCCCACTAAATCAACCAAACTATATGTTTTCCTTGGTCTAACTAAATTAACTAACATACTGACAGAAAGTAACTATGTGAACTAGAGAACTAGTCAATAGAAGTGCCACATGATGAGAGATAAATCAAACAGTCGATATAACTGTAGCATTAACTATACTCATTGTAACCATAAAATTTCAAATTGAACACTAAAGCTCATAACAGATCCATTTAGTCACGAACAAATGGTACTAACAAACAGCATATGACAAGCTATTCTCGGCAAGGGCTTGATAGCATAGCAGCCCATTTTCCAAAAGGGTAGAGCACTGTGTGGATAGAATCCAGGGTCGTTCAAACGACAAATTAAACCTTTATCGCCAAAAACTTCAAACCGACATATAGTGGCAGCAAAAAAATGAAATTCCTGATGTTGTTAATTAAAGTTTTCTTCACAAACTAAGTGTAAAATAAGTATATCCAGCCGGCAACATGTGTTTGTAGTAACAACTTAGCATCTATATTTCAGATAGTTCCTTACTCCTGTCCTAAAAAGAGACCTAAATCATGATTTCTAACATATAAAATGTTAATTTTTTATGTGAAAAGATGTGGGGTCAGAATGTTCTCATAGGCATTTTATCAAACAGTTAGAGTGCATGACCTTTACATCCAATAAAACCTAGCATAATGATATACAGGTTCCACATATCTTCATTTCACATTGCAAGTGTAATTGTAATCAATAAAGTATTCAGATAATTTTTTCTCGTATATTGCAAGCAGAAAATGACGTTGAAATCATGAAATAGAGAACGGTAGCAAAACCTTATTGTATGGAATTGAAGCTGAAACAGAGAAGATTCCGGTGAAGAGGTGGCTATCGCAGCGATCCGGCGGAATACGGTGGCAGCGGCGACTGGAAATTTAATCGGAAACAGATGGAGCAGCAAGAGGTTTTATACTTTCAACATATAATTTAGTTTTTCTTTTTATAATACATAACAAACTAAGGGTAGTTTGGTAATTTTACAAGACTTAAATGGAAAATTTAACGACGTTGGCCGGTGAGGAGTTGGGAGTAAGGGCCATCCATGTAAAGAAAATGCAACCATCGGGCCCACTCGTGAACATTTTTCAATTCATCGGAAACAAACTGTGTAATTTTAAAACTACGCAAGCAGTTAACTCTTTCAAGTTATGCCTCTATGTTAGCGTGTCTTAATGCTATATGTATGAAGTTAGTTTCATTTTTTTCAAAAACAGTCAAAAGAATAGTTGAATTTCAATGGGTTATGTTTACCGAAAGACGGTGATTTATAAATTACTAATTCATTTGGTACACGTCAAATTGTTGGAATTAGCGTTGTACCTTAGTGGCATGGGCGAAACTCTAACCAGTGAGGTGCGGAGAAGTGCATATGTATATAAGCTTATGACGCGTAACACATCTTTAAACATTATGATACGTCAAAAGATGAGGATGAGTTATGAGGAATCTACGCGTTGCGTTGAGTACATTTACCTTAAACATTTGAAAAGCTAAATCACACATGGGTTCTCACCAGATCAATACTCCCACCATCATTGTGCAAACACTAATTATAACTTTGGTGATCTAATGAAAGGTTAAATACCAAACATTATAAAGATTCATCAACAATACAATAAAACAACTTCAAATCCAAAAGTTATTACACCATAAAAACACATCAAAAACACGTTTATTACATAATTATAATAAATAAAAAAAAAACAAAAAACAAAATCAAAACAACAAGATCACCATCTCTTGAACACACTCTAATTGTCCAGTGATCCCACATTCCAACAAGCATATCTTCAATATCCAACTAGTCTTTTGAGCCAATATGCTTGGTTTCCCTGAAAATTCTTAACAAAATACGGTCACGTTGACCACGGGTCAACCCAGCCCAAGAAAGCATCACTATCAACTACTGCAACTGCATCATCCACACATAACAACCAGCTTTACAAAAAGGAAAAGATTTAGCAGCAAGAAAGAAAATGGCACATTTTCAAGAAATCTTTTTGTGCCACTCGATATTTTATTTATTTATTTATTGTGGAGTAATTTGCCATAAACGGATGCATGCGTCTTCACCGGAGCTCACAACAGTGTTGTTATCAACGAAGGAGACCGCATAGACCCCACCCAAGTTGGCACCCTTTATGGTTATACGGCTCGCCGCTGGCTTGCTTATTTCATAAACAATAACACACGTGTCCAACGACCCGGTTGCAACCATCGTGTTATCAGGTGACCATGCTAAGCTGTTTATACGAGCCGTGTGGTATAACATGTTCTTAAGCTTCACCTGTCAATAAAAGAAATATATAAAATAGCATCATTGCTATTGCAATTAACCACATTTACTTAATAACGGGTCGATCTGGGTTGTGCTTTATCTCAAACGGGTCAAATAAAAAAATAGCTAAAAGGGAGACTCGTTAAATATTAGGATGGTAAAATGCCATTTTCGTCCCTGAAGTTTGGTCAATTTTGCGACTTTCATCCAAAGGTTTGTTTTTCCGCATCTGGATCCAAAAGGTTTGAAATCTTGCCATTTTCATTCGGCTCGTTAACTCCATTCATTTTTCTCTGCTAAGTCAGGGGTATTTCCGTCTTTTTGTTAACTTAAAGGGCAATTCGGTCTTTTTCACTTTATGTAAAAAGACTGAATACCCTGAAAAGGACCGAATTGCCCTTTAAGTTAACAAAAAAGACAGAAATACCCCTGACTTAACGGAGAAAAATGGATGGAGTTAACAAGCCGGATGAAAATGGCAAAATTTTAAACCTTTTGGATCCAGATGCGGAATAACAAACCTTTGGACGAAAGTCACAAAACCTCAGGGAAAATGGCATTTTACTCAAATTTTCAAAAATTAATATTTGTAAGATTACCTCTCGGGTGACCCGATCCCAAACAACAGCTTCCCGATTGGCATCAGCAGAGGCAAACATAGAAACATCAGGAGAGTAATGGATAACCGTAATAGCACCTCGATGTTTTTCAAGGACAGCTTCTTCGGTAAGAGAATCGCCGTTAACTGAATATATGTGCAATTTACCATCTTGCCCTCCCACAATGGCTTCAGTTCCATCAGGTGCAATCGAGCATGCACTCACAATAAACCCTAGGTCAATAGTTGACAAGACTTGTGTACCATTAAGGAGGACAACACCTTTCTCGATTGAAATCAACGCAAGTTCATGCTTACGAATAGCCACGCTCATGTCCTTTGGTTGACTTCCGATATCAACTATATTTGCATCTCCACATTCATCTCCGGTTAGAGGAATCCTCCAAATCTGAGTATTACATAAGAATGATTGTCGAGTGTGATATTATACCGTAAATACTAAACTTCATAATATGAGTATGAAATTATACATTGTGATTTATGAACGGGTCGACCCCGGTTATGTTCAGGGCTGCAAACGAACCAAATGTTCAGCGAACAGTTCGTGAACCGTTCGGCGGGAAGTTCGTTTGTTGAATAAACAGACGAACACGAACAAGAAATTTCGTTCAACGAACATGAACGGAGGCCACGTTCATTCATTTATGTTCGTGAATGTTCGGTAACGTGTTCGTTTATGTTTGATAGTTCATTAGTGTTTTTGGTTTTAATATTTTATTTAAAAACTTCAAAATTCCGACAAATAAAATATATAATAAGTGTCAATGTATTATATATTCTGTTCATGAATGCTTGTTTGTGTTCTTGAACATTAATTTGTGTTCATCAACGTTCGTTTTCGTTCATTGCCTAAAAAATATCAAACGAACACGAACGTGTTCATTTCCTTAACAAACGAACACGAACATAAAATCTCGTTCGGTAAGTGTTCATGAACAGTTCGTGAACACATATATTTCTTAACAAACGAACACGAACAAGGTCTTGTTCGTGTTAGTTCGGTTCAATTGCAGCCCTAGTTATGTTATATTTTTATCTGGCTTTTGGGTTCAGGTCAATTTGATCAAAAGTCAACCAAAATGTATTTTGAATGCATAAGACCTCATAAATCGTCGTATTTAAAAAATAAAGTTCGGACTCACATCAAGCATGAAGATCATAAAATGAATTTCCTTTTACCTTGTTGTCGAATCCAGAAGAAATGATCTCTTCATCAACCGCAACAAGACATTTGATTTGGTTTTTATCCTTTCTTTCTAACTTACCATTATACCCAAACCCTCGAATCCACTTGAATATTAACCCATCGTAGCTACTAGACAGAATAGTCTCGGGGCTTGTTTTAAGCACTACTAGTGACGTAATATTCTTCATGTGTCCACACAGAATCACCGGATCTTTATCAAGATCATTAGCAGAATATAAAAATATGGTCCCACCTAGAGAAACCGTAACTATATAATCGTTTTGCCACAAACACCCAACTAGCATATCCTCAACGCCACCAGAACCTGGACAAGTTAACGTTTTTGCAACGGTCCCGTTGAAATCTTCGGATATTGTCCATATTTTAGCGGTCTTATCAGCTGATACAGTCAGCACCTACAACAAGGGTTAAAAAAAATCCTAACTTTGAACTGAAAAAATACGTAAAATGATAAAAACAAACTTTAATTCTAACTACCTGCTTACTATCGGGACTCCAGCTAACAGCGTATATACTACCTTTGTGGGCATCCTCTTGAGACAGCTCACCCATCTTCTCTGCAGTTTTTCCATCGTATAACAGCCCCTGTTTGTCAGAGCTAACAGTGATGAATTTGGTGCCATCTGGCGAGAACCTTACACAGTTGACAAAATTCGTGTGATCCCTGCATACGAGAATATCAATGAATACAACTATTTGATTTAAAAAAAACATTATCATCAAGATTCTATGTAGAGATTATTTATGAATCGAACCTGTGTGACTGCTTGAACTTAAACGGTGGTCCTTCATAGAAGTTGATCAAGAAGTCCTCTCCACATGAGACTATGCGAAATGGTCTTGTTGGCTTGAACGCACAACTTAGAACTCTCCTTGAATGCCCATCGAATTCCCCAACGTTGCTTCCAGAATCCCACCTGTTTAAGAGTTAAGACCACGTAAATGAGTGTAATCCATCGTGGTACAAATAACATCAAGTCAAACTTCCACATTACATAGTGCTAGACATGAAGAACTGCGTGAAATAGTCAACTTGTTACGGTCATCGCTTAAAAACATGATGCATCTGCTAAAGATCATGGAACACATATGGTGGATCGAACCCTAGCTACAATATTCACAAATTTCAAAGCTAACACTCATTTTCAAGATTCAGAAAAAAACATGACATTTGACATATACTCTCTAGGTTCCAAGCATTCGGGGCATGGACCGGATCCTTCCCAATTTCCAAACCGATTAGCCGTTTACAGATTCTTACACCAACACTTTCTAGGTCAACAAAATTCGTAAAATTTATAATGGGAAAATAACTAGGTTCATCAAAATCAAAAGCTGATCTTAAAAATATAAAAAAAACGTCATTGAGGCATTTCATCAAACACATGGTGAGCAAGAAACCAAACCCACATGAAAGCACGAACAAACGATTTCCCTTTTCCATCACCAGAAGCGACGATCCTCATCCCATCAGCAGACCACTGAAGATCATCAATCCGACCAGACAACACCCGAAACTCATTCTTCAACACAAACCCATTATGCGTCCCCCAGATCCTCATCATCCCAGACACATCAGCGGAAGCGATCCACTCCCCATTAGGCGAAAACCTGGCCACAGTGGTCTGATACGCGTGTTCGGAATACACCTGAACCTCCAATGGTCGATCAAGATAGCGAATAATCACCGATCGGCCGTTACAGTAGAGAAATGCGTTGGTTTTTGGGTCGCCGGAGATGAGTATTCCTCTGCCGCGTTCGGTTGAGGGGGTGCAGGCGTATGTTTCCACGAGATTTGCCATTGTTTTGGGAGCTTTTTGCAGGGGAATTTGTGTTTGCAAGTGTCTGTTTCATACAAATAACGATACACCAGATTGATTGATTACTTTTGCGAAAACAACGTGCGGTGTTTAATGTAAGAGAGAATGTAATTATATTAATAATTATTATTATTGTTTTGTGATGCTTTACAGATGTGAAATAAATATATCAGGTTATAATTTGTTATAAGATAATGTAATTTTTTTTAACTAAGATCTAGAAAATCTAGACAGTTGTAAAGGACTAAAGGTAACTTTTCTTTTAATATTTTTGAGGTGGATAATATTAGATTTGAGTTTCTGTAAGGTTTAGGGATTTTTACGGACGTTGATATGAAGGATAGAGGGCTGAGGAGGTGGAAGAGCGAGGATGATGAATCTTGAGGTATAGGATGCTAAAGTTTGTGTGTAAGAACGTTTATGGATGATTTATGTGAGGGGAGAGAGAGAAAGGAGAGAGGTTCTTGAGGATCTTCAGAGACGTTGATGTAAAGTAAAGAGAGCCGATATGGAAGACGGAGGATAACACCAAAGTTTGTGTGTAAGGACGTCCGCAGACGACTTATGTGAGGGGAGAGAGAAAGGAGAGAGGTTGTCAAGATCTTCACAGACGTTGGTGTGAAGGAAAGAGGGTTGACGTGGAAGAGAGAGGATGATAGATCTTGCCAAAGTTTGTGTGTGAGGACGTCCATGGACAACTTGTGTGTGTGTGTGTGTGAGGGTGGGGGGGAGGAGAGAGATTCTTGAGGATCTTCACAGACGTTGATGCGAAGGAAAGAGGACTAGGTGGAAGAGAGAGAATGATAGATCTTGAGGTCTCCGATGCTAAAGTTTGTGTGTAAAAACGTCCACGGACGACTTATGTGAGAGGGAGAGAGAAAGAAGAAAGGTTCTTGACCGCGGTCAAGTCCTTAAAGTTTGCGCGTGGAGGTCATTGGTTATCTAGTGCGTTGGTGATGCTCTTAGACGGGTCAATACCGAATCAAAGATCAATGTTTTGTTTTAATGGTTACAAATAGTTCCATTACTGGGAAAAGAATTCAGGTTGATTCAATTCAAGCTCATTTCAGTTAAGTAAAACTCATTTATAATATCATAAATATAGAGTTTCAAAGTGAGTAATGATACAACATAATAATACCATTTAAACACTTGATTACCTTCCTGTAACAAAAATGGTACCTAAAGCATGCATTTTATTTTAAACCATTTTACTTTTGAACTGCATAATGTCCTAGATCTCAATGTCACATCACTAGATTTAACATCTTCTGTGCCAACGTTGGCCGCTATTAATCTATTATCGTTACATTTTCCGCACGAAATATACATACACCTTTATGTTTACAAAAAGTGAAAAAACATAATAATCGGCAAACGGCTACATTGTTAAAAATCTCATAATTCATATCAAGTAAACCCAGATGCATTAAAACTTAGCCACTGGTCCAGCGTCGTTTCCGAGCAGGTCGCTCGGGTTTCACATCGGATTCCGGTTGAGTCTCCGGCTGGGCAGAAGGCAATGGCTCGTTTTCTATCCGTTTAATAGCCAAAGCTTCCTTCTCACTAGGCATAGGAAGTTTAAACCGCTCGCTTCGTTTCTTTAACTTCTCAACGGTGTCCAGATGTTTATCTTTATCTTCTGGTGGTTTTGCATCCTCGTTTTTCTCTTCTACCAGAGACTTTGATTTCTCCAGGGTTTCTTGAGGTTTAATGGGTTCCTCCGGAAGGTTTGTCGGCGGGTCGTTGTCTTTATATTTGACATCGGTTTCTTTTATATCGAGACTAAAATCCACATCTTTGTGGCTTGTCCATCTTTCGAGTTTTGAACGCCCTTTTTTGGATTGCTCGTCTTCCGATGAAGCGTATTCTTTTTCTTTGTGTTTTTTGGAAGATTTCCGGGTCGCCGGATTTTGATCACTGGCCCGTTGTTCAATATTGCCTCTCGAGCTCACCTGATTTAACCAAAAGGCAAAAATAATGTAAAGTTCATATAACCTTGTGAACATTTGTCTACTATGCTAGTTCCCACTAGGAGCAAATCGTCTGGAGCGATTTTTTTTAGCTAAAACGCAAGATTGACGGGCAAAAAGAAAAATAAATATAACATGATATACAATTACTGAAAAAAGAAATTCAAAAAAATATTAACAATAAAACTATGTTGTTCTTGCAGTCCTCCACTTATAATAGGTTTTGTAATAAAAGAATAACCACCAACCTTTTATCTGCAGTGTCGCATTAACAAAAACTAATGTGTGCTTAGTGTTGTATTCACGCTCAACAGTAAAACCATGGAGAAAAGAACATTCAAACAGTATGTGCGAAAGCCGTCAGTTTAAAAACGACGTTACGAAAATTAATTCAAAAATGTTGAACCAAAAAAAATAAAGTGTATATAAAGAAAGGAATCTGAAAACTTTATTAAAGTAGAGGGACTAAACATATATATTAGTATATATTATTTAGTAAAGTTAAAAATGGAAACAAATGAATTTGAAAACTCTATTAAAGTAGATGAGCTAAACACGTTATTACTTATTAGTAAAGTTGAGGGATTAATTAAGTTTAATAAAGAAAAAAAAATCAAAACTTTATTAAAGTAGAGGGGCTAAACATGTTATTAATAAAGTTGACGGATTAAAGTGATAAAAAAAGGTTGACACATGGCAGCGTGTAATTTGCTAGGATGAATAGTGAGACAAAGTGGATTGGTTTTTAATATATATAAGGGGTTATCAGATAGGGGAAGGTTCAAATGAAAACCACTAGTTATTGTGAAAACTAGAAAACTAACTAAAACCCACTAAAAAGGAGGGGGGGAAGACTTTTAATGAAGGAGGGGTAAAATTGGAACAAAAAATATACAACTTTTCAAACATTTCCCATTTCTCCATACGTTATCATTTTAAAACAAAAATGGCACCATAAGATCACAAATTTTCTTATCTTTCATTCAAGTATATTCGAGCATATTTTTTATGACATAAAAAAAGATTTATGGTGTCGTCTTGTTTTCAATACTATTATTATAGTAGTGCACATGTGCAATATAACATGTACTACAATGTGCATTACATGCTTAAAATTAGCTTTTTGATTCTAGTTTAGCTTTTAGGGTTAGTTTTTTTGGAGGTTTAGGATTAGGATTAGGTTTTTGGGTGTGTGTGTGTGTGGGGGGGGGGGGGGGGGGGGGGGTTTAGGTTTTTGGGGGGTGTCGGTGGGGGGTGGGTTAAGTGGTTTAGGCTTTTTCCGTATTAGTGCACATGTGCAGTACAACCAAAAAAAATTTTTTTTTTTTGAAATTTTTTTTCCATATATAAAAAGTAGCGATTTTTCTAAAAAAAATTGTAAAAAAAAAAAAAATTTGTATGTTTTTTAGGTTTTTTTAGGCTTTTTTAGTTAGTTTTCGAGTTTTCACAATAAAAGTGGTTTTCATTTGAACCATCCCCTTATCAGATACTCTGATAACAAATACTAACTTGAAGCTGTTGAAGGCCTGTATGGGAACTGAAGTAAAGCTAAGACAGTTAATCAGAACAGGAAAAAAAAAACCTTGCTTTATAATCAACAGGATTATGTACACAAATTTGTGACTGTAAACCGACACCATCCTAAGTCTTCTCTATGAAAAATTCAAAATAACTGAACTATGTTGAACGCATGTAACTTACGAATAATATGTAAGTGATCATGCTTCATGAATATATTAAACTTAATTAACCTTGAACTATCTTATCTCTCTCTCCACATCCGATACAGATTTATTAGTTTCCCACAGTCTGAGACAACCATATTGTGATTTAATGCTTTTAAAGTAAAACCAACGCTTTTTCTGAAAATTAGGTTATGCTAATTTACGTACCCGGTCACTTTTTTGACTGACGTGATCTTCTCGATTCCTTCTAGAAGTAGCCAAGGAATTATGAACAGCAGCATCAGTTTCTTTAACCTTTTTTAGGGTTTCTTTATGCTTCTTTTCTTGCACACCATACACATCTTTAGCACTACCACTATATCCCCTTTCATGCCTTGAAGATATTCTTTCTTCATTATTAATCTTATTATTATTTCCATGCGCATACACATCATCACGTAATTCACGTCCTCGATGCCTGGAAACGGTTTCATTCTCAAATTTTTCCCGTCTGCTTATCGGGTCCCACCCTGTTTCCTTAAAACTTCTAGAATCTTCTTTCAATTTAGTATAGCCCACCCACGATTTGTCTTTTTCTCTTTCTCTTTGTCTTTCTACTTTCTCTCTCTGCAAACTATCATCCCGTTCCCGTTTTCGCCTACTGTTACTTTCTCTATGGGAATGCAACGATTCTTCACGTTTACTCTGCATACCCTCGGGAACGGTATGATGACGGGTTTGCGTTTTTAGACCCTCGTCCCTCGTTAAAACAGGCATCATATCCAATTGTTTTCTTGATCGGTATTCGTTTTTATCACTTCTTTCGTTTTCTCTAGCCTTATGGCTTCTTTTCCGCATGTCGTCAAGCCATACCCCTTCCGGTTCTCGCCCTTTTTTCCTATCGTAATTTTCCGACTTCGGCTGTGACCGATACCCTTGATTCGATTCCCACTTTCTATGGGAATACTGATCTTCCATACCCTTCATTGCCATTTGGTGCCTTTCTTGTTTTTCATCACGACCCCTGTGTTCCTTCATCGGTTTCCGAACATTTCCACTGTGAATTGAAATTATTGAATCCTCTCGGTCTTCACCTCTATCGACAAAAAAGTGTTCTGCTTGATTGATCACCTTATGTTTTTTCATTTTATGTCTTGATTTTTCATCTTTGAGGCTATCTTTGTCAGTTGTGTTTTCAGCAGTAACTACGTCTTTATTAGCATCGTTTTGGTCAAAACTTCGATCGTCAGCACTGCCAAGTGTAACCGGAGATGACGAATGGCTCTGCTTATGGTCAACACTTTCGGTTGACTCTTCGTTTTGAATATCAGTAAAACGGGGTGATCTGCTGGCTGCTGTTCTCTTCATTTGCCTACAATAATACAAAAAACAATTAAAATATGAAATTTTTAGAGTTTGTAAAGGTATATATGAAATTAATCCAAACAATTAAAAGAAAATAAATGACAAGACAACTAATATAACACTATCAAGTCCTACCTGTCAATGTGATTATGTGACGAGTTATTCTTCTTGCTAGGGTAGGAAGAGGTCCTGTTTCTTGAATCAAGATGATCTTCAACTTCTGTTTCGGAAAAATGTGGGACCCGATCTCCAGTAACTGCCACTTCATGAACGGAACCAACAACCGGTCCTCTCTTTCCAGAAACTTCTCTCTTTCTACCATTATTATAACCGTGTGGCTTATCAAAACGATCAGCTTCAGATCCAACTTCGTCTTCGTTCTCAAGGTTTTCTTTTTTATCATCTTCAAGATGTTCAGCAACATCATCTTTCGGTATAGGCTCAGGATCTGGAGACGGTGATCTCTGCAGGACAATCTGTTTTGGGAGAAAAAAGAAATCAGTTACGCGAAAGTGGACACTGATATATTAAAAAGTAGATTTGACAAATCACCTCGATGATAGCATCAGAATCACGGATCCGGGGTGGTCTTGTATCGATGGATGGAAGTCGTTCGCCAAATCCAGTTTCCACCTGTATTGCTTTTCCAGTAGGCTGTATTTTCAAAAGTATCATGTAATTAGACCTCCATGGCATACTAAAGTATGAATTTGGACAATTTTGCGGGTTTGGTAGTTCGAGTCAAAATGGGTGATTTATGTAACAGATTAAAATATGTCGGACCATGTTGGCCGGTTGGGTTTGACCCGCAAACATCTTGAATTCTATAATTATTTATTTTTAACAGGCTGTAAGCATTTAAATATATTTCGATTCACTTCTAACCCGTTCAACCCATCTGGCCTGCTGTATGTAAAATATAACCAGAAATCCAGAATGAATCAATTTGTTCGCAAAACGGGTTTATAACCGACACCATCTGACCCGTTATATGTCATCATCATCATCATACTCAGTAAACCCCACCAATAGCAAAGCTAAGGTAGGGTCTGAGGAGGGTAGATGTAGACAGCCTTACCTCTACCCCGTAGGAATAGAGAGGCTGCTTCCAGTGGAGACCCCCGGCTCGATTGTAGTTTTGTATCAAGCCTTGGACCTAAGACACATAACACTCAAACAATCGGGACTGAGACTGATTGGCGCATGTACCCTCGTGTCTTTCAGCTATCAACGTCACCACATGATGCATGATTAACCATCCGCCGCTTTTAACGTTATTTTCACGAAATTAGTAAAATAACGTTAAAGCTAGTACCAGAGGTTTGTTTTTTTTGCATTTGGATCCAAAAGGTTTGAAATCTTGCCATTTTCCCAGTTTTCCCTGTTAAGTCAGGCAGTGGCGAAGCTTGATTCAGGGGGGTTGAAAACGTATATACCCAAAAATTTCTATAGAACCGGGGGGTCGAAAACATATATACCCAAAAATTTCTATACGAAAACTACATATATAACACTACTGGCCGAAAAGTTCGGGGGGTCGGGCGCCCCTCCCGGCCCCTTCAAAGCATCGCCCCTGAAGTCGGGGGAATTTTCATCTTTTTTATTAACTTTAGGGCAATTTGGTCTTTTTCACTTTATTTAAAGAGACCAAATACCCCTGAAGAAGACCGAATTGCCCTTTAAGTTAACAAAAAAGACAATAATACCAATGAATTAACGGAGAAAAATGGAGTTAACGAGCTGGATGAAAATGGCAGGATTTCAAACCTTTTGGATCCAGATGCGAAAAAACAAACCTTTGGACGAAAGTTGAAAAGCAGGCCAAACCTCAGGGACGAAAATGGCATTTTACTCTATGTAAAATACAACCCAAACCAAACCATTTGTAGGCAAATTGGTTATAGTTACCGCTTCTACAGAAGTGCAAATGCTGTATTTGTGGGCCTTTAATGAAACAATTTAAACAAAGATCAGTCCATACCAATTGCATCCGAGAGCGTACAGACCCCTTAGCTAAGTCACTTTGCACATCAACTTTTCCAAAGTTACGGTTTTCAGATGAGATATCATGACCTGCTGCTGCAGCTAGCTCTGGTGGGAGATCAGGATCATACTCCTAAAAAATAAACAAAAACGATATTATTTATTTATCATCAATATCATGAGTATGAACCGCATATAAAAGCAATATATACCTGTTCAGCCCTCCCGCTTTCATAAACGCGAATTTTACTTTGCATTGTAGCCTCTAGGCGATGTTGTTCCTACAAACCAAAATGAAGGCAATATTTCGTAACTATAGCTCACCATTTTCTGCATAAAATTTTGTAGCACTCACCAGCTGTTTGCAATATTCCTTCCAGGTTTCCTCATTCATACCGAAGTTGAAAAAATCTGATATATCAATGCCTTGTAGTCTCCACGGTTTCTCCTCAAAACCATCAATGTCGACCTCAAATATAGTCCTGAGAGATAACAGGAAGATAAACCGTAAAACTCATTGTAGAAGCATAAAAAATGAATCATCCATACATTAATAACCACCTATAGATAATCATCAGCAATCTAGATAAGAGATGATAGTGATATACGGTCATTACTTATGTGATGGAAGGGTGAAATCTAGTCCACTGCCAAATCCACGACCCGCTCCATTGTTGTTCCAACCCGGATGAAAGTTTTTCTGCATATTAGGAGGAACGTTTTTTGCGCCAGCTGGATGCCATTCACCTCTACCTCGACCAGCAAAAGATAACATACTTCCAGGTGGACGAACTTGACCCGGGGCTCCACCAGTTGCTACAGGACCCGCTCCAGGCATAGGTGCAGCACCAGGTCTCACATACTACACAGTTCCCCAAATAAAAAGAGATTAAACTATATCAAGAAGTAGCCTTTGTTAATCTAAAATACGAGCTGCGTGTATCTTGATTGAATATTGTCGTCACAGAAAAGAATCAAAGGTTGTCTTAGCACCATTAACGGTCATTAAACAGAAAACATAAATAATAAAAATCTTCCCCGTATAATCTCAATATAAAATCACATGTAAAACGACCAGCTAGACATCTATAAAGAAAGAAAATATATTTTCATTTATCAACAGAAGGAGCCGATACAACAACATAACCACATTTAGTGGTGGCCCTAATTTAATCTTTGCAACAATATGTAAAAAAACCAAGTACATTTACCACCTTTTTCGCACTATAAAGTATAAACCAATCTAAAGTACACAAAATTACATGTCAAGATCAGTTGATCACCCTACATGTATACCAACACTTATCACTGACCTTGAACTGAGAATGAAACGGATGATACCCATGACCGCCGTATCCCATCTTCTGCGCAACCGCACCTCCACCCTCACCTTTCCCCGCATCACCACCCAACAAATCCTTCCTCTCTCCTTCACCACCCTGACCAGCATCTTCTCCCCAATCTTGCATCTCATCCATCGGCACATGATTATTCATATCAACGTCACCCGTAACAATCACCAAATCGTCCCCACCGTCATCGTCTCCTCCATCTAACCCCCCTCCACCATCCATCCCCATCATATTCATCCCCACTGTATTATCATCATTCAACACAATCTGCAAATCATCCTCACTGTCACTATCATCCCAATCATTATTATCATCACCACCTTGTTCCAAAACCCTAGCTCCCGACGACGATAAACCCGGAATCATAAACTCATCCTCCTCTCCACCTTCTTCAATTCCAAAATTCTCCTCCTCTTTAGTATTATTATTATCATTATTATTATTATTACCTCCATGCACTAAATTCAAATCTTGCTCAATAACCTTTTCTTCTAATTTCCCCAAAACCCTAACTCCTGAATCAGTTTTCACTGCAGCTATATCTCTATTATTATTACTCAAATTCAAATTCAGATTT
Source organism: Helianthus annuus (assembly GCF_002127325.2). Taxonomy (NCBI): domain Eukaryota; kingdom Viridiplantae; phylum Streptophyta; class Magnoliopsida; order Asterales; family Asteraceae; genus Helianthus; species Helianthus annuus. The sequence goes on along the minus strand of NC_035442.2, from coordinate 172,536,888 downwards.
GAATTCAAATCAGATTGACCTAATTTCAAGCTATTCGAACTTTTGGAACCGTATAGAATCTCCTCATCATCGCTGGGGATTCTATCGGAGGAACGTACCGGCGGCGATTGCAGAGGAGGTGCAGACGACGTCGTTTGAAGCGGCTGGAGTACATCGGTGTATAGATCTCCGAACTCATCATCGTCTTCCATTATTAGATCCTAAATAACAACAAAATTAGGGTTTCAACTTTGAACAAGATGGTTGAAGTTTTGATTGATTGGTTAAAGAAGTTGAATTTGTGAGTTAATTCATCGGAATTGAAGGATTTGGGGATATGGAGGATGCAATTGTTGCCGCAGTGGAGTTAGGGTTTGATCTTTTTTTAGGGTTGTTTGTTTCTGAAAGTACAATTTTCAGGATTTTATGTTGGAGTTATATACTATTTCTGTTGAAACAAGAAAAGGTTAGTAGTGTACATATCAAGATGTGTGTTTAACTAGGGTACTGTTTTTTTCTTATTTTTTATATTTTTTTATTTTTTTTTCTTATTTTTTTATAAACATGTGATGTGTTTTTAAAAAGTTTTAAAAAGATAAAGGTGGTTTAAGAAAATGATAAAATGCTTGTTGTTCATGGTTTTGTTTGATGTAAAGTGATGGAAATGCTTTGAGCGGTGTAAACAAGTCGAGCTATTGGAGCTCGGTCTGAAAAGGCTTGAAATGAGCCAAATTTAAATGAAGTTGAGTACGAGTCTAAAAGTAAGCCCGTTGAGTAAACAAGTATGAGCGTCATTTATTGAGCTTGAGCAGAATCACAAGCCTAAACGAACCCATTGTTTAATATGTAGTTTTTAGTTAATATAATAATGATAATTGTTTATAATATTATAAAAAACTAATGTAAACTAATTAATAAATAATAAAGGAGTTGAGCCGAGGCAAAGCTTGAGCTTGAAAAATTATCAATGAGCCAAACTTGAGCTTTAAAAACAAAGCTTAAATTGAGCCGAGCTCGAGCTCGAGCCTAGTCGAGCTCGAACTCGGCTCGGCTCGTTTACACTCTTAATTGTAACCAAGTTTGTAAGTATTAAATTGTTGGCTGGGTTGGAACTCGCGAACATTGTTGGTCCATTCAACATTTGTGACTTGTGAGCCATCTATTTATGGGTTGATCGGTTGGGTTGTTTGATGGTTGAACCGGTAACCCGATTTAGTTAGTTTGATTGGATTTTATATATTGTTTTTTTTTTTTTTTTTGTAGTTTTGTTGAGTCTAGCATGAAGGACAATGAATTTTGTGGGTTTAGCTGAGATCTGAACTCGGGACTACTTTGAGAAAAGTCTAAATTATTGGCAATTTGGATAAAGGTGAAGGGTTTAACCATATGCTATACCAAGTTAGTTATGTTAGCTACGCGAATTAATTATTGTTTTCGTCTCTGTGGTTTGTCAAAAATCACTATTTTAGTCAATTAGTTTACAAATTACGATTTCAATCCCTATGGTTTCACTTTCGTAACCATTTCAGTCCATGTGGTTTCACTTTCCGAGGTGGACTGAAATGGTTACGTAAGTGAAACCACAGGGACAGATTTCGTAATTTTTAAACTAATGGACTGAAATAGTGATTTTTGACAAACCACAAGGACGAAAACAGTAATTAACTCTAGCTACGCAAATAAAATATATAAACATGGTATATGTTATGTTTTATTAAGCTTATATTTATTAGCACAAAGTTTTTTAGGATCACATTGTTGGTCTAACTGGGACCCGCAAACAATGCTAGTCCATTTAGCATTTGCGAGCCGTATGTGTATAGGTTGGTCAATCAATGAGGACTTTCAACGGTTGAACCGGTAGCCAAGTTTAAACAATCGGATCAACTTTTTATATATAGATATTTTTCAGTTATGCCGGGTTCACCATGTCGGACAACATATTTGGTGGGTTCAAAAGGTCGACTGATGGAAAAATTAGATGTTTTTAAGGATTGGGAGATTTGAACTCATGAATATTTCGATTAAGGTTAATTGTTATAAGTTCACAGTTTTCATGGCATTATGTTTGTATGTATGTGTGTGTATTACAATACTTTTTTATGTAATTTGTCGTATTTTTAAAACTCAATTAGCAGAGCAATGGTCTATTTTTGAAAACATGTGGCCAAATGGATTATTAAGTTTGACCCTTTTTTAAAAGAATCAAACTATATGTTATTGGGTTTTAAAGGCCCAAGAAAAAAAACACGCTAATATGCATTGCATTTTCAAGGCCCAAAAATGAACAATTGTTTCACAACTTGTTATTCACGAATCTATGAAATTTACAAAATCAACTTTATTTATTTTTAAACAAAATTCCAAATTCGTTTAGTGATGATACGCGAATGCAAAGCTTCGATGACCATGGAACATTTGACTTGAGTTGCTACTTTTGAAGGGAAAGCGGCGCAACTTGTTGCCCGTTTACCAACTATCTCGATTCTATAATATAAACTGGTTAATTATTTTATGTCAAACAGGTAAGAGAGTTAACATAGATACACGACTATGGACTCACGTATCCATTGACTATAAACATATAATAAGATATAATATACGCACCAAAAATGACTATTTTAACGACTTTCTCTCAAATTCTGATTAAAGGTTTTGGAATGAAAAATATAACGCGGGTATGAAATTGGTGAGCTACCTATACAACTATATTGAGGTCTTCTCCTTTGCTCTTGATCGTTTCTTTTTCGATTTCAGATTCTGCATCAGGGTAATCCTGCACCAAATCAGGTATGAAAAAGTAAACTATACAAATCCGGTTCAAAGGCAATTATTGTAATTGTTAGAAATAGTAATGTTAACACACCCAAATGAGATTATGATAATTAAAATGAGTTTTGACTTTTGAGATTATTTATTCCTACAGTAGGTCAGTAGGGGGTCCTTACAAACATAAAACAACATGTTGAACACACAGTTTCAATTGTATACAAAAAGTAAAAAACTCAGAAATTAAACAACCAAATTGGCAGAGGACAATTTCAATATATTTGTTTGTATATACTCATCTTTATCTAACTGGAACCAATATTTATATAAGTCAAAGGGTAAAGTTAACATGTAGAGATTGCAAGATGACCAGGTCATAGGGTTGGATAACGGGTCAAACGAGCAAGATCGGGATGGTTCAACCTGTAAACACTTATCTTCCATTAACTTCTTCTAAATGATCAATGCATCAATTAGGATAAAAAATCCAAATATTTCAACAAAAATGATTTATGATTTAGAGTAAATTGCCATTTTAGTCCTTGAGGTTTGGTCCAAATTGCCATTTTAGTCCAAATAGTTTTTTTTTCTCCTCTGGGTCCCTGACTTTTCCATTTTCTTGCCATTTTGATCACATTGCCTAACTCTATAACCAGGGGGATTTTTGGCATAACTATTGTGTAGTGATAACCAGGGGTAGTTTACACTTTACAACATAATTTATAAACCTCATAAAAATTTAATGCCAAAAATACCCCTGATTATAACCTGCTTTTTATACTAAGTTAGGCAATGTGATCAAAATGGCAAGAAAAAGGAAAAGTCAGAGACCCAGAGGAGAAACAATAACTATTTGGACTAAAATGGCAATTTGGACAAAAACTCAAGGACTAAAATGGGAATTTACTCTATGATTTATGTATAAACTTCATGCGATACAACCAATTCAACCGGTTCTCCATTTAGCTAAGTTTTTTGGTATGCCTAGTCTGAGATAAAGCACAACCTAAATCGACCCGTTCGTTATTCATAACCTACATACCCTCCCAAAACCACAAACTAATGCACATACTAATTACTTTCACAAGAAATCTTCATCCAAACCCTAGTTAGACGACATCATTCATCAGCGAATATCGAATTATATGACAGATATGCAAGTACATAACATTCCAATCAAGCAACATATTCGGTTTTCAAGTAATCATTAGCACCTTATCCAATCCCTTTACACATGCATATATCATAACTCATCATGATAAAATCCAAGTATCCAACACATAACTAAATCATACTCTCAATTCTACGATTTAAACATAGACGCCTGCGGCCTTCTTGGATTCATTATCATCTAAAAGCGTCTGAAGAGCCCTCTTCTTAGTACAATATTTCCTTTCAAAATGCGTCACCTAAAACACATCACCAATTCAAATATTTAAACTCCACCAATCACCAACCTAAGCAGTTAATATCGCGATATATCATTGATATATCGGTTATTAGTCCCCCGGTGAGATATCAGTGCAAAACATCAGTCAGAATATCAGTACCGAAATTATCGTCGATATTTAAATGATATTTGACCAATATATCACCGTTTTCCTCGATATCAGTACATTTCTTCTTAGTTCTACCATTCCTCTTTCTTCTTATTGCTGATATTAGTGTTTTAAGTCTTAATTGTTAGTGTTTTAAGTCTTAATCAGTTCCTAATGTTAGCGTTAAATTGTTATATATATAAATTCAACATGATATCCCACCGCGATAACCGATATCGGATTTTTGAGTGAATTTCAAGGATTGTCCTTTATCTTTATACTCATTTTCAGGCGCTGTCCTTTATGTTTAAAATTGATGAGTTTTGTCCTTTATGTTTTCATATCATACACGTTTTGTCCTTTAGGCCTAACCCAGTTAGTTTTTTCAGTTAAATTTGGTCATGTGCTTTGCACATGAGGGCATTTTTGTCAATTCAAAGGTTGCAGAAGCTTTGAGTTGTAAAACTGCAGTTGAACTTACCTTTGAATTGACAAAAATGCCCTCGTGTGCAAAGCATATGACCAAATTTAACTGAAAAAACTAACTGCGTTAGGCTTAAAGGACAAAACGTGTATGATATGAAAACATAAAGGGCAAAACTTGTCAATTTTGAACAGGGATATAAAAATAAAGTACAATACTTGAAATTCACTCCGGATTTTTTACCGCATTAACTGCGTAGTCACCAACAATAACCCTAACTATGAAATCAGTATTAAAACAAATTAGGGTTTAGTTAAACAAACAATTACCCAAGTACGGCGACAGACTTTCTCGTAAAATTCTCTCGTTTTCTTGCATTGAACAGGATACAGCAGACCTACTGCAGCAATTTCATTCGCTTTGATGTGCGATTCTTTCTCTAGACAAGCGTAGAACGCATCGCGAGCCTGTTAATTAGGGAAATTGTGACGGTTGATTGGATATGAAAGATTTGTTGTTATTTTGCAAGTGAATTGAATAAACCGAATGATACCTTGTAGCAAGTTTGTCTAGCGTCGGAGAGGAGGTCTGTATGGATTTTGTCCGGGTATTTGGAGGTGTAAGCTTCCATCGCCATGGCCCAACGGATTGTTTGATTATTGCCTTTTCAGCTCATCTTTTGCGTGCTCAACAAGATAACTTGGATAACAAATAACCTATGCATTTGGTATCGTACCGGTTATATTCGGTACCGGTACCTATTTTTTCATTTTTTGGGCACGACAGTATATTTGATAATGGTACTGAGACTCATTTTTTCGAGTTTTTAGGTACAGGTACTTTTAATACCGGTATTTATTTGATACCGATGATCTAATACCATGCTCATCCCTCAATTTAGGTAAGATAACTGATACAGAAAACGAACCAAAGGTTCAAGAACAAAGTTCTTTCTATTCAATAATCAATCAAAAACTGAATAAACAATTAACCTAGACCCTAATTTATAACTATGAAAAAGATAAAATAGGAAATTCAAATTTTAAATAAAATATAAGATATGCTGATATGCTCCTGCATCAATAACTTGGATAACAAATTATTTGTAAAGTATATTAAATTAGGTGAAAGATTATTATATTTTTTAAAATCTAATATAAGGATTTAATAATCTCAAATGTTGAAGATAACACATATGGTGAGTTAACACATATATGTTATAGGTTTTAGGTTAAAGACAAAAGTGATTGAAAACTTGAGATCCTTCGGTCGTCCATTGAATGGGACTTTGTCGGATAATTGATTGAAGGAAAGATCTAAGTTATCAAGATCTTTGTGCGACTTAAGTTACGTGAAATCTGAAGAATGTGTTACTAACTATAAGAGGAAATAATGGTTAAGATGGGCTAGACAATGTTAGCAACTTCCCATATGGGTTTTGTTGAGTTGGATAAGGTTTAAGATGCCTGTTGTTGTTGTTTGGGTTTTCTTGAGATGGAGCTTGGATGGTGTAGGTGGAGAGTAGCAACTGGGGTATTGTACTGATGTGTGTAAAATGCAACATATAAAACACATCATTTAAGCCATAAAACTAACCCTTTTTAAGTACTAATGTTGGAAAAAGAGTGTTTTTGTCTTCCTTTTGTATTTTCAGGATGAAATGAGCTCAAAATCACAAAAGAAGCAAAAAGACCACTAATTCTACCATAAATACAAGAAAAGGAACAAAAGTAAACTGCCCGGACCCTCAACGGCACCTCCCAAGACAAAGAGAAGAGAACAGAGCCTGAACACGCCCCGTGTCCAGTGAACACGGGGGCGTGCCCAGGAAGCAGCAGAAAAGGCAAACCAGTAGAAGCTTCCATTGCTCACCACGGGGCCGTGCCCAGCGGACACGGGGGCGTGTTGAAAGTACAGCAGGCGCATTAATTGTAATTCGCAATTACAATTAATGAAGAGAGAGAATGTCAGACGGGCACGGGGCCGTGTTCAGCGAACACGGGGCCGTGTCCAGCGTTCTGTTCAGCCTATAAATAGAGGAGCTTGGCTTCATTCTCTCTCATCCCTTGGCACACCACCTCTCTCACACTTCATCCACCACCCACCACCACCATAACACCATCATCCACCACCATCATCCATTGTCCATCATAGAGTGTGTGAGTCGTCTCGGGATCCAAGATTGATCGTAAGAGTTCTTGACAATCAAGGCCATGTTTGCCTAAGTCTCTTACATCACTTGGTGAAGACAAGTGTTTAGTATAATACTTTTTATTTTTAATCTTTTGCACTTTTTATTTGGTTTTGTATTAATGACTTTAATAACTAGTTACTTATGTTGAAGGTGATCTTTCCTTATCGTTTGTCCGTGGTGTCTTGGCATTATTTTACTGTCTATATAAAATAAAAGATTTTCACCATTCATATCTCCACGGTCTATATGGAGGTATGTTGGCTACCTGGTCGGGGGTTAAGGGAACGGTTTGGTAAAGGTCTTGCCCTTGTTCAGCGTTTAGAGGTCCTGCTTGGGACCTGGGTCAAATTTAGTAGGATCTCCTTCAATGCCCATAGGTATTGGATGGCGGGGATCCAAACTCTTTGACCCCCTCATAAGCTAACTACTATTAATACTATAACCCGGCTATTTAGGACTGTATCCCTGCTGACTCAGACTACTTAGCCGAGGGTAACGTCACCGCCAAAAGCGGGGCCTACCATAATTTGCATTAATAACTTAATTCATTATCTTTCAATAATCCGACCCTTTAGGATTGTATCCTTGCTGACTCAAACTACTGGGTTGAGGGTAACGTCGCCTTCAAAAGAGGGGCCTACTACAATAACTAAGATAATCTCTTAAACAAGTGCAAAAGTGCGAAAATAATCAAAGGTTATACTAATACACGTGTCGGATCCAAGTGATTCATCTTGTCTATCTGTTTTTATTTTATTTTCTTTTTCAGCATTTAGTTAGTTTTTATTTTTCTTAGTTTAAAACATTTTTCTAACTTTTTGATTTGATTAGACGTTGAGGATAAACCGGTATTAAAAGCTCTTGTGTCCTTGGACGACCTCGGTATCTTACCAACACTATACTACGTCCACGATGGGTGCACTTGCCCATATGTGTGTTTAGTGTTAGTAAATATCGTGTTTTATAAATTTAAAACTTGGCTAAAAGTGTAAAAAGGGCTTAAATATATATCTAAAAATATAACACACTTCACGCACATCAAGTTTTTGGCGCCGTTGCCGGGGACACAAGGATTTTAAGAAAGTTAGGAATCAACGGCCTAATCATCTTTTTATTTTTTTTAATTTTTTAGGATTTTTTTTTTAGATTTTTTCAGCTTCTGCAGAGCTCAGCACGGGGCCGTGCCTGGTCGGACACGGGCCGTGCTCAGCAACGTCACTGGCAGTTTTTGTTTTTCAAAGTTAACAGGAGGCTGACCACGGGGCCGTGTCGGTGCAACACGGGGTCGTGTCCAACTTCCAGTAACTGGGATCTGAAAAACAACCACTGTATCTCCGACCACGGGGCCGCGTTCGCTCGACACGGGGCCGTGGTGAACCTTCTGACCAACATTCTTTTCTGTTTTTATTGCAGGACTTGGAACCCGACGCCAACCTCGCGTAGTGTATGAGCTCCAGTTCCAATAAAGACATAAAGGAACCATTAGAAGAACCCGAACGCTTTCTCAGAAAAAGGTTAAAAGCCAAAAACCAAGAGAAAGTTTCGGGTGACCCAACCCCAATGGCGGACCAACGTACCCTCATGGATTACTTACGGCCCACCGTAGGTAATCTCGGCGCCGCTATCAATGCCCCGAATGTCGAAGCCAATAACTTCGAACTTCGACCGCACTTGATACAAATGCTCCAAAACTCCGCAACCTTTCACGGGCTCGCGGACGAGGATCCCCATCTACATATAACTAATTTCTTAGAAATATGTGATACATTTCGGATCAATGGAGCATCAAACGACGCCATCCGCCTTCGTATGTTTCCATTCTCACTAAAAGACCGAGCGAAAGCTTGGCTCAACACCCTCCCAGCTGGATCGGTAAACACCTGGGATGAACTAGCCCAAAAATTTCTATATAAGTATTTCCCTCCTTCTAAAACTGCTAAATTAATGGCTGAAATTAACACATACTCACAAGAGGACGGGGAATCCTTATATGAAACTTGGGAAAGGTTCAAGGAGCTATTACGCAAATGTCCCCATCACGGCCTCGCAATATGGCAACAAGTATCCACTTTCTACAATGGGTTGTTGCCACATACTAGGCAGACACTTGATTCTAGCTCCGGGGGACTTTTAGGTAATCGACGCCCACACGAAATATATAATCAAATTGAGGAAATTGCTCAAACCAATTTTCAATGGCACACTCCCCGGGGAAATAAAACTATCGCCCCGGGCGCCCATAAGGTGGACGAAAGCACCTCTCTACAAGCCCAAATCGAGGCCCTTTCTTCAAAAATAAAAAAACTAGAAATGACAAAAACAGTCTCGGTTATGGCTTGTGAGGGGTGTGGTGGGTCACATGAAAATTGGAGTTGCATGAAAGAAACGGACGATCAACAAGAAATGGTAAACTACATTGACAATAGACCTAGGCCGTCGGGTCCTCCAACGGGGACCTTCAACCAAGGATGGCGAAACCACCCAAACCTTGGTTGGAGGGAGCCCGGCAATAGTAGTAACCAACAACCACAACGAACAAACTTTCAGCAATCAAGAAATGAGTCACAAAATTTCACTCAACAACAAAGTGGAAGAGAAAGGCTCGAAGATACTATATCTCGCCTCGTCTCTGACACTGACAAGAAAAATTCGGAAAGATTCCTACAATTAGAATCTAACTTTAGGAATCAACAGGCTAGCATTCAAAACATAGAAAAACAAATAAATCAACTAGCTCAAAATTTTTCCGAAAGACCACAAGGCGCATTACCCAGCAATACCGAAACCAACCCGAAGGCGCAAGTTCACCTCATCACGCTACGAAACCGGACCGTAGGGCCTGCAGAAGTACCTCCAACCGCGGAAGAATCAACACCAACAAATCTGCAAGAGAAGGACCCTCCCCCATCAACAGAGCCTACCAAGGCTCCTCGGGTTCCGTACCCCGGTAGGTTAATTCGTCAGAAAACCAACGAACAATTCGCAAAATTCGAAAGTTTGCTAAAGCAATTGCATGTCAATATTCCTTTTATCGAAGTCCTAACACAAATGCCCAAATACTCTAGATTTATGAGGGACTTCCTTACACATAAAAAGAAAATTGAAAATTTGCAATTAGTTAATTTAGGCGAAGAATGCTCTGCCCTCGTACTCAATAAACTACCCCAAAAAAAGATCGATCCCGGAAGTTTCACGATTCCGTGCTCAATAGGGGAATCTCCCGTTCGCAATGCCTTGGCCGACCTAGGAGCTAGCATTAATCTCATGCCCTCTTCAATGTTCAAAAGGCTTGGCTTGGGAACCACAAGCCCCACAAAAATAAGCATACAACTCGCGGATCGATCGGTCAAGTTCCCGCAAGGTGTCATCGAAAATGTCTTGGTAAGGGTAAGCAGATTCGTTTATCCTGTTGACTTTGTCATACTCGACATGGAGGAAGACACCGAGGTCCCTCTTATTCTAGGGAGACCTTTCCTTGCCACCGCACAAGCAGTGGTGGACATGAATGACGGGACACTAACTTTGAGATATGGGGACGATGAGGTAAAATTCGGAGTTGGGAAAAGAATAGAGGATGACGACCCGATCCACTACATGAAGGTTATCGACTCAAGCTTGGATGCCGCTCTCCGACGGTGTAACTTGGGAGGCAAGGCACCCCAATCAAATGACGTGTGACCGGGAATTGGGTCTAGCCAAGGACCCTTATAAACGTGGCGCACCACGGAGGCATTCCGCGGACCTATCCTTAGTTTAGTTTAATCTTTTAGTTTTTGCAGAATAAATCACACTCATGGTGGTAATGGATGAAAAAGGGAACGAGAAAAAAATGGAACCATGCAGAAGAACAGAACAAACCGACAAAAATCTCCAAAACAGAAGGCTCCACACGGGCCGTGCCCAACCAACACGGCCCCGTGCTGAGCCCCCTGCAGGAAATCACCCAGTTCAGGTAACTGGACACGGGCCGTGTTCAGCGAACACGCCCCCGTGTCCAGGCTTCTGTTTCATTTCTATAATTTTTGTTACTGGCACTTGACCACGGGGTCGTGCCCGGTCAACACGGGGCCGTGTCCAGAGCGCCAGTAACACAAATCTTTGTTTTTAAACACACTTTTACATATTCTAATCAACCAAAAACTCTATTTTTGGACACATTGAGGACAATGTGTAATTTAAGTGTGGGGGGGATGCTAAAACCTTGGAATTTTGCAAAATCCTAAAACAAGCCTTACACAAAACTCTATTGGAACCGCTAAACACCCCAAATTTTTTCAAAAACTTTTTCAATTTTTTATTTTATTTACTTGTCTTAGTTTAAGTTGGGAATAACAAGTTATAAAAGGGTTATATTTTTACAAACTTACAACCGATAGCGTCGTGATAAAAAGAACTAACATAAGAAAATTATGAAACGGTATAACAAGTCTAGCTAAAATTCGATTATATATGCTTGATCACATTAAAAACCCATTCCCACAAAAAGTGAGTTTTGAGCCTTTATTGAGCATAAAAATACACATACTTAGATTAAATGCTCATTTTTCGTTTCTTGTGTGAATAGCCGCTCGGTCTTTACAAATCTAGAACTTGCCACGACGATACATTCCCGGTCCTTACCAACTTAAACCCAAGTAAGTAAATGATGGAGGCATTAGGACTAACTATTTTTCTTTCAAAACCATTATTTTTTTTTTACCTACCCAAAACCCCCCTAGAAAACCCCTTTGAGCCTAAACCTTTCATTTCATTACCCCCAAAACAATTTTCTACCCACCAAAAACCTTTTTCATTTTTTCACCTTTATTTTAGTGACAAACTCGGTTTTTCATAAACATACCTTTACGTGACAAAAAAAAAAAAAAAAAAAAAATTATATATATATATATGAAGTAAAAACAAACATAAGCTACAAAAAGCTTGTTTGGAGAAATACTTCAAAAATAAATGTCACCGAAAAAAAAAAGGTATTTCACGAAAACCGACATTTGTTACGATTTTCACCCTTTTTACTAACCACTAACCAACCACCCACCTTTAAACCCAAGCCTTCACCCCAAAAGACCTCTTGATATTTACAAAGGTAAAAAGTTAAAAAGGAGGAGGATTGATCGCTTGGCAAGCATATGGAAAATGTAAATCCGTGCCGCTCTCGAGCGATTCACTTAAATATACACCCTCGGCCGAGTGATTGAGTGATCTCCCGTGAGGTATGTGAACTTGTATATAAATGGAATTTTAATAAGGCATGCTATGCCCAAATAAGTAGTTTATCTTATGAAAAGTTCAAAATAAACCATGACGAATAAGATTGTAAATAAGGTAAAAATAGAACCTATACAAACCTTGGATTCCCGACACTCTAGGACAAGTTAAAAGAAACTTCTCTTCTACCTATTCCATTTGGGAGTGTAAGCCACATTAAAAGAGTTTTGCTTGAGGACAAGCAAAAGTTCAAGTGTGGGGGTATTTGATGTGTGTAAAATGCAACATATAAAACACATCATTTAAGGCATAAAACTAACCCTTTTTAAGTACTAATGTTGGAAAAAGAGTGTTTTTGTCTTCCTTTTGTATTTTCAGGATGAAATGAGCTCAAAATCACAAAAGAAGCAAAAAGACCACTAATTCTACCATAAATACAAGAAAAGGAACAAAAGTAAACTGCCCGGACCCTCAACGGCACCTCCCAAGACAAAGAGAAGAGAACAGAGCCTGAACACGCCCCGTGTCCAGTGAACACGGGGGCGTGCCCAGGAAGCAGCAGAAAAGACAAACCAGTAGAAGCTTCCATTGCTCACCACGGGGCCGTGCCCAGCGGACACGGGGGCGTGTTGAAAGTACAGCAGGCGCATTAATTGTAATTCGCAATTACAATTAATGAAGAGAGAGAATGTCAGACGGGCACGGGGCCGTGTTCAGCGAACACGGGGCCGTGTCCAGCGTTCTGTTCAGCCTATAAATAGAGGAGCTTGGCTTCATTCTCTCTCATCCCTTGGCACACCACCTCTCTCACACTTCATCCACCACCCACCACCACCATAACACCATCATCCACCACCATCATCCATTGTCCATCATAGAGTGTGTGAGTCGTCTCGGGATCCAAGATTGATCGTAAGAGTTCTTGACAATCAAGGCCATGTTTGCCTAAGTCTCTTACATCACTTGGTGAAGACAAGTGTTTAGTATAATACTTTTTATTTTTAATCTTTTGCACTTTTTATTTGGTTTTGTATTAATGACTTTAATAACTAGTTACTTATGTTGAAGGTGATCTTTCCTTATCGTTTGTCCGTGGTGTCTTGGCATTATTTTACTGTCTATATAAAATAAAAGATTTTCACCATTCATATCTCCACGGTCTATATGGAGGTATGTTGGCTACCTGGTCGGGGGTTAAGGGAACGGTTTGGTAAAGGTCTTGCCCTTGTTCAGCGTTTAGAGGTCCTGCTTGGGACCTGGGTCAAATTTAGTAGGATCTCCTTCAATGCCCATAGGTATTGGATGGCGGGGATCCAAACTCTTTGACCCCCTCATAAGCTAACTACTATTAATACTATAACCCGGCTATTTAGGACTGTATCCCTGCTGACTCAGACTACTTAGCCGAGGGTAACGTCACCGCCAAAAGCGGGGCCTACCATAATTTGCATTAATAACTTAATTCATTATCTTTCAATAATCCGACCCTTTAGGATTGTATCCTTGCTGACTCAAACTACTGGGTTGAGGGTAACGTCGCCTTCAAAAGAGGGGCCTACTACAATAACTAAGATAATCTCTTAAACAAGTGCAAAAGTGCGAAAATAATCAAAGGTTATACTAATACACGTGTCGGATCCAAGTGATTCATCTTGTCTATCTGTTTTTATTTTATTTTCTTTTTCAGCATTTAGTTAGTTTTTATTTTTCTTAGTTTAAAACATTTTTCTAACTTTTTGATTTGATTAGACGTTGAGGATAAACCGGTATTAAAAGCTCTTGTGTCCTTGGACGACCTCGGTATCTTACCAACACTATACTACGTCCACGATGGGTGCACTTGCCCATATGTGTGTTTAGTGTTAGTAAATATCGTGTTTTATAAATTTAAAACTTGGCTAAAAGTGTAAAAAGGGCTTAAATATATATCTAAAAATATAACACACTTCACGCACATCAGTACGATAGGAGGTTTCCAACTAAATTAAAGAGGAAATTTTATAGGGTTACGGTTAAACCGATTATGTTGTATGGAGTAGAGTGTTGGGCCATCAAGAAGACAGAGGCGTGCAAGATGGAGGTAGCAGAGATGAGGATGTTAAGATGGATGTGTGTGTATACAAGGTTAGATAGGATAAGAAACGAGGTTCTCAGGGGAAAGGTTAGGAGTGGGTAGCATATTGGATGAGATACAGGAAGGGAGATTGAGATGGTTTTGACATGTGAAGAGGAGACAATTGATAGCGCCGGTTAGAGCAGTGGAATCCTTGACTCTGGATGGGAGGATGAGTAGAGGTATACCCAAAATGACTTGGGATGAGCGGATTAAACATGATTTATTAGAGTTACACCTCTCTAAGGGCATGGTACACGATAGGGGTCTATGGAGACGTGGGATTAAGGTTAAGGACTTTTAAAAGGTGGTGGTGGGGGGGGGGGGAGCTTGATTGTATGGGGCTTAGAGTTCCTAAACCTGAGGTAGACTTTGCATGTGAGTACCTTTTTGCATCTATGTCTATATGTGGTCTTATGACTTCTATACTTGTTTATACTTTACTATTACTATGTTACTCATCCACAACCTTATGTCTGTTATTTGGTTGTCGTTTATGTCTATATGTTGAGGCCTTTTTTTTACTGTCATTTGTTACTAGTGCCGAGGGTCTCTCTGGAAGTGGTCTCTCTATCCCTAGAGATGGAGATATGGTTTGCCTACATCACCCCCCCCCCTCCAGACCCTCACAAGTAGCTTTGTTATTTGTGAGATTTACTAGATATGATTGATTGAGATGGAGCTTGGAGGATGATATATGTTGGTTCTACCATGATATTGATTTTGTTGAGACAGGTGAGGATATTGTTGTTTAGACAGAGGTTTAAGTAATGGTTTCAATCTACACTAGATTGTTGCCATAGCCGTGCGTTGTGGCGGCGACATCTTAGTTGTTTTTATATGGCTACATGTTATGTGATGCATTAACCATATAAAGTGTTTCGATGTATCCGATCTAACTCGGTGTAACCTATATAGGCATTGCGGCTACAGTGTACGATGATGGCATTAATGTGTGGTGTTTGCACGTGACGTTACGTGTTTTTTACTGTCACCCTTGTTACGTTTGCGATATTAACGTAATTAGACATAGATAAAAAGAGTATGTTTCGTATATTGCGGTGTAGAGTCATGAAAGTAAATTTAGATAGCGACGTAAAGTCTTAAAAGTAATTAGGCATTAATATGGTTAATTAGACATAAATACTTACTTAAAGAATAAGGGGTGTTGGTTTCAATTTAAAAAATATAGGGACGAACCTTTGTTTTTATGATATATTAAATCAATAAATTTAAAATTATGTGTAACTAATTTAGTTTTAGCAAGTCAAATATTAGTATCATCTTGAGAAAAAGATTATATAGTTATATGTGAGTATCATCACATAAATCCAAAACACTGTTTGAAAAAAAAATAGAGAGGGTATGGATCGAACTCCCAACCTCTTCATAATGTGACACATAAACCACCAGAGCACATTTCCATTTTGTTTTTATCTACTCAAATTATATAAACTAGAATTACGACCCGCCGCAATGCGGCGGGGATTCTTTAATTATAACTAAGTCGATTTAGGACCCGCACGTTATGTTGAACCTGTCAAACGGGGAAAAAATAGACAATGTAAAAACGTTCACCCGCACACGCACGCTGAGTCGTGTAAACTCGTAAAATTTAGAACGAAACGTAAAAACGTTAAACCAATTACGCACGTTGCGATGTGTTAAGTCACAAAATTTAGAACGAAGCATAAAGCGAAAAATTTGCGGAAAATGAAAACTATAAAGGACCAAAGTTGAAAGTAAAAAAAGTTATGAGGATGGATTGCAAAAGATAAAAAGTTTTGGGTTAAAAGTAAAAAAATCAATTTTTTATTGAAAAACCCCTAAAGCCAAGGTTTCAACAACCATATACATAACCATTTTTTCTTTGAAACCCCCAAAAGCCAAGATTACAACACATATATGCATAGATATGTTGCTTCTTTATAGTGTTTTAATAACTAAGTTGATCAATGCCCCACGCATTGTGACGAACCTGTAAGATGAAAAACAATAGACGTAAAAACCATGAACTACGCATGGACGTTGTGCCGTGTTAACTCGCAAAATTAGGAACAAAACGTAAAAACGTGGAACCACGCAAGCACGTTGCTCCGTGGTAACTCGTAAAATTTAGTACGAAACGTAAATCGAAAATTTGCGAAAGATGAAAAGTAGAAAAATTGTGAGGTTAAATTGTAAAAGAAGAAAAGTTTTGGCTTTAAGGTGAACAAAATCAATTTTGTAAGATAAATTTTAACAAATAGAAAGAATTGGGTTGAAAAGTAAAATTCTCTTTTTTTTTTTTTTTTTTGAAAACCACCTAAAGCTAAAGGATACAACTACCCAAAGCTTAAAGATGTTGCTTATTTATATAGTGGATAATATTAAAGAGAAATGTTGGTGGCATATGCCATCGACAAAACAACCACTCAAGTTTCCATAAATTACAATATTGCCATTAGCCTTTGACAAAAATCACCCCTTAACTTTTCTAAATATATAAAATTCACTGCTAAAATTTCTAATTTGATAAAAATGACTCTCATACTTTCCAACTTGACATAATGGCCCCCATACATTCTAACTTCTCTTTAACCCTCAAACTTTTGATATGTAACCCATTCTACCCCCAAACGTTGCTATAATGTCAGAGGTAACCCTCTGAACTTTGAAAATGTCATTTTGACCCTCTCATCTTTCTAAAGTTTCAAGCTTACCCTAAAACTAATTTCTTAAGTTTTTATTTTTATGGACATGTCGGTATAAAATTCGAGTTCGTCTACGCTTTAGCATAATTTTTGTCTAAAAATGAGCTAGGTCAATTATAAAATGTTTATTATGTATGTTTTGAATTGGAGTACGATTTGACGTAAATTCTATTTGGAAACAAATCGGGCCAAATGTAATACGTTTTGATTCGAAGGTATAAATCTGAGTTATCATACGATTTGACATAAATTTAGTTCGAAAACGAGTTTGTTTGATTGTAGTCTATATGTTTTCATTTCGCGTATGACGCCGCCGCAACGCGCGGCTGTAACACCTCGAAATTTTGTGTCCAATAATGTGTTAACACGTGTCATGAGTTTACACGTGGCATTTAATATTAAATAAAGGACTAAAGTTGACAAACCTTGAAAGTATGTAAATTCGAGGGTTATAAATGTCAACGAAGGGTAAATATACTGTATAGTAACCCTAAATGATGCTCGTACCTTCAAACGAATAAATCATGGATCGTACGGAGCGAAACGCGGGAGAAAATGAGAGATTACAAGCTACAGGGGTTAATTGTGTCAACATGTTTAATTTATACCTCTGAGTGACCCTTTGACGAACCTGAGGCTTTGTAACAGTAAAATACGCTCACTAGAATATACTATATACATTTCGTGAAGTTCCGTTTTAAAACGAGAAAGTTATGATCAAATTCGTATGAGAGGGGTTAAAAGCGTCAACAATAAGGTTTTTCGGATGGTAATTAAACTAACCGGGGACTTAACAGTGCTGGTAGAAGTTACGAGGCCCTTAATTGTAAATAATCGAGGGCCAAATCGCAAAGTTACCCCTTCGAAACCGAAAGGTCAGGCTAATCATTACAAAAGATTTGAAAATCTTGATAATTAACCCTCAGGCGGGCCACGTTAAGATTAAGGTAGAGCTAATGCGGGCTGCGCGCCAGAGGAAGATACGTTTTCTGACATTAGGATCCATGCGGCCCGCGTGTGAGTTGCTGAATCCTAATGCGGGCCGCGTATAAGTCCCAGATGCAGAAACTTTGGACAGACTTGTTGCTTGAACTTGTGAACGATCATTTGAGCAATAAATGAAGCATGGGCGCCCTCTACATGACCCCTAGCACCCAGGGCCACCTGCTGAACATCCATGCTCCATGGTAGGGTGATGTGTAATGATCCTAAGTCCAAATTTTCACTATAAAAGGACATACATTGCACCAATGTTTACCACACCTCAAATCTGCTCTCTTGACCATCTCTGGAGCTCTCAAGCACTCTTCTAACATTCTAAGTCGTGCACCAAGCTTCTGTAAGTGTGTCTACCCTTTTATGGCTTAGTTTTTGCTTAGTTTAGCTTAAAAGTCAATCCGTCGTAATTAACGATTGACTTTGCGATAAATCACAAATGGTCCAGTGGTTTGTCGAATCAAAGGTAGTTATATGTTGGTAATCATGTGGGCTTTAAACCCCTAAAAGGGCACCCTCTGATTCCCACTCTAACTAGTCCGAATGTCGAGTCAAACATGCTTAGAAAAAGTCAACAGAAATGTCATTTTGCGATTTCATGCATAATCTGTAATGTAGGTGGTATGTAACCTGTTTAAACACTCATAGAACATGATAATAAGTATATTAACTAGTCTAATCTTGTTTGATCCGACCATTCACTGTTTTGACCCGGTTCGGAGCCGAAAGTCGCAAAAGCTTTGACTTTTGCTTTTGCTTTGACTTCAGTTCTGACCCGTTAAAGTATGATATAGATATGCCTTAGGACTCTCTTAGGACCAGGTTACATGATGGTATAACCCTCTGTGACCGGTTCGTTGTTTGTCCGAGTCTTTTACACCTTTCCGTTAAATGCTTAAAAGTTGACCGTAACGCCCTTTTTAAATTAAAACGAGAATTTCGGACACGTGAACAGATCATAACCTTGGCTACTGATTTCTAAGCATGTCCCTAAAAATTTCACGTCAATCCGAGGTCCAGAATAGGAGTTATGCTAAATAGCGCAAATTGCGGAAACTTTAGTAATT
Source organism: Helianthus annuus (assembly GCF_002127325.2). Lineage (NCBI taxonomy): Eukaryota > Viridiplantae > Streptophyta > Magnoliopsida > Asterales > Asteraceae > Helianthus > Helianthus annuus. The sequence continues at coordinate 172,517,910 of NC_035442.2, read as the reverse complement.
AAATAGCGCAATTAGCATAACGCCTATCTAAACCCGGATTTCGACATCAAACCTTTTACACACTGATGTAAAATAATATTTTGGGATTTTTAAAGATTTTTAATTGCAAAGGTAAATACTTTTAACTTATTTTTCGTTATACGGGCTTGGGTTACGGTATTTAAAATACCGCTTGGTCGGGCAATTGACCCCAACTCATTAGTAGTTGGGTATTATCAATGTGACCCATTTAAAAATTTGTTTTGTTTGGCTTAACGCCTTTGGGGGTCCAGACTAAAGCCTCCCTTCCTTCCCCTAGTCCCACTGCTCATTCTAATGCAAGGAGTCAACTGAATGACCAAAGCATCGGTTGCTTCCGCTTGTGGCCTTCTTCCTTAATGACCATGTCCCGGATATCCTTGGCAACATTCTACGAAATGGCCACGACCTTGACATCCGGGTGTAGGCGTACACCCGGCATTATGTCTATAATTTGTAAAGGTATAGCCGTTGGTTACCCGCCACGGTTTATGCTATGTGGTGTGTCTATTGATCTTTAACCCGGACTCGATCCGGGCGACCGAACGCATAGCAAACATGTAATTCTTTACAAGATTTAATTATAAATTATCCCAAGTTATAAAGAGTTTGTGCCTTGTGCATTTAAACCAATTTTATTAAACATTTTACAAAATTGTCAGTTGAATGTATTTACCAGTGTAAACTGACGTATTTTCCCAAAAAGACTATGCGTAATTGGCTGGGATTTCTCCTTAGCATCATTAGAAGTCTCGCAAGCTTAAGATGCCTGAAGTCTGTTGAACAATACTTTTGTTATTATTATTGATCCCCTGTGGATTTTATTTCAACAACGGTGATACTTTGATATTACAAATAAAGTTGAAATATATTTATCTTTATTGCTTCCGCTGTGCATTCATATAATTGTGTGGTTTGACTATATTGTTGCCAACTACGTCACGGTAATCCCCCACCGGGCCCACCGGTGAGACACGTGGAAATCGGGGTGTGACAGGTTGGTATCAGAGCCAACACTGAGTGAATTAAACACTAGCCTATGTGTTTAATCTCAGTTACACAATTGCACATACTTGAGTCTAGACAAGAACATAGGACAAATTCGAATTGTTATTCCAGTTTGTCTTTTTATTGTTTATTGTTATTTAAAGTTTTGAAAGCAGGAAATATGCCACCTGCTGTAACACCTCGTAAAATCGTGTCCAATAATGAGTTGACACGTGTAATAAACACTAATAAAGTCAAACATTGACTATGAGGGACTATTTTCGTCAAAAATCAAAAAAAACCTCAATTATAGAAGGACTGGAAGTGTCAACATGCCTAAACTAGGCCTCTAAGTGACCTTATACGGTGTCCGTATTCTCAAATGAGCCACTTGTTGGACGAGAGGATCCGTTTGCGAAATTATGTGAAAGTTTGCGCAATAAGGGTTAAAAGTGTCAACATGTTAATTCTTACCTCTGAAGGACCTTTTAAAAAAAACCCGAAGCATCGTGTTGTATTATAATACTCTCAAGAATGCCTAACATGGACTAGATAAGGCTTCGACGCTATTAAATGATGATATGCGCAAGTTTGCGCATTAGAGGGACCAAAAGCATCAACTTTTGAATCTACGCCTCTCGGGGGTCTTTTAGGCGAACCAGAGCGTTGTAATAATTGGACATACATTCGGGGATGCCCATTATGGGCTATAGAAGGCTTGGATATCAATAAACGGTATTTCGCGCCACTTTGCGCAATTAAGGGACTAATTGCGTCAAACTGCAAATGTAGGTCAAATCGTTTGATAACGGACCTTCCGGAATATGTCCATGAGTTAAACATACCCTATTTATCCTTTATATAGCTTAGATATCGGCTTAGAGGTGTTTGGTGCACAAAAATAAACTTTTATGTCATGCAGGGACTAAAAGTGTCAAAAAGTGCACAAGTTTGCACTTTCGCGCATATCTCGCATTCTGAATATCCCCGGACACCCAAAAATTTATGTAAGCACTAAAATATTTTGTTTTAGTGTTTGGCTTGATAAAATTCCATTCGTCGCGTCGTTTGGATCGTTTTTCGCGTCTGTCCGTGTTTCGTCGTAATTAGCCGAACAACGAGACCGTACGACCAAACGAACCTACACCCGGCATATTTTTGAGCATGGTTGAAGTTAAATATACTTTAACTTCCTTATGGAGCTTTGAAATGGAGTTAACGGATGTTAGAAGTGCCAAAAACTCAACGATACGCGTTCAGGGGCCAAAACTGCCAACTGATGAAACTTTTAGTATGCAGACTAGGTCCTTACGGACCATATACATAGGACCATACGGTCCGTATGCAGGTCTGATTAGCAGAAAAAATGACAGCTGCCCTTCTCCTTCCTTGGTGACTACTCCATTCACTTCTAACCAATCAAAATCGATTCCTTGGGCTCCAAAACAAGTTGGCCAGCTGTTGTGACACCTGCCATGATCCTAGAGATCCATATAACACATGTCTTGATCAAATCCTCAACCAAAAACTATAAATAGGAAGCTAATTTACCCATTTTCACCACACCTTTCATTCTATCATTCTATCTCTCAAATCTGGAGCCTTAGGAGCTGAAGTGGAACTTAATTTTAGTAGAAAAGATAGCATGGACCATATGTAAGTGCCTTAGCCCACTCACTAGTTCAGGTTTATGTTCTTTCAAACCGAAAAGTCAAGTATCATACATTTACTTTGACTTTCGGTTTATACTCTCATGGTCCAGCCACTGACCAAATTGAAAGTGGGTATAAGACCATAGTTAGGTAGGTGATTAACCCCTGAAAGGGCACCTCCTAATTCCTTCGTTTACTTAGTTAATTGTCGGGTCAAACCGTTTAGGTAAAAAGTCAACTTGGCAGATTTGTGGGTTTTAATTAAAACCATGGATGCAGATGTTATAAATTATATTTTTACACTCTAATAACTTAGAAATGATTAATAGAACATGTCTAAGCTGGTCCAACTCGACAATTCTAAGATTAAGGTCGATTCACAACCGAAAGTCGCAAAAGCTTGACTTTGCTTTGACTTTTCAGTTCAGACCCGATTAAGCTTGATTCTTCCATGATTTAAGCTTCCATTAGGACCATATTATTCAGTAGTATAACTCTCTGGAGTTATATTGCATGGTTCCTTGTGGTTTGAATTATACGCTAGTTTCCGTTAATATGCTTATAAACGCCCATTTTGCCCTTTTGACGTAAGAATGAGATTTTTAGAAATGTGAGAGGACAAAAACCTTTGTTACTGATATATAAGCTTGTCCCGAAAATTTGACATCAGTTCTTGGTCCCAAATAGGAGTTATGCTCGATATCGTAATTAGAAGCTTTTAACTAAGTAAATTGCGATATCTTGCATAAAGCATGTTTAAACTTGGTTTTTGACCCGAAACTCATTGCCTACTGTTAAGATATTATTTTTAGGGATTGTTGGAGTTATTGATCAGATTATAAACTGATCATATCATAGAGTTCTCGTATTATTCGGTAAATGACGATAATACCCTTTTCATGCATAAAATGAGATTTACAAATGCTTTGAATGCCAAACCTTTTTCTACTGATTTCATATATTAAATAAATTATTTTAAGCATTCAAAAGTGATCAAAATCTCAGATTTCCATAAAACCCCTTAATTATCGTCAATTAGCGATTTTTACGCTATTTAGGTGCATAGTATGGTTTTAAACCATAATTAACACCTAAGACTTATCACCTACTGAATTTTTAAACAAATTTTAATATTTTTACAGTAGGTATAAGTCGTGAACTCAGACTTCCAAAAATGCCCGTAAAAGCATATGTGAAATGACCAAAATACCCTTTCGGGGTATAGTTTGGCCATAAATGATAAACCTCACATGTGTATGATATCTTACCGATGTAATGAGATAAAATAAATATTTTTACTGATTAGAAAGGACCAGAACTTCAGTTTGTTATAAAATCTCTTTTATAAATATTAAAATGACCAAAATGCCCTTACGGGACTTAAAATGGTTTTAAATACTTTTTGGGCATATATGTGACAACTCGAGTTTCCAAGATTTCCACCTTTGCATTAAGTGCACGTTAATTGTTTAAGTTGTTTGCTTACACGACTTATTTGTCTTGTAACCATACGTGTTTAATATATGTTGAGATGTTATGTGACCTTTTTGTTGTGTGTTTAGTAGTTTGGGCCGCACCTTCCGCTATTGACATGTGTCACCATCGTCTAGTTATACACTCGGCCCAACTTGCTAGTCTTAATCTACCCGGCCTAAGCTCAATAGTTTAAATCACGTATTCGGCTCTTATGTTTAGGAAGCCCAAGCAAGTGTTGCAACCAAACAAAAACCTAGTGGGTTTGGCCCACTCCAATCTGATTGTGAATGGAATTAGTCCCATTATATTAGCACAAATAAACCAAACCCTAATACCCTCACCTTCCCTTATTCGCGACGGCAGCAGGAGACACCCCCCCCTTGCGAGGCATCAACTTTCGGTTAGTTTAATCACCCTACTCCTTGACTATTTTGTGATTGTTAGTTGTTTTGTATGATGATGTTTAGTGGTGATATTATATGATCGATGCAATCATATGTGATCTTATGTGCAACTGTGTGATATGTGATTCATAATTAAACTGGATGTAACAGTGGCTTCACGGTTCAATAGAATTGGGGTTACATGGTTGTAAAGGGTAAATAACTTTGAAGATAGAAATTGGCGGCCATGTGGGTGTTTGTATTTTTGAGATAGTCAAACCATGTGCACGTTTCAGATTAGGTAAAGACCAATTCATGTGGAATAAATCAAGTGATGATGTCTTTTTATGAGGTTGGATTATGTGCTATACATATGGTGACAAATACTTGATTTAATCAATATTAGTGGCCGACATCTGTTTTCCATGAACATGCTATGCATTACATAGGTTAGTAGATATTGTTGTGGAATTTGGGTTCATGTGAACTGTTAGTCATATATTGAATTAAATGAGACCCAGTTAAAGCCACAGTACACATTTTGGGCTGCATTGGGCTCGAGTAGGGGGGTAGCGGTATATTGATTTGGGTTGGGTTCTCGTCATTTATGTTTTCGCCAGTTAAGGGGTTTACGGCCCAAGTGTTTTCGGCCTAAGCGATTTTGCCAAGAATGGGATTTCGTTGAATGTAATTTCGTCTAGTGTGACAGCACTAACCCGGTTTAGTATATTGACGGAATTAAGTGTATTAACCCTGTTAACATTATTAACTAAGTTAAGCATGTTAACTGTGTTGAGTGTTAACCATGTTAAGCGTGTTAATTCTGCTATGCATGTTATGAATATAAACCCAGTTAAGTTTATTAACTCTGGTTAGCTTATTAACCCTGTTAAACTCATTGATTATGTTAAGCCATTAACTCAGTTAGTTATTAATTCTGGTAGATGTTAAATCTGTTAATTTATGCATGTAACTCTGTTAATTATGTAACTCAGTTAAATGTGTTAATTCTGTTAAAGCTGGTTACCTTGTTAAGTATGTCGATCTTGTTAAGCCTGATAACCCTGTTAAGTGTGTTATTGAATAACTATGTTAGAATTGACCAAGAACTCAGTCATATGATGCATGATTGTATGAACGTGAAATAACTGTTATGTGTTACATGACGAGGATTGCTTAAACCCACTTCGTGACATATATTGCATGTGAATCTATACGAGCTTAACTGATTGAGTGTACGTGCATAAATATAGGACTTGACTGATTACTTGTGAATATACGTTAGCATACCGAGCAAACCAAGGTGAGTTCACACTCTTACTAAGGCATGGGATTCCCGGGGAATAGGGAATGGGTTGAATGATGGAATTGAACAATTACTCGTACATACATGGTTACTAGACTATCTACCATGGTCCTCAGGTTAAGCAGGACACTTACGTAAAACCTACGTAAACAAGTACATATTACTGTCTTGCGGAGTCAGGAAGGACACTTATGTAAAACCTACGTAAACTCACACATGCTACTGTCTTCCGGAGTCAGGAAGGACACTTACGTAAAACCTACGTAAACCCCATGCGTACCACTGTCCTCGGGTAAAGAAGGATACTTACGTAAAACCTACATAAAGCTTGTACGTACTACTGTTCTCGGTTGTGAAGAACACTTATGGTTACGAATAGTCTAGTGTATATGCAACATGGGAAGCCCCCACCAATAGAACATACTATCGGCCCAGTAGAGCCACACGTTACAAACGAACTTACTATTACGCACTTACTTTCTGTGAACTCGCTCAACTAGTTGTTGACTCTCTGTTACATGCCTTGCAGGTCGTTAGGTATACATGGAGCTTGCACAGGGAGGCGCGGACGTTGTGGACGAGGATCGTGAATGCTTGATTTAAACATTATGACATTGCACACTTTATTTATGATTGGGCTTTATACATTTGCTTCCGCTAAACTTTGTTATTATACTTATTGTCACAACCCCCGATCCCTAGTTCCCGGGAACGGGCGGCCGTGAGCCAGTTGCGGTGGTATCACGTTTATTTATCCAATTTGGCAACGGAATTTTTCATCAGGACCGTAGTTAGGAAATATTTAAATCAGAGTAAACCACCTTATTTTTTAATATCAAACACATGGGAAAAACCCAAGTTTTTATTACAAACTGAATTACAGGGATAAATCCCAATTTATTGAAATAAAACGCTTTCTTTTATTTAGGTAACTTTTATTGCCACTTTTCCAAGCCTCCAGTGCTGTCCAGCTGGCTTCTATTTGGCTTTCACATTACGTTACCTGAAACGCGTTTTAAAAAAGTTTTGTCAGTGGGAAATACTGGTGAGTGAATCCCAGTTTAATCAAGTTAAATAAAAAGTCACAGTGAACAGTATTGAGGGCGATCCCGCAATTACATTTGTTTCCAAGTTATATCAATTATCACTCATGGTACTGTCGATACCCGACTTGTGGTAATGTTACTCCATATCCAGGTTTCCTATCCAGGTTGTAACCAATTTTGTATACAAAACCCCAACATACCCGTGATAATTGTATTCTTACAAATACTCAATAACTGTTATTTGCATAGAAAAGTATGCAAGGTTTTGTAAAAACATTTAACAAAAAGTGGATCAACTCACATTGCTGTTTTAGGTTATCCTTTATGATTTCCTGGTGAATATCTATAATTTACACAAATGCACGTGTGTTAGTATAATAACCCAATTTAACATTAGTAATACCCTCCCCGAGACGGCATTCCAACGACTACGTCGGGCAGAACCACGACAGCCGTTACGGAACCCTAGATCAATCGGGCAGCGTATCTAATACGTCTCCAGGGGTTATAATACTTACATCGTAGCAGAACCTCGTTATTTTAGGGGGTATTGGACTCGGGTATAACGCCCGCTATTTAAAAGCTAGAGAGAAAGAAAAAGAATTGAGCGAAACTGACTGAAGGCCCGTTGCCTCCTTTTATAGGGCTGAAAGCAAGTCCCCACGCGGCCCGCGTGAAGGTTGGGCCTGGTTCTACGCGGCCCGCATGGCCTAGGGCCTAGGCTTAGCTGATCCGGGTCATCTTTATAGGTTCGACACGAGTTGGACACGTGGCCGCTCCGGGTCACGCCACAATTCCGGACACTCGCGGCCCGCATGGACTTAATCCACCACGTACGCGGCCCGATTGGGCTTAGGGTTTTGGCAAATCCTGGTTACTACTCGCGCGGCCCGTGTTAGGTTGAGGTGAGGTCTATGCGGCCCGCCTCAACTTAACTTTTATTGTTTTTATTTGTTTTATATAATATAATCTAGCTCGAGAGCTCGGTTTTCATATACGGGGTACATATAAAGACACATAGATATATTTAAAGATATATTAGGGTATCAGAATTATTATGAGGATGTCGGTTTTACCGAGGGTTGTTATATCCTCCCCACCTTGTTTTAGAGCTCGTCCTCGAGATCTACTGGAACAAGTGTGGATATTTCTTTTTCATTTCTGATTCAAGCTCCCACGTGTACTCGGGTCCTCTTTTGGAGTCCCATTTTACTTTGACCAACACTAGTCTTTTATGCTTGAGATTCTTAATTTTCCTATCTTCAATTTGTAGGGGTTTTTCTACAAACTTGAGTTGTTCATTAACCTCTATATCCTTAAGAGGTACTACGAGTGATTCGTCAGCTAGACACTTTTTAAGATTAGATACATGAAACACATCGTGTATTCCTGCCATTTTCTCTGGCAGTCGTAGCTGATAGGCTACAGGTCCTATTCTTCTGATAATTTCAAAAGGTCCAATATACCTTGGGCTTAGCTTTCCTCTTTTGATGAATCTTACCACTCCTTTCCAGGGAGAGACTTTCAATAATACTTTATCTCCCACTTGAAATTCTAATGGTTTGCGTCTATTGTCAGCGTAGCTCTTCTGGCGATCACGTGCTGCTTTCAGTCGTTCTTTGACTTGAATAATTTTGTCGGTTGTTTCTTGTACTATCTCGGGTCCAGATAGTTGTTTTTCTCCAATTTCCGCCCAACAGACTGGGGTTCTGCACTTTCTTCCATAAAGTGCTTCGAATGGTGCAGCATTGATACTTGTGTGATAACTGTTATTATAAGAAAATTCTATCAAAGGTAAGTGTTCGTCCCAATTACCTCCAAAGTCAATTACACAAGCTCTAAGCATATCTTCCATTGTCTGAATTGTTCTTTCACTTTGTCCGTCTGTTTGAGGATGATAAGCGGTGCTTAGGTTTAACCTGGTTCCCATTGCTCTTTGAAAACTTGACCAAAAATGAGAAGTAAAACGACTATCTCTATCAGAAACAATTGATAAGGGAATGCCATGTAAAGAAACGATTTCATTTACATATAATTTGGCTAACTGTTCCATACTAAAGGTTTCTTTCATTGGTAAGAAATGAGCTGATTTGGTCAACCTATCTACAATCACCCAGATTGTATCATTACCTTTTCTTGTTTTGGGTAATTTAGTAACAAAATCCATTGTTATCAATTCCCATTTCCAAACTGGTATTTCTAATTGTTGTAACAAACTTGAGGGTTTCTGATGTTCAGCTTTAACTTGTGAGCAAGTTAAACATTTAGAAACATATGCTGCTACATCCTTTTTCATTCCTATCCACCAGAAATTTTTCCTTAAATCCTGGTACATTTTATCACTTCCTGGGTGCATCGTATATTTAGATTTATGAGCTTCTTCTAATATACGGTGACGTAAGTTTCCTAATTTAGGTATCCACATTCTCTTTCTATGGAATTTCCAAATCCCATCCGTTCCCTGTTCTAATTCTTTAATTATTCCTTTTAATTTTTCAGTATCTTCCTTGATTACTGATTCTTGTGCTCTTCTAATCTGTTCATTTAAATCTACTTGCAGATTTAATTTAAGAGAACGTACCCTTCTTGGCTTTTCGTAATATTTTCGACTTAAAGCATCAGCCACCACATTGGCTTTTCCTGCATGATACTGGATATCACAGTCATAATCGCTAAGCAATTCCATCCAGCGTCTTTGTCTCATATTCAACTCTTTTTGCCCGAAAACATATCTTAAACTCTTATGATCTGTGAATATGGTAAACTTACTACCATAAAGATAATGTCTCCAAATCTTAAGGGCAAAAATTATAGCTCCTAATTCCAAATCATGGGTTGAATAATTTTCTTCATGACTCTTAAGTTGTCTAGAGGCATAAGCTATAACCTTTTGACGTTGCATCACTACACATCCATAACCTAATTTAGAAGCATCACAGTAAATTACAAAATCTTCATTTCCTTCTGGTAATGCTAGTATTGGTGTATGGGTTAATCTTTGCTTAAGAATTCTAAAGGCTTCTTCTTGTTTTGGTCCCCATTCAAATCTAACAGATTTACAGGTTAACTTAGTCAAAGGAATGGCTATTCTAGAAAAATCTCGAATAAATCTTCTATAATAACCGGCCAATCCTAAGAAACTTCTAACCTCAGTTGGTGATTCAGGGGTTTTCCATTTAGTGATTGCCTCAATCTTTGCTGGGTCTACATGAATTCCTTCATGATTCACTAAATGTCCGAGAAATTGTACCTGTTCTAACCAAAACTCACACTTTGAAAACTTAGCATAAAGCTTTTCTTTTCTTAACAGGCTTAAAAGTAAGTGTAAGTGCTTAGCATGCTCTTCTTTACTTTTAGAGTAAATTAGAATATCATCTATGAAGACAATTATGAATTTATCCAAATATGGCTTACATATTCGGTTCATCATGTCCATAAATGCGGCTGGGGCATTGGTTAAACCAAATGGCATGACAGTAAATTCATAATGACCATACCTTGTTCTGAATGCGGTTTTAGGAATATCCTCTTCCTGTACCTTTAATTGATGATATCCTGATCTTAAATCGATTTTAGAGAAAAATCGAGCTCCTTGAAGTTGATCAAACAAATCATCGATTCTTGGTAATGGGTACCGATTCTTAATCGTGACTTTGTTCAATTCACGGTAGTCAATACACATACGCATTGATCCGTCCTTCTTTTTGACAAATAATATTGGCGCTCCCCATGGCGATGAACTTGGCTGTATAAATCCTTTTTCCAACAATTCATCCAATTGTTTCTTCAGTTCTTGCATTTCGGCAGGTGCCAAACGGTAAGGTGCTTTGGCAATTGGTGCTGTTCCTGGTAGCAGATGGATTCTAAATTCAACTTCCCTGTCTGGCGGTAATCCTGGTAATTCTTCTGGAAAGACATCTGAAAATTGGGATACTACTGGGATTTCTTTTAATTCTTTTCCTTTAGTGTTAGTGATTATAGAAATCAAATACACTATAGATCCTTTTCTTATACAACTTGCAGTTTTCATCACAGAGATGAATTTAGTGGATCTAAAGGGTTTATCTCCTTTAATTGAAATCTTTTCACCTCTTGGTGACTTTAATTGAATTGTCTTTTGATCACATAAAATACTGGCTTTATTGGCTATTAACCAATCCATTCCTAGCACAACATCAAATCCAGCCAGATTCATTGGGTAAAGGTTTGCCATAAATTTTTGATTTAAAATTTCTATTCTTGCCCCCTGCAAGATTTCAGAAATCCTAACAGTTTCTCCATTTGCGGTTTCTACTAGACATTCTTGTGGTAGTTTAGTTAATGATTTATTTAGGAGTTTGCAAAACGAAGTATTAATAAAACTTTGGTTTGCACCAGAGTCAAATAATACTTTAGCAAAAATATCATTAACTAAAAACGTACCAGCAATGACGTCTGGAATCATCTTGGCTTCGTCTGCAGTCAAAACAAATGCTCTAGCATTTTTAGGGTTCTTGTTGTTTGCAGCTGGAGTCAACTTTGGACAATTGGTCCTAATATGACCTTTTTCTCCACAATTGTAGCACATTCCATTACTGGTTTTTCTTCTGCAATTTTCTTCCTTGTGACCTGGCAACTTACAGAAATTGCAGTAATTGGAGCATCTCCCAGAATGCTTCTTCCTGCAGTTCCTGCAGTATGGTGCAGAGGTAGAACCTATATTCCTATGGTTAGAATTCCCAGGACGGAATTCTTGAGTAAGCCTTTGGGTTAAGTTTCTCCTTTGATCTTCTTCCCTAGTACGGATTAGTTCATCTGTCAAGGTATTAGCTAGTTCTACAGCTTCTTCTATGGTTTGAGGCCTAGCTGCCTTGACTACATGCCTAATTTCTCCAATTAATCCCCAGATGTAACGGGAAATTAATACCGGTTCAGGTGATGCAAGGCTTGGTACTATCCTAGCATATTCAAAGAATGTGGTAGTGTAACCTTTACTGTCTACCCCGGTCATTCTAAGATTTAGAAATTTATTTGCTATTTGTTCTTTTTCATTGGGAGGGCAGAATTTCCTTTCTACCATGCTCTTAAATTCTTCCCACTCCATGTTATAAACCCTATTACTTCCTCTGGTTTGGAGAATAGTGTTCCACCATTCTAGGGCTGCATTCTTAAACAGATTTGAGGCAAACAGTATTTTATCTTCTTCAGCACACTTGCTTATTTTCAGAACTGCCTCAGTTTTCTCTATCCAGCGTAAAGTTGCAATGGGTCCTTCATTGCCCGAGAATTCTATTGGCTTGCAGGACCAGAATTCTTTGTAAGAACAACCATGTGGAATGGTTCTTCTTCTTTTAGGAATGGGCGCTTGAAGTACAAGTTCATTGTTCACGCTGTTTTCTAGTTCAGTTGGTCGCTTACTGCTATGCTTACTTTTATTATTCGCTTCTTGAACAGTTTGAATAATAAATGGCATCGCATCTATAATTCCATGTGCCACAATATGCTGAATGGCACTATTATCCATTTGGTTTCCGTTGTTATCGTTGTTCAGATTCTCGTTAACCACGTTATTGTTACTCTGGTTATCGTTATTCAGATTTTCTTGATTTCCCGCGTCGGCCATCTGAATTTTAGACATTTACCAATTATTAATATCGCAAATAATATTTGTGTATAACCAATCACATAACACACACTTTTTAACCAAAAGCGTCGAACATTGCGACTTTTACTCTTTTTATATACTATGCATCGATACACAACAGTACAGAAATTTAAAATTACAGTACCGACTGAAATGTAAAGCTACAATACTAGTAGTATGCATCCGTAGTTTTTTTTTTTCTAACACATACACACATATATTATTATATTATTATTATTATTATTACTACTATCATTTTTACCATCACCTTCACTGATATGGATTCATCCAAAAATCCATATTACGCTCATCGTATTTCCATACGAGGCGTTCTCCCACCTGTCGCATACGATCACTGCTTTCTAAAATTTCCTCCCCAAAAGTCCTAAGTTCCTGGACATTTTCTGCACTCATTGGGGGTGCAGGTTCTAGGATTGGGTTTGGAAACTGAGGTATGGGTTCCTGATACGGAGGCATAGGGGCCTGGTATGGGTATGGATTCTCTAAAATTTCCCTAACATATGCATCACTAATGTTGTAGGGATCTTGAGGATCTAATCCTGGGTAAGCTCCTAAGTTGGGCACTAGCACATTTTCCTGTATTGGGTTTTGTTGCACATAGTTCCTAACATCGTCCCACCAGGGGTCGTAGTTGTTTGGGTCTAGAGGATCAGGTGCAGGTACCCTAGGTATTTCCTCCGGGTTGAAATCAGGCATTTCTATCTGGTTTTCTATTTCCATGGGTTGATCAGGATTTTGTGGTTGGGGTGCTAGCATTTGTTCCAGGTTTGGATCAGCAGCAGTGGTTGCTAAAATGTGGATATTAGCGATACCCCTATTGAGCATATCCTGATTATAAGCATCAGTTTCTCTTTTTGCTGCGGCTAACACTCGCTGTTCCTGCAACTTTTTCATTCTTTTCCTACGCTCGTGCGCTCCCCTACTGAACCATCCCTTTTTTTTTTTGAGGAAATGGCTCTTCAGACTGAGCCTTAAACACAAAGATTCCTTCTTCCGTGTCAGCAGAATACCCTGAGAGGGCAGGCTGAGAAGAGGAGGTGCCTTCGCTCCTAGGCGAACCAGACAGTTGACGATAGGCGTCAGAAGGTCCTTGGTCACTCATACTGTAAACTAACAAATAGTCAGATAACACGTAACAAGTAAATACAATTAAGCACGTATTTCCGTAATTTATTTCCTAACAATTTGAATTTTGATGTCAGCAGAACACTTCTGTGGTTGAATCAGTGGCATAGCTCTGATACCACCTCCTGTCACAACCCCCGATCCCTAGTTCCCGGGAACGGGCGGCCGTGAGCCAGTTGCGGTGGTATCACGTTTATTTATCCAATTTGGCAGCGGAATTTTTCATCAGGACCGTAGTTAGGAAATATTTAAATCAGAGTAAACCACCTTATTTTATAATATCAAACACATGGGAAAAACCCAAGTTTTTATTACAAACTGAATTACAGGGATAAATCCCAATTTATTGAAATAAAACGCTTTCTTTTATTTAGGTAACTTTTATTGCCACTTTTCCAAGCCTCCAGTGCTGTCAAGCTGGCTTCTATTTGGCTTTCACATTACGTTACCTGAAACGCGTTTTAAAAAAGTTTTGTCAGTGGGAAATACTGGTGAGTGAATCCCAGTTTAATCAAGTTAAATAAAAAGTCACAGTGAACAGTATTGAGGGCGATCCCGCAATTACATTTGTTTCCAAGTTATATCAATTATCACTCATGGTACTGTCGATACCCGACTTGTGGTAATGTTACTCCATATCCAGGTTTCCTATCCAGGTTGTAACCAATTTTGTATACAAAACCCCAACATACCCGTGATAATTGTATTCTTACAAATACTCAATAACTGTTATTTGCATAGAAAAGTATGCAAGGTTTTGTAAAAACATTTAACAAAAAGTGGATCAACTCACATTGCTGTTTTAGGTTATCCTTTATGATTTCCTGGTGAATATCTATAATTTACACAAATGCACGTGTGTTAGTATAATAACCCAATTTAACATTAGTAATACCCTCCCCGAGACGGCATTCCAACGACTACGTCGGGCAGAACCACGACAGCCGTTACGGAACCCTAGATCAATCGGGCAGCGTATCTAATACGTCTCCAGGGGTTATAATACTTACATCGTAGCAGAACCTCGTTATTTTAGGGGGTATTGGACTCGGGTATAACGCCCGCTATTTAAAAGCTAGAGAGAAAGAAAAAGAATTGAGCGAAACTGACTGAAGGCCCGTTGCCTCCTTTTATAGGGCTGAAAGCAAGTCCCCACGCGGCCCGCGTGAAGGTTGGGCCTGGTTCTACGCGGCCCGCATGGCCTAGGGCCTAGGCTTAGCTGATCCGGGTCATCTTTATAGGTTCGACACGAGTTGGACACGTGGCCGCTCCGGGTCACGCCACAATTCCGGACACTCGCGGCCCGCATGGACTTAATCCACCACGTACGCGGCCCGCTTGGGCTTAGGGTTTTGGCAAATCCTGGTTACTACTCGCGCGGCCCGTGTTAGGTTGAGGTGAGGTCTATGCGGCCCGCCTCAACTTAACTTTTATTGTTTTTATTTGTTTTATATAATATAATCTAGTTCGAGAGCTCGGTTTTCACATACGGGGTACATATAAAGACACATAGATATATTTAAAGATATATTAGGGTATCAGAATTATTATGAGGATGTCGGTTTTACCGAGGGTTGTTATACTTATGTTTTGGAACACCTTTCATAGGGATTGGTTTGGTTTAAATACCATTACTTTTACTATATACATTGTTCTATATGATTGGTGGCTTGATCCTGGTCAGTCACGCTCCCAAGCGGTGATACTCCGCAGGTGGATTTTGGGGTGTGACAGATTGGTATCAGAGCCATTGGTTATAAAGAACTCGGTTTTAATAAGGGAAAAACGTTTTTATTAAAACCAGACTATAACCAGTACAGTGCTCAACGATCCACAACGACGCCTCGCTCCACGTGCAAGACTCAACATCCTAGGTAATAAGGTTTATGTTTATTGCCTACTTGCTAGAATTACATAGAACATTGCTCGTGGTATGCTTAGATTACATTGCTTACTATTTGTTATTGCTTGAGAACACTTGTGTGCTCACACTCTTCTGTCATCGCACTATTCGCGAACTTTTCTCACTTATGTTGCCTTTGATGTGAAGATCAATGGCCGGACGTATTAACTTGACACAAGCCCAGTTGACGGCTCTCATCAACGAACGAATTGCTGCGGCACTTGCAGCCACACAAACAAGAGGTATACCCTACAGTCGTAACTAGGATCTTTAGATCCTACACTCCTAAACCAACTCTTGTGTTTAACCTTGTCCTATTCTTATACACAATAGGTCAACACGCTCAGCCGCCTGTTTACACCTTCAAAAATCTCAAGGATTGCCAACCTAGTACCTTCAGTGGAACTGAGGGAGTTGAAGGCCTCCTCCACTGGTTCGAGAGGCTCGAAACTGACTTCGAGGTGTGTGATTGCCCTGAGTCTCGTAGAGTAAAGTTTGCTACTGGAACACTCGAAGGTGCTGCATTAACCTGGTGGGAAGCACAGGTTCAAATGTTAGGGCTGGCAGCTGCTAATGCCACTCCCTGGAACGAGTTCAAGGACCTAATTAAGGAAGAGTTTTGCAGTCGAGAAGACATCCACAAACTAGAGGTAGAGTTCCACAACCTACAGATGGTGGGGTCTGAAATTGAAGTTTATACGAAGAGATCGAATGAATTAGCCACATTTTGTCCCACTATGGTAGACCCTCCCACCAAACGCATCGAACTGTATCTCAAGGGTCTGGTGCCCGAAATTCAGAGTCATGTGACCGCAGCTAATCTTGGCACTATCCAGCAAGTCACTCGGCTTGCTCATCGTCTCACAGACCAGGCAGTAGAACAAAACAAACTACCGAAACGTGTTAAAGCTGATACTACATGTGCTTCTAGTGACCACAAACGCAAGTGGGATGGAAACCTGAGCAAGGGATTAATTCCGGTTCAGCCTCTGGCGCAGCAGCAAAAGATAGATGACTACCAGAGTCCCAGTCAGCAGCTTTCTAGTAGTCGTGGGCAGAGTGGATATCGAGGAAATCATCCAAAGTGTAACAGATGCAATAGGCACCACAGCGGTCGGTGCAACAAGGGTCGTTGTCAGAGGTGTCTCAAGATAGGACATGAAGCTAAGGATTGTCGAAGCTCACGTCCTGTAACTCAAGAACAGCAACGACCGCCTCAATCTCCACAGAATCAACAGCAACAGCAGAGTTTTAAAGGATGTTTTCAGTGTGATGCTAAAGATAACTACAAGAGACATTGTCCACAAATAAACCAGGACCAGACTCAGAACCTCGATCATAGAAACAGGGACGACCATGGGGATAGCGTTGGGGGAAACAACGGAAATAATGATACCGAGGCCGCGTGTACGTGATTGGTCAGGGTGACGCAAGGAACGATCCTAATGTAATAATGGGTAAGTTTCTTCTCGACGACTTTTATGTTACTGTCTTGTTTGATTCGGGTGTGGATACCAATTATATGTTCTTGAAAGTTAGTCAAATATTAAAATGTGCACCAACTTCCTTGAACACCAAACCTGTCGTAGTGTTAGCTTATGGTACAAGTCTAGAGGCCATTCATAGTTCAGGGTTGTAATCTTATCCTCGCTGGGCAGACGTTCCCTATCGACTTCATTCCTATAGTTCTGGACAGCACCTATAGCTCGCGCACCGTATC
Source organism: Helianthus annuus (assembly GCF_002127325.2). Lineage (NCBI taxonomy): Eukaryota > Viridiplantae > Streptophyta > Magnoliopsida > Asterales > Asteraceae > Helianthus > Helianthus annuus. The sequence goes on along the minus strand of NC_035442.2, from coordinate 172,500,650 downwards.
GTTTAGCTCCAACTGAACTGGAAGAACTGTCTAAGCAACTACAAGAGCTCTTGGATAAGGGCTTCATTCGTCCAAGCTCTTCGCCTTGGGGAGCTCCAGTACTGTTTGTGAAAAAGAAGGATGGCACTTTCAGGATGTGCATAGACTATCGCGAACTGAACAAAGTCACAGTGAAGAACCGTTATCCTCTTCCTCGCATCGACGACTTATTCGACCAGTTGCAAGGGTCGAGTTACTACTCCAAGATTGATCTAAGGTCCGGTTACCATCAGCTGAGAGTCCGGGATGAGGACGTCTCCAAGACAGCATTCAGAACTCGCTACGGTCATTACGAGTTTCTAGTCATGCCATTTGGGCTTACGAACGCGCCTGCAGTTTTCATGGATCTTATAAACAGGGTGTATAAACCCTATCTAGACAAGTTCGTCATCGTTTTCATCGACTACATCCTGATCTACTCCAAGAGTCAGGAGGAACACGAGCAGCACTTACGTCTTATCTTGGAACTTCTTCGGAAAGAACAATTGTACGCCAAGTTTTCAAAATGCGACTTCTGGCTTCGGGAAGTCCATTTCTTAGGCCATGTGGTGAACATGGATGGGATTCATGTTGATCCATCCAAGGTAGATTCGATCAGGAACTGGCCTGCACCGCGTACACCAACGGAAATACGCCAATTCCTGGGTTTGGCGGGGTACTACAGACGATTCATCAAAGACTTCTCCAAGATCGCACAGCCGCTTACTTTGCTGACACAGAAAGGTGTTACCTATCGTTGGGGTAATACACAAGAAACGGCTTTTCGGTACCTGAAGGATAGGCTATGCAGCGCACCTATTCTCTCATTGCCGGAGGGCACAGACGATTTTGTGGTCTATTGTGATGCATCGATACAGGGGCTTGGTTGTGTATTGATGCAAAGGGATAAAGTCATTGCCTACGCTTCACGGCAACTCAAAGTTCATGAACGGAACTACACGACGCCCGATTTAGAGCTGGGAGCTGTAGTTCTCGCGCTTAAGATATGGCGACACTACCTGTACGGTACCAAGTGCACTATCTACACCGATCACAGGAGTCTCGAGAATATCTTCAAGCAGAAGGAAGTGAACATGCGTCAACGAAGATGGGTCGAGCTGCTTAATGATTACGAATGCGCCATCAAGTACCATCCAGGCAAAGCCAATGTTGTGGCTGACGCTCTCAGTCGAAAAGACACTCTACTTAGGCGTGTACGAGCTTTGCAGCTTACTATTCAGCCTGAACTTCCTGCACAGATACGAGATGCTCAGGTAGAAGCATTGAAACCGGAAAACGTAAAGGCTGAAGCTTTACGTGGCTCGAGGCAACGATTAGAACAGAAGGAAGACGGCGCCTACTATGTAACAGGACGTATTTAGGTCCCACTATATGGCGGTTTACGAGAACTTGTAATGGATGAAGCTCACAAGTCTCGCTACTCGGTACATCCAGGTTCGGACAAAATGTACCACGATCTTAGAACTACACATTGGTGGCCTAGCATGAAGGCCCACATAGCAACTTATGTCGGCAAGTGTTTGACCTGTGCGAGGGTCAAGACGGAGTACCAGAAACCCTCAGGCCTACTTCAGCAACTTAAGATACCACAGTGGAAATGGGAAGAAATTTCCATGGATTTTGTTACTGGCCTGCCTAGATCCCAGCGTGGGAATGATACTATTTGGGTGATCGTAGATCGACTCACCAAATCTGCTCATTTCTTGGCTATCAAAGAAACGGATAAGTTCTCTACATTGGCAGACATCTACTTGAAAGAAGTTGTTTCGAGGCACGGAGTACCAACCTCTATTATTTCGGATCGGGATGCACGATTCACTTCGGAACTGTGGCCAGCGATGCTCAAATCTTTTGGCTCTCGGTTAGATATAAGCACAGCTTATCACCCTCAGACGGATGGGCAGTCTGAGCGCACTATTCAAACCCTAGAAGACATGCTTCGGGCATGTGTTATCGATTTCGACAACAGTTGGGAAAAACATCTTCCATTAGTAGAGTTTTCGTACAATAACAGTTACCACACCAGCATACAAGCCGCTCCATTCGAGGCATTGTACGGACGTAAATGCCGGTCACCTCTTTGTTGGGCAGAGGTGGGGGATAGTTAGATTACAGGTCCAGAAATGGTAGTTGATGCTACTGAACGAATTGCACAAATACGACAACGCATAGCGGCAGCTCGTGATCGCCAGGAAAGCTACGCTGATAAACGCAGAAAACCGCTCGAGTTCCAAGTTGGGAATCGAGTGCTACTCAAAGTCTCACCCTGGAAGGGTGTGGTTCGTTTTGGTAAACGAGGGAAGCTCAATCCGCGATACGTTGGACCATTCGAGATCACTGAAAGAATAGGCAAAGTAGCCTACAGACTAAACCTACCAGCTGAACTCGGTGCAGTTCACAATGTTTTCCACGTGTCGAATCTGAAGAAGTGTCTGTCAGATGAGACCCTTATAGTTCCTTTGAAGGAACTCACTATCGACGAACAGTTGCATTTCGCCGAGGAACCAGTTGAAATCACAGACCGGGATGTTAAGGTCCTCAAGAACACTAGAATACCTCTTGTACGAGTTCGTTGGAACTCCCGTCGTGGTCCAGAGTTCACCTGGGAACGAGAAGACCAAATGAAACTCAAGTATCCCCAGTTATTCGAGAACCATGCAACCACTACTGAGGCTGAAGCTACTACAGAATTTCGGGACAAAATTCCAAATCAACAGGGGGATGATGTGACACCCCAGGAAAACCAGTAAACGATGCAACTTACCTAGCTTCCTCAGTAACCGCATGCTAAATTTCGGGACGAAATTTCTTTCAAGTTGGGGATAATGTGACAACTCGAGTTTCCAAGATTTCCATCTTTGCATTAAGTGCACGTTAATTGTTTAAGTTGTTTGCTTACACGACTTATTTGTCTTGTAACCATACGTGTTTAATATATGTTGAGATGTTATGTGACCTTTTTGTTGTGTGTTTAGTAGTTTGGGCCGCACCTTCCGCTATTGGACATGGGTCACCATTGTCTAGTTATACACTCGGCCCAACTTGCTAGTCTTAATCTACCCGGCCTAAGCTCAATAGTTTAAATCACGTATTCAGCTCTTATGTTTAGGAAGCCCAAGCAAGTGTTGCAACTAAACAAAAACCTAGTGGGTTTGGCCCACTCCAATCCGATTGTGAATGGAATTAGTCCCATTATATTAGCACAAATAAACCAAACCCTAATACCCTCACCTTCCCTTATTCGCGACGGCAGCAGGAGACACCCCCCCCTTGCGAGGCATCAACTTTCGGTTAGTTTAATCACCCTACTCCTTGACTATTTTGTGATTGTTAGTTGTTTTGTATGATGATGTTTAGTGGTGATATTATATGATCGATGCAATCATATGTGATCTTATGTGCAACTGTGTGATATGTGATTCATAATTAAACTGGATGTAACAGTGGCTTCACGGTTCAATAGAATTGGGGTTACATGGTTGTAAAGGGTAAATAACTTTGAAGATAGAAATTGGCGGCCATGTGGGTGTTTGTATTTTTGAGATAGTCAAACCATGTGCACGTTTCAGATTAGGTAAAGACCAATTCATGTGGAATAAATCAAGTGATGATGTCTTTTTGTGAGGTTGGATTATGTGCTATACATGTGGTGACAAATACTTGATTTAATCAATATTAGTGGCCGACATCTGTTTTCCATGCACATGCTATGCATTACATAGGTTAGTAGATATTGTTGTGGAATTTGGGTTCATGTGAACTGTTAGTCATATATTGAATTAAATGAGACCCAGTTAAAGCCACAGTACACATTTTGGGCTGCATTGGGCTCGAGTAGGGGGGGGGGTAGCGGTATATTGATTTGGGTTGGGTTCTCGTCATTTATGTTTTCGCCAGTTAAGGGGTTTATGGCCCAAGTGTTTTCGGCCTAAGCGATTTTGCCAAGAATGGGATTTCGTTGAATGTAATTTCGTCTAGTGTGACAGCACTAACCCGGTTTAGTATATTGACGGAATTAAGTGTATTAACCCTGTTAACATTATTAACTAAGTTAAGCATGTTAACTGTGTTGAGTGTTAACCATGTTAAGTGTGTTAATTCTGCTATGCATGTTATGAATATAAACCCAGTTAAGTTTATTAACTCTGGTTAGCTTATTAACCCTGTTAAACTCTTTGATTATGTTAAGCCATTAACTCAGTTAGTTATTAATTCTGGTAGATGTTAACTCTGTTAATTTATGCATGTAACTCTGTTAATTATGTAACTCAGTTAAATGTGTTAAATCTGGTTACCTTGTTAAGTATGTCGATCTTGTTAAGCCTGATAACCCTGTTAAGTGTGTTATTGAATAACTATGTTAGAATTGACCAAGAACTCAGTCATATGATGCATGATTGTATGAGCGTGAAATAAGTGTTATGTGTTACATGACGAGGATTGCTTAAACCCACTTCGTGACATATATTGCATGTGAATCTATACGAGCTTAACTGATTGAGTGTACGTGCATAAATATAGGACTTGACTGATTACTTGTGAATATACGTTAGCATACCGAGCAAACCAAGGTGAGTTCACACTCTTACTAAGGCATGGGATTCCCGGGGAATAGGGAATGGGTTGAATGATGGAATTGAACAATTACTCGTACATACATGGTTACTAGACTATCTACCATGGTCCTCAGGTTAAGCAGGACACTTACGTAAAACCTACGTAAACAAGTACATATTACTGTCTTCCAGAGTCAGGAAGGACACTTACGTAAAACCTACGTAAACTCACACATGCTACTGTCTTCCGGAGTCAGGAAGGACACTTACGTAAAACCTACGTAAACCCCACGCGTACCACTGTCCTCGGGTAAAGAAGGATACTTACGTAAAACCTACGTAAAGCTTGTACGTACTACTGTTCTCGGTTGTGAAGAACACTTATGGTTACGAATAGTCTAGTGTATATGCAACATGGGAAGCCCCCACCAATAGAACATACTATCGGCCCAGTAGAGCCACACGTTACAAACGAACTTACTATTACGCACTTACTTTCTGTGAACTCGCTCAACTAGTTGTTGACTCTCTGTTACATGCCTTGCAGGTCGTTAGGTATACATGGAGCTTGCACAGGGAGGCGCGGACGTTGTGGACAAGGATCGTGAATGCTTGATTTAAACATTATGACATTGCACACTTTATTTATGATTGGGCTTTATACATTTGCTTCCGCTAAACTTTGTTATTATACTTATGTTTTGGAACACCTTTCATAGGGATTGGTTTGGTTTAAATACCATTACTTTTACTATATACATTGTTCTATATGATTGGTGGCTTGATCCTGGTGAGTCACGCTCCCAAGCGGTGATACTCCGCAGGTGGATTTTGGGGGTGTGACAATATATGTTGACATCCTACTGATGTATTGACATATTCTAAGCATAATAACACATGGAACTTGTATATGATTCATTTGGTTACCCGTTACGCATTTTACGCGTTCGGATCGGTTAATGTAACTAGTTTACGTATATTTGCCGAAACGGGTTTAACCTTATCGTTTTTATCTCAAAATCCGGAATGTGTTTAGTTTACCCATATTATACAAGTATCCAAACTTGTTGGGTCTAAATAACATTCTATTCCGGTCATCGCTTAATCTAGCGTATCGTACCGCTTTAGATACTTCAAGCTAGCCGGTCTAAGTCTATGACTTAAATAAGACCATTAGCATTCTGAAATTTGTTATATATTACCATCACTCCAGACTAGAGCCACCCGGTAAAAGCTACCTGCATTTAGATAGATTGGATACGACTGAGTTATTATGCTGTGAATCAAGTATTAGCTCAGGTAAATACTTTTAACTTATTTTCCCTTATACGAGCTTGGGATACGGTAGATTAATACCGCTTGGTCGGGTCTGGATCAATCGAATGCCGGATTGTGGCTAGTAAATCCACAAAACCTGTTTTGATACTGTTCTGTTAATGACTTAAACGTTGGGGGTTAACGACCGTGTCCTGGATATATCCTTGGCTCATTCATTTGTAAATGGCCACGACTTTTGCGCACGGTGTAGGCATACACCAAAAAGATGCCAATAATAAATTATTAATTACCCACAAGTTGGGGATAACTCCTTTATGGGTTTTAAAAGTGGTGTGTCGTTTAATCATGTCTCAGTCTCTATACTGGGCCCCAGATGTACGGTAAACATATAATTCAGTATACAAGATTTTTATTAAGAATTGTCCCAAGTTTTAAAAGGTTTTGTGCCTTGTGCACTTAAATCAATTTTCATAAACTCTTTTCAAATGAGTCGGTTAAATTGTATTTATCAGTGAAAACTGACGTATTTTCAAAAGGCTAAGTGGCAGGTACTACTCGTAATAGGCTGGGAGTTGCTCGGTGTCGAAAAAGAGGATCTTGCAAATCCTTAAAGATGCCATAAAGTCTGTTAAGCTTCATTTTTAAACTTTCTGTAATGATCCTCCTGTGGATTTGATATTACAGACTCGTCTTTAATAAATACTTTGATATTTTCAGACCTTGAGTTTGTAATATTATTTTTATTCCTAGACTTCCGCTGTGCTATTCTGTGTATGATTGACTATGATGATATCAACTACGTCACGATACCCCACCGGGCCCACCGGTGACATGTGGAATTATCGGGGTGTGACAGGTTGGTATCAGAGCCAACATTGAGTGAATTAAACACTAGTCTTTTGTGTTTAATCTCAATGACACAGTAGCATATTCCTTAGACCTTCTGAGTCTAGACTTAACATAGGAATGTTCTCATCCCTATTAAGTAAACATTGTTTTTGATTTTATGTATTTTGAATATGTCACCAAACAAGGAAGCCGTTGATGGAAAATTTCCTCATCCGAAGCCAATGAATGCCAAGTTTCACCATACGGCTAGAATAAGCGTGCGACCGGTTTGGAGGAAGACCTTTATGGATTCACTCCCACAACCAAACCCATTTGATTTGGAATCAGACTTCAGAGTCCATACCGGAGGTCCCTGAGGCTCAAAATTTTAAAGTCTGTACCAGTGGAGTCCATACTAGGGGGTCCCTGAGACTCCCGTTTTTGCTGATAATCCTTGTTTCTTATCTTCAAGTTTGAAACTTCAGACTTGGATTGTATCGGTCAAAACCCAATTCGTGATCCATATTATTTCTTTAACCATTGAATTCTTGAATTCTATTTCCGTAACGGATCCTGATTGGAATATCTGCATTATTCACCAAGGTCTTTTGTACCTTCACCATGTATGGTAAACACAGAAGAGAAACAATCGAATGGAGCGAGGAAGACATCAGATAATCCTTCCTTCGTAATATTCTTTGCTTTTTAAGTCCTTAAAAGGACCCATCTCTTTTATTTAGTCCATGTGAGGACGTCTGTACAGCAAAGCCCTTTTTGTGTGCACGCTGTACCAATATAGTCCTTTCATGGACATGTTATTTCATTAAGATCCATGTGGGGATACGCTGTTTAGAATTAGTCCCTTTTGATGACATTGATATTTCATTTTAATTCATATTTGGATTTGTAATATTTTCTAGTCCTCGAACGGACTTATACTTTTCTTCAAGTCCCCTGTGGACAAATATATTACTAAAAGTCCTGTTTAAGGCACTATTGTAAATTCCTAATAATTTAGGAAAGTTTTGAAAATTTTATGTAGGTATTCGTCTCGTCCCTTTATCCAACAATAGTTCTGAATTTACTCGAACTTTATCGATCAGCGGATATATTTCAAAAAGATCCTCTTAATGGTATAACCTAGCCTATATGTTTATAAACATGGCTATGATGGTAAAACCCTCTTAAGATAATTAATCTTTGTTAACATCTGAGAACATGGTAACATTCCTGGCTGTGTGACTTGAGAGACCACACTAGCTTCCAAAAGTACTTGGACTTTTCCAAGCCACCTTCGTAGCCTATGTGATCAATACGAGTCACGGCTATCAAACAACAGTATGAAGAATGCATCAAAACATCCAATTTGGATGTATGCCATTGGGCGAAGATGTATTCATGACAATAATAGTTCTATTTTATAAACTTATTGTCAAAAGGCGATGAAATATGTTCGACCCTTAGAAATCACTGATCCAAGAGATCATTGATTATGTCCTTGTGACAAGGCCTTTTACGCCATCTAACTGCTCTTCGAGACAAGCCTTGTGCTATATAAGAACGTCTCTATGATATTGACATTGTGATCTTTATGATCCCCTGTCCAAGGTAATGAGCCGTGCTCAAGCCTAATAGTCTGCATAATCAATGCGATCACGACTAAAATCATCAGTACGATGATTAAATCTGACATCCTTAATAATGTTTTGCCTAAGGGCTATATTATATTGTCCATCTGAAACTAGGCAATTATAATCTTTTGTGATTCCTTGCCAAAGGGGGTGAGCCATGCTCGAATCCCATAAGTCTATATGATCATTGCGATCCTGACTCGTATCATCAATATGATGATCATAATAATAGTATCCCTTGTGATGAAATGCCAACGGGCTACACTTTACTCTATTGTCGATAAGACAAAGTTAGTGGTGATCTTCAAGATTCCCTGTACAAAGTGGTGGGTATAACTCAACCCTAGCAGTCTATATGATCAGCGCGACATGACTAATATCATCAAATGCAATGATGATGTATGAAAATCAATGAGTGATGTTTTAAACTCATCAATGACAAGCCAATGTGCTATGATTTGTCATTCGTGACAAGTTGACATATTAAGTGTTAACATTCCTAGTCACAGGCTTTTTGTGCCAGCATTGATAAATGTCCTTTGCGACAAGGCCTTTGTGCCATATAATCATCTATGTCTTTCATGACTAGGATTTATGCCATATATTGCTACGTCCTTCGTGACGGGCATTTATGCTATATACGTATATAACTATAATAAAAGTCATGCAAGGCTAGCCTTCGAGCTATTCATAATCGTCCTTGTGACAAAGACAGTTGTGACATTATGATCCTCTGTCAAACAGATAATGGACTCGTTCCAAACCCTAAGCGCCGTTAATGGTCCTTTTGTGACCTAGGCTAAATGTGATGGATATACATTTAAATAACATTCATTAGGAATGTTTGGAAAATAATAGCCTATACGGTTATGGATACCGTGGCTGATCTATGACAGGTCATCAGGGTGATGACTAACGATTGCTTAACATGGTGGTTGGTACCAAGTTCCGAGTATGGCAAACTCGAATGAGGAGGATAGCAGTCGCGATGCTATTGATGCGACAGAAGCTAATAATACTACAAACGTAAACCTCAATATTAATGGAGTTAATCTCCAAGCTGTAATTGACACAGCAGTTTGAAAGACCATGGAAAAGATCATGAAGCAATTCAAAGAGCTGAATGCTTCTCGCTCTGAATTCCATTCAAAACCTCAATCAATTGCTAGTGAAAAGAATTTTGTTCGCACTTCGATTGTGAAGAATGAACAAGGGAGGAGGATAACTCCCAGAAAAAAATCGAAGAAAAAGAGCAAATTACGGGCTTAATAAGAACTATCATAAGTTCAGTAAGAAGCCTGTATGTAAGACTTGTTATAAGAGACACTGGGGACAGTGTCGAATAGATCAAGGACCAAAGCAGTGTGACATCTGCAAAGGAACTGGTCGTCAGTCCTATAAATATAGGGACATGTGGAATACAGTCTATTATGACTATAATGAGTAAGGCCACATTAGAATTTGATGCCATGAAGCTGCCAAAGAAGGTGCAACTAAGTCTGGAAAGGCTAAGAAAGAAAATGCCTGAACTCACCTGATGAATGCCAAGAGGCAGTACATGATGTCATCCAGTACATTTCTTATCATTTGGACAATGATAATCTCTGCCAAATATCCTGTTTCAAATGCGGGCAATAATAAGTCTTTCATAGACCATAAGCTTGGAAAACTTATGATGATACTCAAAAGAACCCCATATTGCTAAGTATAAGGTAGAACTTACCAATGAAATCTGAGAGACCGATTCTCCTGTTATCGTCAATGATCTTTCTGTATAATCTAAGAGTACTCTTTCTTTGAATAGAGTACGACAATATATGTTATTTTTAATTATTTTCTTTTCTCATTGATTTCTATCAACTGCGAGTGCCAACTATGATTGACAAAAGCGCCATATGAGGATTTGTGTATCCTGGTGCGTCCCATAGATTATGTCCATGCCTGATCAGTATGGAATTTTAATGCATGGGGCCATTAAGATATAGCGATGGTCATATTGTACTAAAGTCAACTAGTGGTATTCAAAGGAGATATCCATAATAAAATGCCTAAGTAGGCGTCTCTACTTAAGGCATCCGTGCACTCGTAAAATAGATATGTCATTGCATGGCACAATCGACGGTAAGTGGACCAAGGCCGAAGATTGAAGCTACATCTATCATATTTGGAAAACTTGATTATCCTCTCTGTAGAGATACTCCGTTTTACCTCCTGAGAGGCAAAATGGGATTTGGATTGACATCCTGTTAGGAGCTGCACCTGTTACAGCAACCCTATATTGGTAAGCATTAACGGAAATGGAAGAACTGAGAATTAACCAGATGAGTTTTTGGAGAAAGGCTTGTATAGCTTAGCTCATCATCTTAAGAGCTCTGATTATGGTGGACAAAAGAATGCGTGATGTAATACGCTTGTGCATTGGTTGTTGCAACCTAACTAAGAAACGATTAAGAATCGTTGTTAGCTGCCCAGGATCGTCGACTTGTTGGACTAACCAAGAGGATAGTTGATTCCTTAAGACTGATTCGGGTAATAGTTGGAATAACTATCTCACCCTGAAAAGGTTCTTTTAACCCAAAAGCGTGTTATAACCATAAAGGCTGCTCCATTGGAGACCTTGTTTAGAGAAAATAGTCAACGCCCCTTTGTTGGGCAGGAGATTGGGAAAACTCAATTTTCAGGATCTAGAATTTATATTAAAGACGATGGATAGGATATTATGAATCCATAATCGTCTGAAAACTGCCAATAATCGGCATAAGAGCAATGCGAACAAGAGGCGCAAATCTCTTAAAGTTCCAAATGGGGAACAAGGCTCTACCGAAAATATCAAATATAAAAAAAAGTACAATACGTTTCGGTATATAGAGCAAGTTAAGCTTTGGATGTATAAATCATTCGAGATCATCGAATGTGACGGCAATATAGCTCATAAGCTAAATTTGCCTAAGGAGCTCAGTGGAATTCACGACGTGTCCCACATTTCTAACTTAAAGAAATGCCTAGCTGATAAATCGCTAGAAATGTCTCATGAAGACGTATAGGTTGATGAAAACCTGAGGTTTATGGAAAGACCTATATCGATCAAGGATCGACAGGTCAAGAAACTCCGAAGAGGAGCATGTACCTATTGAATAGGTCAATTGGGGTACCCGTAGAAGTCCCCAATCTACTGCAGAAGTTAAGTCCATTACACAACAGAAAGTGCTTCCATCTTTTTGAGCAAATCTCAGGGTCGAGATTTCTTTTAAGGGGGTGAGGATGTAACACCTCGTAAAATCGTGTCCAATAATGAGTTGACACGTGTAATAAACCCTAATAAAGTCAAACATTGACTATGAGGGACTATTTTCGTCAAAAATCAAAAAAACCTCAATTATAAAAGGACTGGAAGTGTCAACATGCCTAAACTAGGCCTCTAAGTGACCTTATACGGTGTCCGTATTCTCAAATGGGCCACTTGTTGGACGAGAGGAGCCGTTTGCGAAATTATGTGAAAGTTTGCGCAATAAGGGTTAAAAGTGTCAACATGTTAATTCTTACCTCTGAATGACCTTTTAAAAAAAAACCCGAAGCATCGTGTTGTATTATAATACTCTCAAGAATGCCTAACATGGACTAGATAAGGCTTCGACGCTATTAAATGATGATATGCGCAAGTTTGCGCATTAGAGGGACCAAAAGCGTCAACTTTTGAATATACGCCTCTCGGGGGTCTTTTAAGCGAACCAGAGCATTGTAATAATTGGACATACATTCGGGGATGCCCATTATGGGCTATAGAAGGCTTGGATATCAATAAACGGTATTTTGCGCCACTTTGCGCAAGTAAGGGACTAATTGCGTCAAACTGCAAATGTAGGTCAAATCGTTTGATAACGGACCTTCCGGAATATGTCCATGAGTTAAACATACCCTATTTATCCTTTATATAGCTTAGATATAGGCTTAGAGGTGTGATGCAGGAATATCAAGTGTCGACTCAATTATGTAATGAAATAAATCCACATTTAGTGTTCATTAAGTTTTGTTTTAATTTATGTCCATTGAGTTGATCATAAAACTCTATATAAATTCTCATGTAATTTGTATTGGGGGATAGTTTTTGAGTTTTATAAAATAATTGTTTCAATTTTCACTTCAAATTCCGTGCCTTTTGGGTGGAATCTTGGGGGGTTGGGGAAGAACTACACGGGTATTCGTAGAATCAACGTGTTGATCTTCATTATCGTACCGCACACTACATCAGTTGGTATCAGAGCCGAATTCCTGGCTCAAAATGCCTCCGAGGAGAAACAACAACAGGCCTCTCGATGAAGTGTATGAACGGGAGTTGGAGCAGCGGCTTATGGCAAGGGTGGATGAGCGGTTGGATCAAGTGGTCGATCAGTTGACTGACCGGATGGCCGACTTGATCAATCGTAGGAGGCAGAGACCCAATGACGGGTATGGTTCTGAACTTAGTAACCCATTTGGTGATGATTCGACTTCCGAAGACGAACGGGAGGGGCAACCAAGGGGTGAACGTGGAGGGGGTAACAGGCGTTGGGATTCTGGGATAAGGGTTGATATTCCGGAATTTGATGGGTCTAGTTTGAATCCGGAGGGGTTCATCGATTGGTTGGCTACTGTAGAGGAGGTGTTCGAGTACAAGGAGGTGCCTGAAAACAAGCGGGTGGCCTTGATCGCTACCAGATTACGTGGTAGGGCCTCTGCGTGGTGGCAACAATTGAAATTAACACGGAATAGGCTCGGAAAGTCAAGGATCGTGACATGGGCCAAGATGAAGAAATGCTTGCGGTCCAACTTTTTGCCTCATAATTTTCAAAGGTTGATGTACCAACGTCTACAGAATTTAAAACAGGGGGCCAAATCTGTTGATGATTATACAACGGAGTTTTATCAATTGATCGCGAGGAATGATATTCAAGAACCGGAGGAACAACTTGTTTCTCGGTATATTGGGGGGCTTAGGGTTCAAATTATGGAGTCCGTGAACCTTTTTGATCCGTTAACCATTCCAGAGGCACACCAACGGGCGTTGGCGTTTGAGAAACAAAACCGTCGGGTGGGCGGTTCATTTACCCCTGCTGGGGGAAACGTTGGGTCAGGCAGTGGGGCACCTCGTGGCGGGCCTAGTCAGCAGAAGCCGGGGGGTAGCAATACCGGGCCTACTTCTAAGGGGGCTAGTAGTAGTGGTCCGAGATGTTTCAATTGTGGTGAGACAGGCCATCGTCAAGCTGAGTGTAAGAAGGCCGGTAAAAGACACTTGTTTGCTGAGTCTGAGGATGAACAGTATGAGGAATATGAAAATAACCCTGTGTTTGATGAAGAAACTGAGTACGAAGAAGAGGCTGTGACCGGTGATGTTGGGGTGAACTTGGTGGTCAGGCGCTCTTGCTACACATCGAAGGCAGATGGGGATGACTGGCTGAAACACAACATCTTCCATTCAACATGTACCATTTTGGGGAAGGTTTGCACGTTTGTCATTGATTCGGGGAGTTGTGACAATCTGATTTCTGAAGAGGCAGTTCAAAAGTTGGCCTTGAAGACAGAGAGTCACCCGAAACCGTACAAGCTTCAATGGCTTAAAAAGGGAGGTGAAGTGACGGTATCCAAAAGGGCACTTGTTTCAATTTCCATTGGGTCCAAGTACAAGGATGATGTCGTGTGTGATGTGGTCCCTATGGACGCGTGTCACTTATTGTTGGGCAGACCTTGGGAGTACGAGCGAAATATAGAACATAACGGGCGGTCCAATACTTATAGTTTTCTGTTTGGTGGTGTGAAGATCACTCTTGTTCCTAGCAAGCCTAAGCAGTTAGCCACGAAACAGTCGGGTACTCTGTTGACCATTAGTCAGTTTCAAGATGAGTTGGAGGAAGCAGACAATGTTTTTATTTTGATTGGGAAGCCTGTGGCCGAGGAAGTCGACATTCCTGAATGTATGGTCCCGTTATTCGAGGAGTTTGTTGATGTTTTCCCAGATGATTTACCTGTCGGGTTGCCACCCCTACGAGACATCCAACATCACATTGATTTGGAACCGGGGTCCCAACTACCCAATAAGCCCCATTACAGGATGAGCCCAAAAGAACATGAGGAATTACGTCGGCAGGTTGAAGACTTAATTTGTAAAGGGTATGTTCGGGAAAGCATGAGTCCTTGTGCTGTTCCTGCTCTGTTGACTCCAAAGAAGGATGGGACATGGTGTATGTGTGTTGACAGTCGTGCAATCAACAAGATCACTGTAAGGTACCGATTTCCGATTCCCCGACTTGATGATTTACTTGATCAAATTAGCGGTGCCACTATTTTCACGAAACTAGACTTGAATTTTGAGAAAACTGATTTTTCACTTCAAATTCCGTGCCCTTTGGGTTGAATTTTGGGGTTGGGGAAGAACTACACGGGTATTCGTAGAATTAACGTGTTTGATCTTCATTTATCGTACCACGCACTACATCAGTAATGATGCAGGAATATCAAGTGTCGACTCAATTATGTAATGAAATAAATCCATATTTAGTGTTCATTAAGTTTTGTTTTAATTTATGTCCATTGAGTTGATCATAAAACTCTATATAAATTCTCATGTAATTTGTATTGGGGGATAGTTTTTGAGTTTTATAAAATAATTGTTTCAATTTTCACTTCAAATTCCGTGCCTTTTGGGTGGAATCTTGGGGGGTTGGGGAAGAACTACACGGGTATTCGTAGAATCAACGTGTTGATCTTCATTATCGTACCGCACACTACATCAGTTGGTATCAGAGCTAAATTCCTGGCTCAAAATGGCTTGTGAGATGGATTATCGCTTGTACCACACTCTACCATGTTTTGATGAATACGAGGATGAGCAATGGTATTCTTGGGCATGCGACGATGATTCGGGTGGTACCAGTAGTGTGCTCACCATTAGACATGACCACAAAAAAGAGTCGACGATCATGGGAGCCGGTGATGACGAATCAGGTTTCGAAAGTCATAGCGTTAAGGGTGATGGTCCTACTATGGTAACGGGTGGTCCAGCGGCTACATTTGGAACTCAACCTTTTAGCATGGGGGGCTTGCAAAGAAATTTCATGAGCAAAGCAATGAAGTCGAAGGCATTAAGAAACACAATAGATTTTGGTGCTTCTCAAATTTACCTTTTTACAATTTTAAAAGGTAATTTCCAACAAATAGTTTTGAGGAAATTATTTTGGATGATGAAAACCATGGTATACAAAATTCTCATGCAGTAAAAATCTGGTACGAGGTTCTATTTGAAAATTTGGTTGATGGCCAGATTGTGGAGGTTGGAGAAGCTATGTCGTCAAAAGATGCCCCTCATATTGATCAAAATGAAGAAAAAGTTGTTAAACTTGATGGGTATTTTGTAAAAAAATACAATGAGGTCCATGGTTTACGACAATATGGTTATTTAGTTGGTACTATATTAATTGAGAGGGTCAAGACAATAGTGAACAAGAAATGGTCCTATGCTCCGTCCGACCCAGGTGGTACAGGTTCAGAGTCAAACGAGATAACCCGTGAAGTAGAACTACTTGGGCGGGCCTTGATAATAAGCGAAAAGAATCGGATTGATGTTCCTTTCGATCCAGGTGGCTTTAGCCTGGGACAAAACTCGAGGTCGAGTTTTTCCAAAGGTGGGGAGAATGATGCAGGAATATCAAGTGTCGACTCAATTATGTAATGAAATAAATCCACATTTAGTGTTCATTAAGTTTTGTTTTAATTTATGTCCATTGAGTTGATCATAAAACTCTATATAAATTCTCATGTAATTTGTATTGGGGGATAGTTTTTGAGTTTTATAAAATAATTGTTTCAATTTTCACTTCAAATTCCGTGCCTTTTGGGTGGAATCTTGGGGGGTTGGGGAAGAACTACACGGGTATTCGTAGAATCAACATGTTGATCTTCATTCGGGGATGCCCATTATGGGCTATAGAAGGCTTGGATATCAATAAACGGTATTTCGCGCCACTTTGCGCAATTAAGGGACTAATTGCGTCAAACTGCAAATGTAGGTCAAATCGTTTGATAACGGACCTTCCGGAATATATCCATGAGTTAAACATACCCTATTTATCCTTTATATAGCTTAGATATAGGCTTAGAGGTGTTTGGTGCGCAAAAATAAACTTTTATGTCATGCAGGGACTAAAAGTGTCAAAAGTGCACAAGTTTGCACTTTCGCGCATATCTTGCATTCTGAATATCCACGGACACCCAAAAATTTATGTAAGCACTAAAATATTTTGTTTTAGTGTTTGGCTTGATAAAATTCCATTCGTCGCGTCGTTTGGATCGTTTTTCGCGTCCGTCCGTGTTTCGTCGTAATTAGCCGAACAACGAGACCGTATGACCAAACGAACCGACACCCGGCATATTTTTGAGCATGGTTGAAGTTAAATATACTTTAACTTCCTTATGGAGCTTTGAAATGGAGTTAACAGATGTTAGAAGTGCCAAAAACTCAACGATACGCGTTCAAGGGCCAAAACTGCCAACTGATGAAACTTTTAGTATGCAGACTAGGTCCTTACGGACCGTATACATAGGACCATACGGTCCGTATGCAGGTCTGATCAGCAGAAAAAATGACAGTTGCCCTTCTCCTTCCTTGGTGACTACTCCATTCACTTCTAACCAATCAAAATCGATTCCTTGGGCTCCAAAACAAGTTGGCCAGCTGTTGTGACACCTGCCATGATCCTAGAGATCCATATAACACATGTCTTGATCAAATCCTCAACCAAAAACTATAAATAGGAAGCTAATTTACCCATTTTCACCACACCTTTCATTCTATCATTCTATCTCTCAAATCTGGAGCCTTAGGAGCTGAAGTGGAACTTAATTTTAGTAGAAAAGATAGCATGGACCATATGTAAGTGCCTTAGCCCACTCACTAGTTCAGGTTTATGTTCTTTCAAACCGAAAAGTCAAGTATCGTACATTTACTTTGACTTTCGGTTTATACTCTCATGGTCCAGCCACTGACCAAATTGAAAGTGGGTATAGGACCATAGTTAGGTAGGTGATTAACCCCTGAAAGGGCACCTCCTAATTCATTCGTTTGCTTAGTTAATTTTCAAGTCAAACCGTTTAGGTAAAAAGTCAACTTGGCAGATTTGTGGGTTTTAATTAAAACCATGGATGCAGATGTTATAAATTATATTTTTACACTCTAATAACTTAGAAATGATTAATAGAACATGTCTAAGCTGGTCCAACTCGACAATTCTAAGATTAAGGTCGGTTCACAACCGAAAGTCGCAAAAGCTTGACTTTGCTTTGACTTTTCAGTTCAGACCCGATTAAGCTTGATTCTTCCATGATTTAAGCTTCCATTAGGACCATATTATTCAGTAGTATAACCCTCTGGAGTTATATTGCATGGTTCCTTGTGGTTTGAATTATACGCTAGTTTCCGTTAATATGCTTATAAACGCCCATTTTGCCCTTTTTGACATAAGAATGAGATTTTTAGAAATGTGAGAGGACAAAAACCTTTGTTACTGATATATAAGCTTGTCCCGAAAATTTGACATTAGTTCTTGGTCCCAAATAGGAGTTATGCTCGATATCGTAATTAGAAGCTTTTAACTAAGTAAATTGCGATATCTTGCATAAAGCATGTTTAAACTTGGTTTTTGACCCGAAACTCATTACCTACTATTAAGATATTATTTTTAGGGATTGTTGGAGTTATTGATCAGATTATAAACTGATCATATCATAGAGTTCTCGTATTATTCGGTAAATGACGATAATACCCTTTTGATGCATAAAATGAGATTTACAAATGCTTTGAATGCCAAACCTTTTTCTACTGATTTCATATATTAAATAAATTATTTTAAGCATTCAAAAGTTATCAAAATCTCAGATTTCCATAAAACCCCTTAATTATCGTCAATTAGCGATTTTTACGCTATTTAGGTGCATAGTATGGTTTTAAACCATAATTAACACCTAAGACTTATCACCTACTGAATTTTTAAACAAATTTTAATATTTTTACAGTAGGTATAAGTCGTGAACTCAGACTTCCAAAAATGCCCGTAAAAGCATATGTGAAATGACCAAAATACCCTTTCGGGGCATAGTTTGGCCATAAATGATAAACCTCACATGTGTATGATATCTTACCGATGTAATGAGATAAAATAAATATTTTTACTGATTAGAAAGGACCAGAACTTCAGTTTGTTATAAAATCTCTTTTATAAATATTAAAATGACCAAAATGCCCTTACGGGACTTAAAATGGTTTTAAATACTTTTTGGGCATATATGTTGACATCCTACTGATGTATTGACATATTCTTAGCATAATAACATATGGAACTTGTATATGATTCACTTGGTTACCCGTTACGCAATTTACGCGTTCGGATCGGTTTATGTAACTAGTTTACGTATATTTGCCGAAACGGGTTTAACTTTATCGTTTTTATCTCAAAATCCGGAATGTGTTTAGTTTACCCATATTATACAAGTATCCAAACTTGTTGGGTCTAAATAACATTCTATTCCGGTCATCGCTTAATCTAGCGTATCGTACCGCTTTAGATACTTCAAGCTAGCCGGTCTAAGTCTATGACTTAAATAAGACCATTAGCATTCTGAAATTTGTTATATATTACCATCACTCCAGACTAGAGCCACCCGGTAAAAGCTACCTGCATTTAGATAGATTGGATACGACTGAGTTATTATGCTGTGAATCAAGTATTAGCTCAGGTAAATACTTTTAACTTATTTTCCCTTATACGGGCTTGGGATACGGTAGATTAATACCGCTTGGTCGGGTGTGGATCAATCGAATGCCAGATTGTGGCTAGTAAATCCACAAAACCTGTTTTGATACTGTTCTGTTAATGACTTAAACGTTGGGGGTTAACGACCGTGTCCTGGATATATCCTTGGCTCATTCATTTGTAAATGGCCACGACTTATGCGCACGGTGTATGCATACACCGAAAAGATGCCAATAATAAATTATTAATTACCCACAAGTTGGGGATAACTCCTTTATGGGTTTTAAAAGTGGTGTGTCGTTTAATCATGTCTCAGTCTCTATACTGGGCCCCAGATGTACGGTAAACATATAATTCAGTATACAAGATTTTTATTAAGAATTGTCCCAAGTTTTAAAAGGTTTTGTGCCTTGTGCACTTAAATCAATTTTCATAAACTCTTTTCAAATGAGTTGGTTAAATTGTATTTACCAGTGAAAACTGACGTATTTTCAAAAGGCTAAGTGGCAGGTACTACTCGTAATAGGCTGGGAGTTGCTCGGTGTCGAAAAAGAGGATCTTGCAAATCCTTAAAGATGCCATAAAGTCTGTTAAGCTTCATTTTTAAACTTTCTGTAATGATCCTCCTATGGATTTGATATTACAGAATCGTCTTTAATAAATACTTTGATATTTTCAGACCTTGAGTTTGTAATATTATTTTTATTCCTAGACTTCCGCTGTGCTATTCTGTGTATGATTGACTATGATGATATCAACTACGTCACGATACCCCACCGGGCCCACCGGTGACATGTGGAATTATCGGGGTGTGACACCTGCAATCAGACGAGGAAGAGGAGGAAGAGGCAAGGGACAGATCATTACTCACAATGATCACGTTGCTGGACCTTCGAACATGCGAGCTCCTTCCAGTACAAGGAGTGAGGAACCACAGAGACGAAGAAGAAACCTCTTTGAACCTGTGAGACATTCTACCTCGCATAGCTCAACACCCTCATACCGTCATTCGTTTGGACCAGATTCGGAAAACAATCCCAATAACCCTCAACCATCCTTTATACCTCTTCAGCGATCTGCTTCGCACCGTTCTTACGGCGATCCTTCACCTTTCTTCATAGGACAGTTTAACCCGGCGGATTACGTCCAAGAGCCTATAGGGTATAACCCTTTAGGACCAGAGGATCACTTTTCTGAAGACAATGCAGTGGATATGGACGAGGATACTGACCCCGTCGAGCCTGCAAGGGGTACTCCCAATCATCCAATCGAGATCTCCGATGGGTCATCCTTCCATGGAACACCCTATCAAGGTCCCGACGGCTACCAGGCGAGGTTTGACCAATGTAATTGGTATTTTACACCTTCACATCATTTCTCGCCTCACGACCAACAGCAACAACAGGATCCTTCTGAGGATTCGCGGTTTGTGGCAGTTACGCCACCACCACCGCCACCGATTCAACCAGTAATTCCAGATCCGCCAAGGCGTAGAAGATCAGAAGCACGGATGTCTACCCGAGGAGGGGAATTTCATTTCAGCACCCCTCGCCACTCGAGTGCTAGTCACTTTCCGTCAGTACCTGAAGAAGAACCACAATTAGGGGAACCTTCTGGTCACCCTGCAGAGGTGAATTCTGCACCAGTTGCACCACCTCCGCCACCTTTCGGATATGACAATCCGATACCAGCGTACGGCGCTTCCACGGCATACAATCCGTTTGAGCAGCCGACTCACACGCACTACAACTATAACTATGATGCCGATCCATATGTGGTAGCGGCTAATTATAATGCCCTCCATGGAACCTCTTGGAGACCAGATTACTCAGCTCATGGGTATCCTATACCTCCTAGACCTCCGTTTCAGCAACCGTCGCAGCAGCCACGATTTTCTCCACCGGAGCAAGAAGAAATACTCCACCGTTTAAACCGTGTGGAACGAGACTTCAAACAAGAACGCAAGAGTAATCGTGGATTTCTCAAGGGCCTAGCAAACCTACTAAAAGGGAGGAAGAAACGAGACCATTAGTCTCCTTATGTAATAATGTATTTGCAAATTAGTCCCTGCGTGGACATTTATCGTATTTCAGTCCCTACGTGGACTTATCTTTTAGTCCCTGCGCGGACATCTATCTATGTATTTGATCCCTGCGTGGATATGTTTTGTCATAAACCTCTGCGTAGGTACTTACTTATTTAAAAGTCCCGTTTAGGGCAGCGTGTAATCATTACTATAAGTAATGGAATGTTATGTTATAAATTTCATTTTGTTATTATTATATATGAAATAAGTCAAAATACATTTCCTTTTAAATTAGTCTGCCTAAATAAAGAATCTTAAGAGTGAAACCTAGCCAGGTGTCTTTTTAGACCCGGCCAAGATGGTAAGACCTGATTAAAAGATTCAGATTTCCAGTTGACCTCTGTAATCATGTTAACGTTCATGGCAGATGTGATTCGTTAAAATCGCACGCGTCATTCTTATATAAGAATCCTTCTAAGGATTTCAAAGCCCAATTTAATGATTTATAAATCATGGGTTAAATCATCAATAAAGATGATCATTTATTAAACATCCATTAGTGATGTAGTGCCTACGGGCCAAATTTATTAAACATCCATTAGCGATGTAGTGCCTAAGGGCCAAATTACAAAACATCCATTAGTGATGCCATGCCTACGGGCCATAATTATTGTCATATAAGACAAAAGGCAGTGGTGGTCTATGACTCCCTGTCAGAAAAGGTAAAAGGACTATGGTTCAAACCTTCATGCCTTGATTCTCTGAAATCCCGGCTAATATTATAAAAACATCCTCGTGACTAGGCTTTTATGCCACTAACATTATTATTTGTAATTAGGATAAGTATGTTCAAATTCTAAATAAATGTGAGTAACAAATTAACCAGATATGGTCTCTGTACCATGGTTAATAAATTGCCATAAAAGACAATTCCATAATAAACTCCTAAATAAAATTTTTCGTTATCTTCTGTAGCAGATTCAAGTTACCATGACTGATCCTAGTGGGGAGAATAGTCATACGAATGAAGACGAATACGATAACGCCCAAGTTCATTTGACGGGCGCTCAATTAAAAGCTCTTGTCGACAATGCTGTTAAGGCAGCCCTGGATCGACAATACGAGGAGTATACTGAATCCCGGAGCAGAACCATATCCAAACCACTTTCAAAGCCGAAAACCCACTCAAAATCCCACAGCAAACCACCGTCCAAGCCTAAAAAGGACGATGATAATCACTCGTCCAATGAAAACAGTGTCCGTAAAGAAAAAGTATATACTGATGCATCTCGCACCAGGGGCTGCACCTACAAGTATTTTGTATCATGCAAATCCCGAGACTTCACTAGGGAGAAGGGCGAAGTAGATTGTATGACGTGGCTAGATGAGATGGACACCGTGGTGGACATCAGTGGATGTGCAGAGAGGGACGTGGTAAAGTTTGTTTCACAATCGTTTAAGGGCGAGGCCCTGGCTTGGTGGAGGGCTTTGGTTCAGGCCTCGGGAAAGGCTGTTCTATACGGCATGACATGGGAGGAATTCATTTCTCCCATCAAGGAAAATTACTGCCCTCAACATGAGGTTGAAAAGATAGAGACTGACTTCCTGTCATTGGTGATGACGAACCTTGACTGCCAAGCTTACCTCACGAGCTTCAACACGATATCCCGGTTGGTTCCGTATCTGGTAACCCCGGAGCCAAAGAGAATAGCTCGTTTTATCGGTGGGTTAGCCCCCGAAATAAAGGCAAGCGTAAAGGCCTCTCGGCCAGCGACCTTTAGATCTGTAGCTGACATTTCCTTGTCCCTCACTCTGGATGCGGTCCGACAAAGATCGTTGAGGAACAAGGAAGCTGAGAAGAGAAAGCGTGAAGACGATACTTCACAGAGGTCGGGCAAGAAACACCGTGGAAACGGTGATAACAAGAGAGGGTCGGAGTCAAGGAAGGATGGGCAACAGTCTGGTGAGAAGCCCAAGTGCAAGAATTGCAAGAGACATCACTATGGAAAGTGTAGACTCGAATCAAACTCGTAGACTCAGCCGAAGTCGTATGCTTGCGGGTTATGCAAATCCAAGGACCACAAGACCGTGGATTGCAAAAAGATAAAAGATGCAACTTGCTATAACTGCAACGAGAAGGGGCACATTAAAAGCAACTGCCCTAAATATGCCAAGAAGCCTGAAGAAGCCAAGAAGAACAATGCAAGAGTCTTCAGGATGGAGGCAAAAGAAGCAGTGCTAGATGATAATGTGATCACAGGTACTTTTCTCGTAAATGATATCTTTGCAAGAGTACTGTTTGATTCGGGCGCTGATAAGTCTTTCGTAGATCATAAATTTTACAAATTGCTGAATATGCCTGTCAAAACCTTAAATGTGAACTACGAGGTATAGCTAGCAGATGGCACCATAGAAACCGTCTCCACTGTGTTAGATGGATGTGTGATATCCATTAAGAACCACTCTTTTCCTCTATCTCTACTTCCCTTTAAATTTGGCTGGTTTTGACATAGTTCTGGGTATGGACTGGTTATCTCACAACCAGGCCCAAATTGTCTGCAACAGAAAGCAAGTGGTGATAAAGACTCCGTCTGGAGAATCACTTACCATTCGAGGAGATACCCAGCACGGATTGCCTGAGCAAGTGACTATGCTCAAGGCTTCAAAATGTCTAAAGAAGGGTTGTGTCATCTACATGGCACAGGTGATTTTTGAAGAGCCTAAACCGAAGATAGAAGACATTCCCGTCATTTCGGAAAATCCAGAAGTTTTCCCTGAAGATCTACCTGGTTTGCCACCAGATAGGCAAGTGGAATTCAGGATCGATATCATCCCTGGAGCAGCTCCTATTGCTAGAGCACCATACAGACTGGCGCCAACCGAAATGAAGGAGTTGAGGACCCAACTAGATGAACTGTTAGCTAAAGGTTTCATCAAACCTAGTTTGTCTCCCTGGGGGGCACCTGTCCTGTTTGTTAAGAAGAAGGACGGATCGATGCGTCTGTGCATCGATTATCGCGAGCTTAATAAGGTCACGATAAAGAATAGATATCCCTTGCCATGGATCGATGATTTGTTCGATCAGTTACAAGGGGCAAGTTATTTCTCGAAGATTGACTAGAGGTCAGGCTACCATCAGCTGAAAGTCAGAGATGAAGACGTACATAAAACCGCATTTAGGACTCGTTACGGCCACTACGAGTTCCTGGTGATGCCTTTTGGGCTCACTAATGCACCGGCTGCGTTCATGGATCTCATGAATCGCGTTTGCAAGCCGTACTTGGACAAATTCGTCATCGTTTTCATCGACGACATTCTTATCTACTCGAAGAATCGAGCTAACCATGAGAAACACCTTCGCTGTATTCTCAAACTCCTGTATAACGAGAAACTCTATGCCAAATTCTCTAAGTGCGAATTCTGGCTTCGAGAAGTCCAATTTCTTGGACACGTTGTCAGCGAGCGTGGTATCCAGGTGGATCCCGCTAAAGTAGAGGCTGTCATGAATTGGCAAGAGCCAAAGACGCCTACAGAGATTCGTAGTTTCCTGGGGTTAGCAGGATACTACAGGCGATTCATTGAAAATTTTTCAAGGATTGCTGCGCCCTTAACTTCCTTGACCAAGAAGAAAGTAAAGTTCGTTTGGGGTCCTAAGCAGCAAGAGTCCTTTGATATTCTAAAGCAAAAGTTGAGCAACGCGCCTGTGCTGACATTACCTGAAGGTACCGAAGAGTTCGTAGTTTACTGTGACGCGTCACACACTGGCATGGGATGTGTGCTCATGCAAAAAGGCAAGGTTATTGCCTATGCTTCGAGACAGTTAAAGGTGCACGAGAAGAATTACACCACCCATGACTTGGAGCTGGGTGCCGTTGTGTTCGCACTAAAACTGTGGAGGCATTATCTGTATGGTATCAAGTTTGTGATCTATTCAGATCATAAGAGCCTTCAACATCTGTTTAATCAGAAGGAATTAAACATGAGGCAACGCCATTGGATGGAGACTTTAAATGATTATGATTGTGAAATCAGATATCATCCCGGCAAAGCGAACGTAGTCGCTGATGCCCTGAGTAGAAAGGAAAGGGTGAAACCCATCCGAATCAATGCCAAGAGCATTGAAGTGAAGAATAATTTGATTGAAAGGTTGTTAGCTGCACAGCGAGAAGCTGTGTTGGAAGCTAATTATCCTAAAGAGAAGCTGGGAGTAACTGAGGAGTAGTTAACTCTTAGCAAGGACGCAATTTTACGATTGAATGGGCGAATATGGGTTCCAATTTATGGAGGACTACGAGATGTTATCCTCCAGGAAGCCCATAGTTCCAAATATTCTGTCCATCCTGGTGCAGATAAAATGTATCAGGATCTAAAGGAAAATTATTGGTGGATAGGCTTGAAAAAGTCTGTAGCCACTTATGTAGCCAAATGCTTAACTTGTGCGCAAGTCAAGGCTGAGCATCA
Organism: Helianthus annuus; assembly: GCF_002127325.2. NCBI lineage: Eukaryota > Viridiplantae > Streptophyta > Magnoliopsida > Asterales > Asteraceae > Helianthus > Helianthus annuus. The sequence continues at coordinate 172,475,053 of NC_035442.2, read as the reverse complement.
GAAGCCGTCAGGCTTGCTACAACAGCCTGAACTTCCAGAATGGAAGTGGGAATGTGTAACTATGGATTTTATTACCAAGTTACCCAAGACGAGGAAAGGAAATGACACAATATGGGTTATAGTCGATAGACTGACTAAGTCAGCTCATTTCTTACCCATCAAGGAGACTTATAGCTCCGACATGTTAGCCCAGTTATACGTTGATAAGATTGTAGCCCTACATGGCATACCTGTGACTATTATCTCCGACAGAGATACTAGATACACGTCTCATTTCTGGAAAAGCTTCCAGCAATCTTTGGGCACACGTTTGAATTTTAGTACGGCTTACCATCCTCAGACAGACGGTCAGAGTGAGCGTACTATTCAAACGTTGGAAGACATGCTACGTGCATGTGCTATCGATTTGGGTGGTAGTTGGGATAAGAACCTACCATTAATCGAATTCTCCTACAACAATAGCTACCATACCATCATTAAGGCTGCGCCCTTCGAGGCATTATACGGTAGAAAGTGTAGATCGCCTGTTTGTTGGGCGGAAGTAGGAGATGTCCAATTATCAGGACCAGAGATATTCTTCGAGACGACGGACAAGATTGTCCAGATTCGAGATCGTCTCAAAGCTGCCCGAGATAGGCAGAAGAGTTACGCGGATCTGAAGCGTAAAGATTTTCACTTCGAAGTAGGCGAAAAAGTGTTACTTAAAGTATCACCCTGGAAGGGGGTGATGCGTTTCGGTAAGAAAGGCAAACTAAGCCCGAGATACATAGGACCTTTCGAGGTTATCGAACGTGTCGGGTCCGTTGCCTATAAGTTAAACCTACCAGAAGAGCTCAATGGAATTCACAATGTGTTCCACATCTGCAATCTGAAAAAGTGCATCGCTGATGAATCATTGGTGATACCTCATACAGACGTGCATATAGATGAGAGCTTGAAATTTATGGAGAAACCTTTGTCGATCGAAGATCGACAGGTAAAGAAGCTTCGAAGGAAGCATGTACCTATTGTTAAGGTCAAATGGGATGCCCGTAGAGGTCCCGAATTCACATGGGAGGTTGAAGCCACGATGAAAGAAAAATACCCTTATTTATTTCAGTAAATCTCGGGTCGAGATTTATTTTAAGGGGGTGAGGATGTAACACCTCGAAATTTTGTGTCCAATAATGTGTTAACACGTGTCATGAGTTTACACGTGGCATTTAATATTAAATAAAGGACTAAAGTTGACAAACCTTGAAAGTATGTAAATTCGAGGGTTATAAATGTCAACGAAGGGTAAATATACTGTATAGTAACCCTAAATGATGCTCGTACCTTCAAACGAATAAATCATGGATCGTACGGAGCGAAACGCGGGAGAAAGTGAGAGATTACAAGCTACAGAGGTTAATTGTGTCAACATGTTTAATTTATACCACTGAGTGACCCTTTGACGAACCTGAGGCTTTGTAACAGTAAAATACGCTCACTAGAATATACTATATAAATTTCGCGAAGTTCCGTTTTAAAACGAGAAAGTTATGATCAAATTCGTATGAGAGGGGTTAAAAGCGTCAACAATAAAAGTTAAGGTTTTTCGAATGGTAATTAAACTAACCGGGGACTTAACAGTGCGGATAAAAGTTACGAGGCCCTTAATTGTAAATAATCGAGGGCCAAATCGCAAAGTTACCCCTTCGAAACCGAAAGGTCACGCTAATCATTACAAAAGATTTGAAAATCTTGATAATTAACCCTCAGGCGGGCCGCGTTAAGATTAAGGTAGAGCTAATGCGGGCCGCGCGCCAGAGGAAGATACGTTTTCTGACATTAGGATCCATGCGGCCCGCGTGTGAGTTGCTTAATCCTAATGCGGGCCGCGTACAAGTCCCAGATGCAGCAACTTTGGACAGACTTGTTGTTTGAACTTGTGAACGATCATTTGAGCAATAAATGAAGCATGGGCGCCCTCTACATGACCCCTAGCACCCAGGGCCACCTGCTGAACATCCATGCTCCATGGTAGGGTGATGTGTAATGATCCTAAGTCCAAATTTTCACTATAAAAGGACATACATTGCACCAATGTTTACCACACCTCAAATCTACTCTCTTGACCATCTCTGGAGCTCTCAAGCACTCTTCTAACATTCTAAGTCGTGCACCAAGCTTCTGTAAGTGTGTCTACCCTTTTATGGCTTAGTTTTTGCTTAGTTTAGCTTAAAAGTCAATCCGTCGTAATTAACGATTGACTTTGCGATAAATCACAAATGGTCCAGTGGTTTGTCGAATCAAAGGTAGTTATATGTTGGTAATCATGTGGGCTTTAAACCCTCAAAAGGGCACCCTCTGATTCCCACTCTAACTAGTCCGAATGTCGAGTCAAACATGCTTAGAAAAAGTCAACAGAAATGTCATTTTGCGATTTCATGCATAATCTGTAATGTAGGTGATATGTAACCTGTTTAAACACACATAGAACATGATAATAAGTATATTAACTAGTCTAAGCTTGTTTGATTCGACCATTTACTGTTTTGACCCGGTTCGGAGCCGAAAGTCGCAAAAGCTTTGACTTTTGCCTTGACTTCAGTTCTGACCCGTTAAAGTATGATATAGATATGCCTAGGACTCTCTTAGGACCAGGTTACATGATGGTATAACCCTCTGTGACCGGTTCGTTGTTTGTCTGAGTCTTTTACACATTTCCGTTAAATGCTTAAAAGTTGACCGTAACGCCCTTTTTAAATTAAAACGAGAATTTCGGACACGTGAATGGATCATAACCTTGGTTACTGATTTCTAAGCATGTCCCTAAAAATTTCACGTCAATCCGAGGTCCAGAATAGGAGTTATGCTAAATAGCGCAAATTGCGGAAACTTTAGTAATTAAATAGCGCAATTAGCATAACGCCTATATAAACCTGGATTTCGACATCAAACCTTTTACACACTGATGTAAAATAATATTTTGGGATTTTTAAAGATTTTTAATTATTTTTAACCTGCTCGTAACCTGCGGTTATGGCAACGGTTCGGTAAATACCGAATATACCCTTTTCGGCCATAACTTGAGTTTCTACAAGGTCTTTTGACCCGATTCCAGTTGCTACTGGTTTTAAATAATAAATATAGTATTTTAGACTTTATAAACTGTTCGGGAAACTCAGATTTCCTGTAGAACTCATAAACCTCTTTTATAATCTTTAAAAAGACCAAAATACCCCTACGGGGCATAATATGAACTTAAACTCGTTACGGGCATTATGGAAGGTATCCTACTGATACCACAACCTCTTTAAAGCATATTGACTTACGAAAACAGTGTAGGACTCTTACGGTTACCCGTTGCGCCTTTTGCGCGCACGGTTCGGCTTATGTACTAGTTTGCATAAATTAGCCGAAACGGGTCAAACCATATTGTTTTGACCCCAAAATACAGAGTGTGATTATTATACCCCTATAAAACAAGTCTTCAAACTTGTTGGGTCAAAATCACATTCCATTCCCGGTTTTCGCCTTTCACGCGATTAAACCGTATCTATCCTTTGAAACTGACCGGTCTAAGCTACGGCTAGATTAAAGACCCGTTAGGATTCTAATAGGTTATTTTATAACCTTCGTTCCAGAATAGGAGACCAGTTAAAGCAATCTGCAATTTATTTCAATTAAGGAATTATACTTGCAAAGGTAAATACTTTTAACTTATTTTCCGTTATACGGGCTTGGGTTACGGTATTTAAAATACCGCTTGGTCGGGCAATTGACCCCAACTCATTAGTAGTTGGGTATTATCAATGTGACCCGATTAAAAATTTATTTTGTTTGGCTTAACGCCTTTGGGGGCTTAATGACCATGTCCCGGATATCCTTGGCAGCATTCTACGAAATGGCCACGACCTTGACATCCGGGTGTAGGCGTACACCCGGCATTATGTCTAAAATTTGTAAAGGTATAGCCGTTGGTTACCTGCCACGGTTTATGCTATGTGGTGTGTCTATTGATCTTTAACCCGGACTCGATCCGGGCGACCGAACGCATAGCAAACATGTAATTCTTTACAAGATTTAATTATAAATTATCCCAAGTTATAAAGAGTTTGTGCCTTGTGCATTTAAACCAATTTTATTAAACATTTTACAAAAGTGTCAGTTGAATGTATTTACCAGTGTAAACTGACGTATTTTCCCAAAAAGACTAAATGCAGGTACTATGCGTAATTGGCTGGGATTTCTCCTTAGCATCATTAGAAGTCTCGCAAGCTTAAGATGCCCGAAGTCTGTTGAACAATACTTTTGTTATTATTATTGATCCCCTGTGGATTTTATTTCAACAACGGTGATACTTTGATATTACAAATAAAGTTGAAATATATTTATCTTTATTGCTTCCGCTGTGCATTCATATAATTGTGTGGTTTGACTATATTGTTGCCAACTACGTCACGGTAATCCCCCACCGGGCCCACCGGTGAGACACGTGGAAATCGGGGTGTGACAGCGGCGGCTAAAAGAACTAGTATTACTTATATATAAACAAAGACGGTGGCGGCTATAGCTAGGGCTGAGCAGTATACGGTTCAGAACCGCCAAAACCAGGGAACCGAACCAGAACCGCTAGATCCAACCTGTATTTTTGGATATAGGGTCCGGTTCCGGTTCTTAAATTTGGGTAAAAACGGTTCCCGGTTCGGTTCCGGTTAAAACCACGGTTCCGGTTAAAGAACCGCTAGAACCAGTTGAGATTATAAATATTTAAAACCCTATTTTATTAATGGGCTTTTCAACATCATACGACCATCCTAATTCTTATTCCCTCTTCTTATATTCATTCCACGATCTCATCTTTCATCTTCTAATTCTCCTCCATCTCTCAACCCTAACCCTAATTGCTATCATACAAGTTCATCTCCATCAACACCCTGCAAATACAGGTACGCTATTCTACATGACCTTTTTTTATGATTGCATATATTTTCTTTCTAGATGTTTGCTTTCTCATACATATAGTTTTCTGTATGTGAAAATAAAAATTGAACAAAAATAATCAAATCAATGTTGATCGAATTGTAAATGTGTATATAAATAGTGTATCGCTTGTTTTAATTGTCAACACGATGGTTGTAATAGTTTTATTTAGAGATTGTTTATGGCTTGAATTTTTTTATTGTTGCTTTGCTACTTTTTCTTGGTTTAAATGGTTTGATTTGTTTCTATTGAATTGTTAATTTTAGGATTTAATTGTCAACCGGTTCCCGCGAGAACCGTTTACACGAGAACCGTTTAACCGGTTCGGAACCGAACCGGAACCGTTATAATATGGTTCGGTTTTGGTTCTTAAATTTAGCAATTAATGGTTCTAGTTCGGTTCCGGTTCGGTTCGATTCGGTCCGGTTCTGAACCATTGCACAGCCCTAGCTATAGCCACTAACCTTTTGTTTTAATACTATATAAATTTGTTTTTAGTCATATAACTCACTACAACATAACCACCTAAATAAAATATAGTTTCACTAGGATCTTCGTGTGAAATAGTGTTATCTCAGTCTCATCAGTTAAAAAATTGTGTTAAAATTACATACACAACGCAATATCCGTCATGTATGTGTATATTCGTGGATATCGGATACACTTGTTAGTTTGTTAAAAGTTAGCCGTTTTCTTGCTGTTTTAATTTATTATATACTAGCATACAACCCCGTGTATTACACAGGTTAAGTGACGAAAAATGTAAATTATAAACTTGTATATAATCTTTATTAATGAAATGACTTATTTAGATAAATTAGTAAAACAAAAGAACAGTTATATTTTCGTTACTTGTACATGTGATTTGATACTTCATTAGTAATTATTGTTTATATCCAAATAATATATTTTATCTTAACAAATATATATGGTTAGGGTAAAATGAAAACTTCTACGAGTTGTGAGAACTTAGAGAACTCAACCTTACAAAAGGTTTTTTGAATTTTTTACAGAGGGTGTGAATGAGCGGTTAGAGACTCAAGGTGTTAAACTTTTTTATTTTGAATTCAAGTGGTTAAAACCACTAAAACATAGGGACTCAAAAAGTAATTTACTATTAATTAAATTTGAAATTATACGTTTGATCAATATTATACTTATTATATTATTTGATACATTTATATTTGTTATAGATAATTATTAATTAAATTTGAATTTAGACGTTTATCTCTAACTATATTAATTAATGTTATATTATATTTTGTATTAAAAGGGAGGAGACTGACACGTGTATAAAAAGATTTTCATTTATTAGTATAGGAAAATTTTTATCAACCAAAAAGTTTGAATTATATAAAACTAAAAAGTAGTAAAATTAGTATATCACTCTATCATCAAAAACAAAGAAAAAAAAATGTTTGTGGGTATGGTTCGGGTAACCGTTAAGCATCACCTAACGGCTAATACTATATTTGTCTTATATCTACGATAAATTTTATAACTGAGCTCATACAGGATCCCATACCCGAATACGCGTGTCAAATATTTTTCAGATGATTCCGGTTCGATCCGGACCTTCCATTTTTAAGTCTCGGTTCCTGTCTACCCGAACACTGATCCTCTGACTCTGCTGAGCCCGAGCCCAACGACACCTCGGCCCAACTGTTTTAAATGTGTAGCCCAAAGTGAAACTAAGCCTGAACTAAAAAAATTAAATCATGTTTACACTTTATACGATATTTTCATTTTTGTAGCCCAAAGTGAAACCAAACATGAACTAAAAAAATTAAATCATGTTTACACTTTATACTATATTTTCATTTTTATTTATTGTTAGCATGTCAATTTTAAGCAATTGTTCATTATCTTACACAGTAAATTCAAGTAAAGGGTGAACGTAACTTCGTTAAACTAATCGAGTGATATTTAACTAATCTCTTCAAATGAACGTTAAACTAATCGAATGATATTTAACTAATCTCTTCAAATGCAAAAATATCGATAGGTATAAATTATTCTATTCATTTATCTTAGAAAACATTTTTTTTAAACCACTTAACATTTATTTTAAATAACTGATTATAACTAGATTTTGATTTTCTACCACATGATAAAATACAGGACTTGTGATTACTTAAAAAACCGTTATATTTCAAAACAAAGTCTTAGAATCTTATATCTCTGGACATTGTAGAATGACTATCCTCAACTTATTTGATTCAACCGGTTACGGGTCCTGGCTGAATTGACGATTAATCTTTTTTTACTCAAAAATCTCAATTATGAATTCGTTTACTTCATATTTTATTTATTTAAAACTTAATATTTTCTTTATTACAAACTTCTAAATTTTGTATAATCAAAGTACATATTTTGTTAAAGATAAATCAACGTAGAATTTCGAAACCTGCCAGACTAGTAAAATCGTAAGACCATGAGTTCGATAATTGGTAAGTAACTAAAACAATTAAAACACTGATTTACATAAGAAATCTTCCCCAAATAATATAGGTTTTCAAAATGAAAACGAAGTCGAAATGAGTGGATTAATCAAATGAGAAATTCACCAAGTTTTTGTAAAGAAAATAATGGCTCCGCGTTTGTTGTTGCAAGTAAAGAATTTTACTATATATGGCTATGGACCTTTTCCTCTTTTATTGAGTCAGAACTCTCTCTTGCCATCAGTTCTCTCTATAATGTATATAATAAAAATGTATAAATCATTTTTTTTACTTATTTTTTTAAACGGAAAAAGAATACTATACAAGCTCGGTCATTCGGGCAAACCAATTGGGTGAAGGTCACTCACGCCCTACGAATAGACAACGTTGGTTGGTGACCAGGTCCGCCCACAATTCTAGAGGAAACCCACCGCCCGAATGCTCACCATGGTAAAACCCTGACTCACCTGAAAAATATTGCAATAAGTGAGACTTCAACTCATGACATCCACATTGGAGGACCATGGGGTGTCTACCCCAAACCAATTGATCTAGGACCCATTGGCAATTTTTGACTTATTCTAATGGATAAAAACAATTATTAAAACCTCTAGCACAATTGAAAAATATCGTATTAAGTGGACTAACCCATAATCTCTATATTAGAAGGCCCCAAGATGTCTCCCTTCAAACCAATTGATCTAGGACTGATTGGCAGATTTATACTTATTTTAATGAATAAAAAGGCTTGTATAATAATGGATGAAAATAAGAGAATGTCATTGACCATTCATTGTTGATGATGTTTAGTGCACAATCCCTCACACACTTTGGTTAACCTATTATAACTCTTAAACACAAATTACTTAAAAACCATTTAAACAAAAATTACTTCAAAACCATTCTTGACTGATGATTTGCAGTTACATTCAAATCCAAGTATCAATATCAACACGAAAAGGGGAGTCAAGAACTAGCAAGAGAGACTAAATATTCCATCATACAAACACTTTTGATATATTATAACTTCACTGAAAGTTAAAAGCTAGAGATTATCTATTCAATTGCGTAACAAGGAAGAAGTTATGGTGATCTTGTTGGAAATTTGTGAAAAGATTTTTCTCTGTTTTGATTCAAAGTAGCGACTTTGTCAACACAGAATTCTGCTTCTACTCTTTTCTGTTTTTGAGTTCTAAAAATCTACTGTTGTAGTCTTCAAAGTTGGACTTAGAAGCTACATGGCTGGTTTTGCGCACTCATAAAATATAAATTAGCACATTTATTATTTTGAAAACAGTTTTATTAACTTGTTTTCTTGGAACTTTTCAGAATGTCGACTGAAAACGTGAATACCAGCAACACTAATGTTGTCGTTGGAACCCCTGCCAACATTGTGGGAGCGTCCACAGTGGCGAATCATGCTGAACGACCCGAGAAGTTCTCGGGTCTCCACTTCAAAAGGTGGCAACAGAAGATGTTCTTCTACTTGACCACCATGAACCTTGCGAGGTTCTTGACTGAAACCGCTCCCCAACCTGCGGAAGGGGAGACCGACGCTCAGGTTCTGAGCGCGGTAGAGGCTTGGAAGCACTCGGATTTCATTTGTCGAGGCTATGTACTCAACGGTCTCTCGGATGCCTTGTATAATGTGTACTACAATATCAAGACTTCCAAAGAATTATGAGAGTCTTTGGATAAGAAGTACAAAACGGAGGACGCGGGAACAAAGAAATTTGTTGTCGCCCGTTTCTTGGACTTCAAAATGGTTGATAACAAGACTGTTATGAACCAAGTCCAAGAGTTGCAAATTATAATGCACGACATCCATGCTGAGGGAATGGTACTAAGCGAGAATTTTCAAGTGGCAGCCATGATCTAAAAATTACCTCCTGCTTGGTTGGATTTTAAGAATTATCTTAAACACAAGCGAAAAGAAATGACGATTGAGGAACTTGTCGTCCGTCTTCGTATAGAAGAGGACAACATGGTGGCCCAAAAAGACACATTTTGCAAGTTTCGGCTAAGGCAAACATGGTGGAAGTGGGAGAGTCCTCAAAGGGCAATAAGGGCAAACGGGGTAAAAAGGACAACAAAGGGAAAGCAAAGGTTAACAACCTTGGACCGAAAAAGGGGGTTGTGAAAAAGAAGTCTGCGCTTTTCCAAGGTACTTGTTACAATTGTAACGAGACGGGGCACCGTGCTAACCAATGCAAGAAACCTAAGCGTGAGCGTGCGCACATGGTTGATGAGGATGGTATGCCTCTAATTGCAATGATAACCGAGGAAGCGGCTATGATTGAAGAAGTCAACACGATGGGTGAAAAGCCAAAAGGATGGTTCGTTGACACGGGTGCAACCCGCCATGTTTGTGGAGACAAGGCTCTTTTCTCTACATTCAAGGAAGCGTCGTGTAACAACTGTCACTAAAATCAATAATTAGGATGATAATTAGGTAATAAGAAAACCCTAATTGAAACACCCAAGTAATTCCGCATAAACCCTAAAATTTTCGTAACAATCGGAATTAGGATCAGGGCCCCTAAAACCCAGGGGGGTTAAACCCTAGTGACGTTTATCCTCTAAACTTGCTGGAGAAGTAAAATTTCGTTTGATTAACAACTCATCCAAGCTACTGGGACACGAACCTACCCTACCCTAAATTGTTACCCGTCGCGCCACGCGACAGGACCAGGTTTCCCTGTCGCGACACGCGAGGGAACACATTTTTCAGATATAAATAGGGGGCAGTGGCACTTGAATTTTGGTGTTACTTCGACGTCCAAATTCACCTTATGCACTGAGTTATAGTCGAAACAGTTCACAACACACACGATTATCGAAACGCTGCCGCAATCAGGGTAATAACTCGATCGCTATTACGATTCAACGTCCGATCGATTATAATTATCCAACGATAGTCCAGGTGCTGCTCAATTGAGCTTGTACTTTGATTATTCGTCGTGATTTCGACTTGAATATTAGAGTGCTGTTCGAATTCGGACTATGCTCTGTTATTCGTTGTGAATCCGATTGAATTATCGAGTATTGCACTGATTAATCGTTGTGAAGGTTTAATCTCGTGAATTGACGTAATTGCTGTATTAGTTACTAACCTGCCTGTGTGTGCATTGTGCTAAATTAGGTTTAATCAAGGCTAATCAGTAGGCTTATCTATTTGCTCGTTAATCTGCAAAGTGAGTCATTCTTCTTTTTAAACTGTTTTCTCACAGTTTGTGAGTAAGTATTACAATACCTCAAATTATTTTCAAGGTTATAATTACAGGGATTAAGTCTTTGTAATCACCAAATTACAGCTGGTATGTGGGGTATTGTGCACATTACTATTTTTATCACTCTAGGTGAGTGAGTATCACTCTATGTGAGTGAACCGTCACTATTGGGGCGACGGGACCCAATAGTGGTATGACCACAGTCACAGATCCGGTCGAGTGACAAATACCCATTCTTGATAATTGGTTGATAGAAACATTGTAATCGCTCTTAATACTGTGAATTTATAACTAACGGGTCGTTTTAGAAAATAGAATGATTCACTCAGTATTTCCCCGCTGACAAAACCATTTTCAAACATGTTTCAGGTGATCTGTGTGATCCAGGAAAAGTGCAGTAAAGCAGTATCAAGCTCAAGAAGTGGCTCAGTGTAAATAAACCAATAAAACGTGTTTTGAAAAATAAAGATTTCTGTGTGAAATTAACTTATTGTAAATTATGGGTTTTATCCCTTAAACTTTGTGTAATATATTAAACGAGCATTTTACGGTGAAAAGATCCTGTAATAAAAGACTTCCGCTGCCGCATAAAGTAAATACCACGGGTACCACTGGAACTGCTCGCGGCTCCCGATTCCGTCCAGGGTGGGTCGGGGGTCGCGACACGTCGGGTGAAGAAAAGCTTTATATGGGAAATAAAGCTACCGCAAGCATCAAGGGGGAAGGCACTATCATCCTGAAGATGACATCTCGTAAGGAGCTTACTTTGACCAATGTGCTTTATGTCCCAGAGATACGGAAGAATCTCGTGTCGGGATGGATGCTCAACAAGTTTGGATTTCGTCTAGTGTTTGAATCGGACAATTTTGTTCTTTCTAGACGAGGAATGTTTGTTGGAAAGGGCTATGCCCTTAATGGAATGTTTAAAATGTCTGTAATGGTTGTGAAAAACAACAAGAATATGAATGAAAATGTTTCTTCTACTTACATGATTGAGTCTTCTAATGTTTGGCATGGTAGACTAGGACATGTAATTTCAATTCATTAAGACGTTTAATTAAATTAAATTTGATACCAACATTCCATATCAAGTCCAATTACAAATGCGAGACATGTGTAGAATCCAAACTTACGAGATCATCGTTTAAATCGGTTGAACGAATAACCGAACCCCTTGACTTAATTAATACCGATGTGTGTGATTTAAAAGCGGTTCCCACGCGTGGAGGAAATAAGTACTTCATCACGTTTATTGATGATTGTACTAAATATTGCTATGTGTATTTACTAAAGAGTGAAGACGAAGCAATAGAAAAGTTTATCTTGTACAAAAATGAAGTTGAGAATCAACTTAAAAAGAAGATAAAAGCTATGAGAAGCGATCGAGGAGGTGAATATGTTGCACCTTTTGCGGATTTATGCGCAAAAAGTGGCATTATACATGAGTGTACACCTCCTTATTATCCACAATCAAATGGCGTGGCGGAACGAAAGAACCGCACATTGAAAGAGATGATGAACGCCATGTTGATAAGCTCGGGAGTGAACCGAGAAATGTGGGGGGACGCCATTCTCTCAGCAAACTATCTTTTGAACAAGATACCTTTGAAAAATAGGGACGAAACTCCATATGAGTTATGGAGAAAAAGGAAGCCTTCGTACAAATACTTGAAAGTGTGGGGGTGCCTAGCTAAGGTGATTGTACCACCTCCTAAGGCTCTTAGGATAGGACCCAAAACTGTTGATTACATTTTCATTGGATATGCACATCAAAGTAGTGCGCATCGTTTTCTTGTACATGAGTCCAAGAATCCCGATGTACACAAACACACTATCATGGAGGCAAATCCTAACATCATCTCATATTTTGAAAATGTGTTTCCTATGTTAGGACAAACACATGCGACTTCATCAACAGCGCCTGATAAAGCAGGTCCAAGTTCATCTACATGGTTAGATGAACCAGGTCCAAGTTCATCTACATGGGTAGATGAAGCAGGTCCAAGTTTATCTACGAGGTTATATGAAACTCATGAACGACCTGAGGTCGAGGAGGGTGAGCTTAGACGAAGTAAACGATAGAGGGTTGAAAAAATCCTTCGGTCCAGACTTCATGAGCTATATGGTTGAGGGTGAGCCCAAACCTACCGCGAAGAGGTTACCTCCACAGAAGGACCTCAATGGCAAGAAGCAATTAAGAATGAAATTGATTCTATATTGCAAAATCATACTTGGGAGTTAGTAGATCTTCCACCTGGTTGTAAACCACTTGGATATCGTTGGATATTCAAAAGGAAGATGGAAGCTGACGGAAGTATTGATAAATACAAGGCAAGGTTAGTGATCAAAGGATTTAGACAAAAGGAGGGTCTAGACTACTTTGATACTTACTCGCCTGTAACGCGAATAACCTCTATACGATTGGTTCTTGCAATCGCGGCTCTAAGAAATTTGGAAGTTCACAAAATGGATGTAAAGACCGCATTTCTAAATGGTGATTTAGAAGAAGAAATTTACATGGAACAACCTGAGGGTTTTTCCGCCCCAGGAAACAAGGGTAAAGTATGTAAATTGATCAAGTCTTTGTATGGCTTGAAGCAAGCTCCAAAACAATGGCACTAAAAGTTTGATCATGTCATGATTGACAATGGTTTCAAAATAAATGAGTGCGATAAGTGTGTTTATTTTAAAGACACACCAAGAGGTTATGTAATCTTATGTCTTTATGTAGATGATATGCTTATCATTGGGAGTGATGATAACATGATCAACTCAACAAAAGACATGTTGAAATCGAGGTTTGATATGAAAGACATGGGTCTCGCGGATGTGATTCTTGGAGTAAAAATCACTAGAACCCAAAATGGTCTTGTGTTGAGTCAATCTCACTACGTGGACAAGATCCTTGGGAAATTTAATTCGGACGATACGAGTATAGCTCAAACTCCAATTGATAATACCCAACGCCTAAGGAAGAATAGAGGTGAAAGTGTTGCTCAGTTAGAGTACTCAAGGATCATTGGTAGTCTCATGTATCTAGTGACATGTACTAGACCCGACTTAGCGTATGCTGTGAGCAGGCTAAGTAGATACACCAGTAATCCGTGCGCGGAACATTGGAAAGCTATCACAAGGGTGCCCAGATACATAAGATACACGAGAGACTATGGATTGCATTATACCCGTGATCCAGCAGTGATCGAAGGATACACTACCGCGAACTGGATATCGGATATAAAAGATCATAGATCGATAAGTGGATATGTGTTTACACTTGCGGGAGCAGCTTTAGCTTGGAAGTCTTCCAAGCAAACGGTTATAGCTAGATCCACGATGGAATCCGAATTCGTCGCTTTAGATAAAAGCAGGGAAGAGGCGGAGTGGCTACGTCAATTTTTGGAAGATATTCCAAGATGGCCAAAGCCGTTGACGGCGATCTGCATACATTGTGACAATCAATCTGCGCTTGTTAGAGCACAAAGCGCGATGTACAATGGCAGATCAAGGCACATTTGACGTAGACATAACACGGTACGACAACTTATCTCAACGGGTGTTATCTCAGTTGAGATGAAACTTAAAGGGGTATTTAAGTGGGAACTCTCCATCCTTATTGTTTCATGGAAGCACTCACTAGTGTGCTCGCGAAGGGTGCGGAGCACCCTAACTTGCACTCGCACTCGCATACGCGCGCGCGCATGGCGTGGGCGATGAGGCGCAATGTGGCGCTTTGATGGCGCACTTTGCACTTCGCACACTCGCATCGCCGCTTGAGAGCCGCCTTTGTATTTTTTTGACCGCGTGCGTGTGGTGGAGCACAATGGTTGCAAGGACCAAGTGGTTGGTGATGTGGCATGCAGGTGCATGACCCTGGTGGGTCCGCGCGCAGTGGCGCATAACGTGGCAGTCATGCGCGTGCGCGCGCGAGTACACATGGCATAGAGGCGCGCGGTGGCGCGCATGGAGCATGGGCACTGAGGTGACGTGCGCGGCACACCAAAGTGAGCCAAAACGGCGCGACTGTGTGGCGTGCTCGTAGAGGCTTACAGGTGACGTGGCGCAGGTGCGCATGGGACTGAGCTAGTATGGCGCACGCGCGCATGGCTGTGAGCCAAAATGGCCCATGCGCGCAGGGGCGTGTAGAGTTGCACGCGCAAGGGCGCGCGCGTGCGCAGAAGCTTCCAGCAGCAGTTAATGTCAGTGAAGTTACACTTCAGCATTTGAAACTGACGAATCAATGCGCTTGGCTGAGAATTTAATGACAAATTTAAGCGCATTGAAGACGTTTAATGCAGTTTAATTCTCCCATTAAATTTGTTTTTCAGTTTCAATCTTACATCTGCAGTATAAATAGATGACCCAGCTGCAGAATCAAACACACCGAAAACACACATCTCTACAATCTCTCTCTACAGCAATCTTTCTTCTATCATGCTTCAGGTACACCTTCGGGTTGGAGTCAAGACCGGCAGTACAACTGCTTTTAGCTGTTGTATCCTGGAAGCAAACGAGTTCTCCTAGGAGACTCGAAATTTGTTTTAAGGGACCCGTGTTCAACACGATCCTCAGCTGTGAACAGTGTTTCTGTTCGGAATTTTGTTCTTGTTTTTACTTTTACTTTCTATTCTAATTGTAATTTATTTTCAATTCATTTCTGTATTTGTTCAGTAATCAAGTTAATAAAAGAATTTATTTATTTTGCACGAACGGATTCCTACAGATCTCTCTCATCTTGATCATCGGGCAGGGATCACTTGGTCCATCTTCAACCTCTTCATCATGTATTTTTCTTCGATCTTAGTTATGTCTTCGAGACTACTTTTGTGTTGTACACGATCCAACACGTCCAAGTGATCTTTTAAACATATACACATCTCCAACGATGGGTGAGTTAGTTGTGTTCTTTGTATCGATAAAATCCTACCACTAGAACAATAAGCTGATATTGAAGCTACTGTAAAAGCTTGAACGCTTAATAGACCATGGGTCATAACGACCATGATCTGGAAATTGGATTCCTTTTTCATTCCACCAAATATCAAAGTTTTCATATATTACTCGGTGGTCATACCAGTAACAAAATCCAAGCTTCTATACCTCCCTAGCTCACTACTTGGGCTGTTACCCATTTGTTTTTTACCCATTTGGTTTCTCATGGTGTTAATAAATTAAGTTTAAGGTTACCCTGTAACACCCCAAAAACTCGAATTATTCAGTTACTAGTATATACCACGTTTAAAATAAGGAAATGAAATAACTAGGTTATTAAACCTAGTTATATGCTTGGTTAAAACAAATAAGGATAGGAAATTAAGTTAATTATGAACAAATGACAAACTTGAGGGGTTGATTTGGAAAAGATGGAAAGATGAAATATAAAATAAAAATAAAAACTCAAAAACACACACTGAGTGTGTTTGGGGGTGCGTACGATCGCACGGGAGAAGAGGCAGAAAGGGGCACAAACCCTAATTCAAGATAAACCTTCAAATTGAAAGGGGAAACTGGCTCTAATCGGATGCATGGACCTAGATTCTTAATCATCTAGACTTTCTACACATGAGGTAAGTTGTAGAAGTTAATTTTATGATTTGGTATGAAGTGAGACTATGATCAAACTACGAAATTGTATGAAATTGTGAATGTAGAGGTGTTAAAATCACCATTTAGGTTATGTTTTATGAATAAGTTCAAGTAATTTGGTGATTCAAGGTGAAACCCATAATGGTGAGTGAAGGTGGCGACTTGGGTGTTCTACCCATGTCCAAATCCTTGTTTGATGTACTTGTTCCTAGCTTGAATCTATGTTAGTTGATGTCAATTGATGATAATAATTACTAGGGTGCTTAGACTTGGTGAAAATCCTAGTGAAAACTACAAGTTTTAAAGGGTTAAGAACCATCTTGACATGTTAAAGAATCATGTGTTAAATGGTTGCACATTAAGTGTTTGATAAAATGCCTACATGAAACTTGAATTGATTCAAGTTTGTGTTAAAAAAATTAGTAAATTCGTCACTTTTGACAGCCTTAGATAGTCATCTTGTAAATGCCGTATCTCATTCGTTATTAGGAGTTAGACAACGAGCCTTATATCGTTGAAAAGGTCGTTTCGCATATTACATTTCATATTTGGTCATAAGAGGCTGGTTATGAGATTTAGTGGGTCAAAACAGCATGTAAAGTTAGTAAATTCGTCACTTTTGACAGCCTTAGATAGTCATCTTGTAAATGCCGTATCTCCTTCGTTATTAGGAGTTAGACAACGAGCCTTATATCGTTGAAAAGGTCGTTTCGCATATTACATTTCATATTTGGTCATAAGAGGCTAGTTATGAGATTTAGTGGGTCAAAACAGCATGAAAAGTTAGTAAATTCGTCACTTTTGACAGCCTTAGATAGTCATCTTGTAAATGTCATATCTCCTTCGTTATTAGGAGTTAGACAACGAGCCTTATATCGTTGAAAATTTCGTTTCGCATATTACATTTCATATTTGGTCATAAGAGGCTGGTTATGAGATTTAGTGGGTCAAAACAGCATGAAAAGTTAGTAAATTCGTTTTGACAGCAAGCTGTTTACACATAATTTAGTTTCTGACCTGATCTTTCAAAAATCGTATAAAATCATAGAAAAATCGTATGGAGGTGTTCTTTATATGCTTGGAAAGATATTTAAATGAAGCACAATTCTTATTTGAAAGTCGAAGTCAGATTATGTGATTAAAAAGGGGGAAAGGGACCCCGAACAGCTGCTGCGTGAAAAATGCAGCAATGAAAATAATGTGTTTTATGAACTTAAAAATATGATTTTCTAGTTACCAATTTACTAAACACTAAATATTGCTTCGGGTTTACAGTTGTTAAGGTGTGTTTAAAGTGTTTGTATGTAATAGTTGAAAGATATACTTATCTATAAGTGGTGTGACTTCTAAAAGTCAAGCTGACCCAAAACTAGTATCTTGATAAATGTGGTAATAAAATCCATAAAGTCTAGTTTTTATGATATTAGATGGCTAAACTAATCATCTTATGGATATGATGTAATAGCTCGACTCTTGACAAGCTATATGGGATCTTGGAGAAGAATGGGTTAAACGGGTCAAGTACGCAAAGAAGCTTTAATGGACACAAAGTAAGTAAGCTTACATCTTTTGTAGAATATGAATTTGTTTTTATGAACTATAAATATGATAAAATCGAAATGTGGTTTCCGACGCGATATGGTACATGTCGGAATAGATATAATCGATAAAAACCATGATTAATAGTAAAAAGGGCAAATTGGTAATTTAGTCATGAATGACTAAGTTTTAATGAGTTTTCGTTAAGGTTACCTTATAGTGTAACTAATAAAAGAAATAGCGGGGTAAAATCCGAAATGAGTCGTATGCGTGAATTTGAAATTAAAATATTTTGTAAACATCAATATTTGGTCAGTTAGACCACACGGGCCAAATGGTAGTAATAATACCATTTGACAAATTCGACTAATGTTTGGTTGGCAAGTCACTTGTTCATAGGAACGAATAGCAATTTGGATAATTGTGTCGCCATAAAGTTTCGGCTAATAAAGCGAGGTATAAAAACGGGTCTATGCGTTGACTCGAGCCAGGTACGCGACGAAACGTTTTGTTGTTGTTAATTGTTAATACGTAAATCTTATATATTGATGATATATGAAAGTTCGAGATGTAAAAATGTTTGATTTGTCTATAATAAGGATTTATGATAGACAAATCAACGGGTTGAGCAATAATAGGTGCAAACCGGGTAAATGGGTGCACAATTCCATAAGTGCTAAGCCCGGGGTTACGGGTAAAGAAACATTAAACACACAAGCCGGTAGTCGAAGCGAGAATGCGAGTAGATTAAAGGATTTGGGGACGGGTTGTCAAATTGAGTATTAAGTCCCATGCATAGGAATGTGATTGAAATAGGATTTATTGCTTATTAGCGAACTAACCTCGTGTATGTGTTTATACAGTTTAAATCAGTTGAAGTAATAAGTTACTAAACCATTGTCTTGAGTATGAAATGAGAATGCAGGTATTCTTTTAACGTCGTTATCAGGGTTAAAGAATTTGGAATGCACGAATGTACACGGAAAGCTTATTCGTGGGGATTAGTATGGGAAGAAGGAACGCGGACTGGCTATTGATTACGTAGGTCTAGTTTAGGAATGATGTCATTGTATCTAACCGATGTATATGTATGTGGTGAATGCAGGTGGCGTGGACTTAGCATCATTACGAAGAAAAGAAGGTTTGAAGATCGAGTCAAGAGCGAGGGTTGTACGGGAAGGACCAGTCATATAATTTGACAAAAAAAAATATAGGTCTTGAAGTATTAATATAATGGGAAGTGGTAAATTCCTTTTTAATGAGTGTATGAATTTTTTTCTTGGAACCTTCCTGTAAGTATTATGTCCAGTAAAGAACGAAATTTTTGGGCTCTTATTTTCCGCTGTGTCGTATTTTAAGTTATTACACGTTAGTCTTACAGGGAATTGTTCTTATTACGAACGGGTCATGCCCGAATTTTGTTAAATAATAGTATGATAATAGTCATTTTCGGAATATGAAATTTGGGCGTTACAAGTTGGTATCAGAGCCCTGGTTTGAGGGAAATCAAGTAGAAGGAGGTGAATACTTGAACTCAAACCTGTGTGCTCTTGTGACAAGGAACCCGTACAATCCAAGACTCGATCAAGGCCTAAAGTTAAAAGCGAATGTAAGTATGTATTAAATTATGTATTTGAAGGAAACTAGTAGTATGTTATGTGAAGGGTAAGCGCAATTGCTTCGAAGGGATGATCTGTGAATGTGGTCTAGGACCAGCACCAAGGCATGTAATAAGACATATTGACCCGGGTACGTAAATTTAGCATATGGGTGCCTGTAATGGTAAAATTTATCAAATGAAGGAAAAATTTTAATGAAATATAATAATAGGATGGAAACGAAGTTATGAAAATGTTACACGTGTCGAAACCTAATTCTTCGGGCATAAGGTGACGATTACACGAAGACACGAAACTAGTATGTGGATTGTGTACCTGGCCAGTACTCAAGAGCATATGACGTTCGTGAGACCGTGATAATTGTTGCAGGTATGTCTGTTAGAATTAGGTAGTAGGTAGACGTGAGGGTGAAGAGAAAAGTAAGACTTTCAGGGATTTGAAAGTATGGATGATATGTCAGAATCCGCGAGACGGATTCAAATCATGAAAGGAATGAAAGTATGAATGATATGTTAGAATCCGCGAGACGGATTCGAAACATGAAAGGAATGAAAGTATGAATGATATGTTAGAATCCGCGAGACGGATTCGAAACATGAAAGGAATGAAAGTATGAATGATATGCTAGAATCCGCGAGACGGATTCGAATCATGAAAGGAATGAAAGTATGAATGATATGTTAGAATCCGCGAGACGGATTCGAAACATGAAAGGAATGAAAGTATGAATGATATGTTAGAATCCGCTAGACGGATTCGAAACATGAAAGGAATGAAAGTATGAATGATATGTTAGAATCTGCGAGACGGATTCAAAACATAGAAAGGAACTATTAAAATTAAAAAAAAATAAATAAATAAATAAAAGTTCGAATGTGTAAGTGATTATAGACTAAGCAAGTACATATTCTTTAAAAAGCGGATATTATCTAAGTTATGTCTTAAACATATGTATATATATATGTGAATATATATATATATATATATATATATATATGATTGTATGCAAGAATGGTTAAAGGGACGAATGAGTCATGTGGGTCAAATGGTAATCGCCATTTAAACCTTGTACTTAATGTTTATTTTGACAAGTTTTATGCTTATAGATAAGTGTAACGAATGGGCATGCATTGTCATAATTGGAAAGAAATAACCATTGTAAGTTATGGATAACGAGTCAAAAGGTTTTGATTCGTGTAAGGTATGTACCAAGGTTATGTTTTCTTTTAAGTAGGGGCTTATAGCTCGATTAGAGAAGGATAAGTCAGAAATGGGTAGTTGGTGGACATATGGTCAGAATGTATTTTACAATTGGATTCTGAACAGTTAAATGAAGCAAGTGATAGTTATTAAGCAAGTAATAGTAAAATTAGCATGAAGTATTTGATTTACTATGTAGGTAAAACTGATGTAAGCTATTGTAGTAGCAAGAAACCTTAGTTGAAAGAAATAAGCTGTGAGCAAGTTACATGAAAGGTATCTTACTAAATTACTCTTGTGGGTCAAAATGAATGACGGGCTACGACCCGAACAATAACTTAAGTATGGACGGGAAGGGTAAGTTTTGCAAGAAGAACGGAAAGGATGTATTAAAGTACTTGTATGTAAGCAAGAATGGAAAGAAATATAATCGTGTACTTCATTACATCCATGATAATTAAGAAACGTCAGTTTGACCTTGGAAAATCAACTGTAATGGGTCGGTGAAATAATTAAAAAAAACGAAGGAATTGTGGGTGTTTAAAACATTAAACAGAATAAATTGGAAAGAATGTAATAATGATAAGTACCAACGAAAAATGCTAACCTTGATGCTAGGTTTGTTGGCCATGTTCATTTAAACAAGATATTGTTAGAAGGAAGCCCATGAGCGGAAGCCATTCATGAAAGGAAGGGATCGAACCGGCCTTGACACAGACTCATTCAGAAGCGGGCCAATCCGGTTTGCAGATGGTTAAGTTATACAATGAAGGCGAGGTTAGTAAAATGGTTAATTCTAGATTGAAAGGTAAGAATCTGTGAATTATTTGTACCCACGAATGAAATGAATGGTAGGACAAATATGGTATAGTATGAAATAACTGTAACACCTCGAATTTTGTGTCCAATGATGTGTTAACACGTGTCATTTGTTTACACGTGGCATCTATAATAAATAAAGGACTAATTTTGACAAACCTTGAAAGTATATAAATTCGAGGGTTATAAATGTCAACAAGGGTAAATATACTGTATAGTATCCCTAAATAATGCTTAAACCTTCAAACGAATAAATTATAGATCGTACAAATATAAAACGCGGAAGAAAGTGAGAGATTACAAACTAACAGGGGTTAACTGTGTCAACATGTTTAATAATATCTCTGAGTGACCCTTTAACGTCCCAAAGACTTTGTAATGGTATTATACCCTCACTAAAATAATATATATAAATTTCGCGAAGTTTCGATATGAAACGAGAAAGTTACGGTCAAATTCGTAGAAGAAGGGTTAAAGCGTCAACAACGAAAGTTAAGGCTTTCAGAATAATTAAATAAATAAACCGGGGACTTAATAATGCGGGTATTTAACACGAGGCCCCTATCGGTAAATAACCGAGGGCCAAACCGCAAAGTTACCCCTTCAAATCCGAAAGGTCAGGCAAATCATTACGAAAGATTTCGTTATTAATGGCCCGATTCTGATAATCATGACAAAAGATTTAAAAATCCTGAAATATTAACCTTAGGCGACCCGCGTAAGGTTTCAACATAAGTTGAGGCGGGCCGCGAGCCCCCTCTATTTCGCGTCTGATGTTTGATCTTTAGGCGACCCGCATTAAAACACATGGGAACTCCCATGCGGGCCGCGTAAAGTGCCCAGATGCAGAAATATGGTAACTACTTGGCTTTTGGAACTTGTGAACGATCATGCACATAATTATGGGGCATGGGCACCCTATGCTCAACCCATATCACTTAGGGGACACCTACCATTACCTCTGGTCAGATGGTAGTGCTTGCAATGATCAACAAAGCTTGGCATTGGCTATAAATAGCATGCCTTAAGCATAACAATTCACACAACTCAAAAACACTTATATCTGATCATTCAAGAGCTCTCTAGCTTTCCCTTCTGTTCTCTCATCAAGAGTTAACTTCTGTAAGTCGTTCATAACCATTTTGGGTTCACATTTCCATAGTTATAGCCTATAAACACAACCGTCGTAACTAACGGTTGTCATTGCAATATCTTGCAAATGTTTCAGTCTTATGACGAACCAAAAGTAGTTTTGAGTTGGTATTTATGTGGGTATTAAACCTCTAAAATGGTTCCCCCTGATCACCACTCTAACTATGTCAATTATCGAGTCAAACGTGCGGTTAAAAAGTCAACAGAAAGCTATTTTAGCGATTTAAGCATAATCTGTAATGTACATGTTATGGAACCTGTTTTGATAATCATAAAACATGATAATAAGTATATAAACATGTTTGCGCTCGTTTGAATCGATCATTTACCATATTGAACCGGTTCGGAGCCGAAAGTCGCAAAAGTTTGACTTTTGCTTTGACTTCAGTTCTGACCCGTTTTAGTGAGGTATAAATATACCTTAGGACTCTCTTAGGACCAGGTCACATGTTGGTATACGCCTATGTGGTCGGTTCATGAGTTATCCGAGTCTTTTGCGCAATTCCGTCATTCGCCTAAAAGTCGACCGTAACGGCCTTTTTAAAATTAAAACGAGTATTTCGGACACGTGAACGGACCAAAACCTTGCTTGTTAAATTATAAGCATGTCCTTAAAGTTTCACGTCAATCCGAGGCCTAGAATGAGAGTTATGCTAAAAGGCGCACTTTTAAGAAAGTTTCGTAAATAACGGCGCAATTAGCATAACGCCCATCTAACCCAAGTTTTCGTCACCAAAACTTTTACCCACTGTGGTAAAATAATATTTTGGGAATTTTAAAGATTTTTAATAATTTTTACCTTGCTCATAACCTGCGGTTATGGCTACGGTTCGGTTAATACCGAATATGCCCTTTTTGGCCAAAACGGGAGTTCTACAAGGTCTTTTGACCCGATTCCAGTTGCTACTGGTTTTAAATAATAAATAAAGTATTTTAAGCTTGATAAGCTGTTCGGGAAACTCAGATTTCCTGTAGAACTCGAAAAACCCTTTTAAAGTCTTTAAAATGACCGAAAAGCCCCTACGGGGCATAATATTAACTTAAACTCGTTACGGGCATTACGGAAGATATCCTACTGATACCAAAATACCTTTAAGGCATATTGACTTAGGAAATAAGCGTACGACTCTTATGGTTAACCGTTTCGCCTATTTGCGCACACGGTACGGCTCATGGAACTAGTTTTCGTGCAATAGCCGATATGGGTCAAATTATACAAATTGAACCCCAAAATCCAGAGTATGAACTATAAACCCATATAAAACGAGTCTCAGAACTTGTTGGGTCCAAATCATACTCCATTCTCGGTTTTCGCCTTTCCGTGCGAATTAACCATATCTATATATCGGAATCAACCGGTTTAAGCTACGGCTAATATAAGGACCGTTAGGATTCTAAGAGGTTAATTAAAACCTTCGTTCCAGATTAGGAGCCCCAGTAAAAGCTATCGGTGACTTGATCTAAATTAAAGGATTAATACTTGCAAAGGTAAATACTTTTGACTTATTTCCCCTATATGGGCTTGGGTTACGGTATATTAATACCGCTTGATTGAGCACTATATTTGTCCACCGCTTAGGTGGATAACTAAATAATATGATTGGCTCATTTAAACAGTTTTGTTGCTTATAAGCCTTTGGGGGGTTTAATGACCGTTGTCCCGGATATCATTGGCATCATTTTACGAAATGGCCACGACCATCGACATCCCGGTGTAGGCGTACACCCGGTATAAAGTGTCGACATTAAAACTAAAAGACGTAGCGGTTGGTTTCTGTACTACGGTTTTACGCAAACGTGGTGTGTCTATAAATCTTTAACCCGGCACGACCCGGGCTACTGAACGCATAAAAGAACATGTAAAACGTTCACAAGATCATTATGAATTTTCCCAAGTTATAAAAGAGTTTGTGCCTTGTGCATTCAAATCAATTTTAATAAACATTTTCAAATGTGTCAGTTGAATGTATTTACCAGTGTAAACTGACGTATTTTCCCCAAAAAGATTAAGTGCAGGTACCTAAACGTAATTGGCTGGTATTAGCTCCCTAGCGTCGGGATAAGCCTCGCAAGCTTGATTGCAGTATCTAATGGAACAATACTTTACTTTTATTTACGATCCACTGTGGATATATTCAACCCTTGTAATACATTTTGATATTACGATCAAAGGTTGAAGTTTATATATTTATTTTATGCTTCCGCTGTGCATTATATAATTGTGTGGTTTGACTATATTGTTGCCAACATCGTCACGGTAATCCCCCACCGGGCCCACCGGTGAGACACGTGGAAATCGGGGTGTGACAGGTTGGTATCAGAGCCAACATTGAGTGAATTAAACACTACCCTATTGTGTTTAATCTCAGTGACACAATTGCACATACTTGAGTCTAGACAATAACTTAGGACAAATTCGGACTATTACTCCTTTTTGTCTTTATTTTCGGTTTTGATTTTTAATAAGTTTTGGAGCAGGAAAATGCCACCTGTTATATTCCGAGGAAGAGGAAGGGGACGAAGAGGCCGAGGAGAAATCGTGACACATCACGATAGCGAGGCTGGACCATCTGGTACAAGACATCCTTCGATGACACGAAGCGAAGAGCCACAACGACGAAGAGATCTTTACGAACCAGCGAGGCATTCCACTTCGCACAGCTCGACGCCATCCTACCGGCACTCCTTTGGGCCAGATTCAGAAAATAATCCCAACAACCCACAACCTTCCTTCATACCTCTACAACGTTCGGTATCGCACCGAAACTACGACGACCCTAGTCCATACTACGTAGCTCAGTTTAATCCGGCTGACTACATACAGGAACCTTCAGGTTTTGTTCCACTAGGGCCACAAGACCATTTTTCTGAAGATCCCATGGAGGAAGATGAGGATCCAACTGAACCAGCTCGTGGTACGCCCACGCATCCGATAGAAGTATCCGATGGATCTTCATATCATGGTCCGCAGTATCAAGGCCCAGACAGCTTTATGGCCTTGTTTGACCGACATGAGTGGTACAACACACCATCTCATCAGACATCACAACCGAGACATCCACAGGATCCCTCTGAGGATTCACGCTTTGAGGCAGTTACGCCACCACCTCTGCCACCGGCACAACCAGTAATACCTGATCCGCCGAGGCGTAGGAGGACCAATGCTCGTATGTCTACACGAGGAGGAGGGGGTAACCACTTCAGCACTCCTCGACATTCTAGTAGTAGCCACTATCCGCCACTACATGAAGAAGGACCTTCAAGTCCTATACAGGAAGCGAACTCCGCACCTACTGCACGAAATTCGCCACCATTTGGGTATGACCAACCCATACCTGCTTATACGGGTCCGACGGCTTACAATCCGTTCGAACCATCACAAGCACAATACAACTACGGCTATGAGCGCGACCCATATGTGGTGTCGGCTAGATATAATGCGCGCTACCCTGACGGAGCACATGGAAACATGGGACCACCGGACTACTCAGCTCATGGGTATCCAATACCTCCCAGACCTCCAGTTCCGCATCAAGCGCCACAACCACGATTTTCTCCTCCTGAACAGGAAGAAATACTCCATCGACTAGATCGTGTGGAGAGAGAGTTCGAGGAAGAAAAGAAAAGCCACCGAGGATTTCTCAAGGGCTTGGCGAATCTACTAAAGGGCAAAAAGAAGAAACGTGACCATTAGCCTTAATAGTAGTACCTGTAATTTCTACTATGAAATAAGTCCCTGCGTGGACAACTTATCGTATTTCAGTCCCTACATGGACTTATATTTAGTCCTTGCATGGACACCTACCTTGTATTAGTCCCTGCGTGGACTTGTCACTTATTTTAAAACCTCTATGGAGGTATGTATTATTTGAAAGACCCGTTTAGGGCAATATGTAATTGTATTTGAGATTTTGGAATGTATGTTATGAGTTTTGTTTTAATAGATATAAAAATAAATCAAAACCATTCCTTTTATATTGATCTGCCTAAATAAAGAATCTTAAGGGGGTGAAACCTAGCTTGGGGTCTTTTAAGATCAGTCAAGATGGTACGACCTAGCTGAAAAGATTCTGATTCCCTGTTAACCTCTGTACGCATGTTAACGTTCATGGCAGATGTGATTCGTTATAATCACGCACGTCATTCTTATACAATAATCCTTTGAGGATTTCAAAACCCAACTAAATGATATATAGATCGTGGGTTAAATCACCAATGAAGGTGATCAATACTATAAAGACATCCATTTAGTGATGCAATGCCTACGGGCCAGTACTATAAAGACATCCATTTAGTGATGCAGTGCCTACGGGCCAGTACTATAAAGACATCCATTTAGTGATGCAATGCCTACGGGCCAGTACTATAAAGACATCCATTTAGTGATGCAGTGCCTACGGGCCAGAATTATTTAAACATCCATTAGTGATGTAGTGCCTACGGGCCAATATTATCAAAACATCCATTAGTGATGTAGTGCCTACGGGCCAACCATATTAAGACATCCATTAGAGATGCAGTGCCTACGGGCCAGTATTATAAAAACATCCATTTAGCGATGTAGTGCCTACGGGCCGACTATATTCAAACATCCATTAGAGGTGTAGTGCCTATGGGCCATAATAATTGTCTTATAAGACAAAAGGCAGTAGTAGTCTATGACTCTCTGTCAGAAAGAGATAAAAGAACTACGGTTCAACTCTCTATGCCTTTGATTCTCTGGAATCTCGGCCAGTATTATAAAACATCATCGTGATTAGGCTTTATGCCGCCAATACTATTTATATAGTTAAAATAGGATATATTCAAATCCTAATATTTAATGAGTTAATAAGTTAACCGAATATGGTCTCTGTACCATGGTTGACAAATTGTCATAAAAGACAATTATATAAAAATCTCCTAAATTAAAAAATTTTTGTTATCTTCTGTAACAGATTCAAGTTACAAATGGCGGATCCCAATGGAGAGAACAGCCACACAAACGAAGATGACTATGACAATGCGTCGGTACATTTGACAGGCGCACAACTGAAGGCTCTGATCAACAATGCTGTCCAGGCAGCTATTGATCGTCAACATACAGAGTCTCAAGGCAGAACTGTGTCAAAGCCACTCTCTAAACCAAAGACACACTCCAAACCACCCTCTGAACCCAAGAAAGATGACGACAAGCATTCGTCTACTGAGCACAGCGTTCACCGCGATAGAGAATATACTGATGCGTCCAGTGCTAAGGGTTGCACCTACAAATACTTTGTATCATGTAAACCCCGTGAATTTACAGGGGAAAAAGGTGCGGTTGATTGTATCACCTGGCTGGACGAGATGGACACGATTGTGGACATCAGCGGGTGCGCTGAGAGGGACGTGGTTAAGTTTGTGTCCCAGTCATTCAAGGGCGAGGCCCTGGCATGGTGGAGAGCTCTGGTGCAGGCTTCAGGTAAGTCTGCCTTGTACAAAATGTCATGGGGGGAGTTTATTACCCTCATAAAAGAAAACTACTGCCCTCAGCACGAGGTTGAAAAGATTGAGGCTGATTTTGTCTCACTAGTGATGACAAACCTGGATTGTCAAGCTTATCTGACAAGCTTTAATACTATGTCACGCCTGGTGCCATATCTTGTGACACCAGAACCACGAAGGATTGCCCGATTCATTGGGGGCTTAGAACCGGCAATCAAGGCCAGTGTGAAGGCCTCTAGGCCGACGACCTTCAGGTCAGTTACTGACCTCTCCTTGTCTCTTACACTTGATGCTGTCCGTCTGAGGGCACAAAGGAGCAAGGAGGCTGAAAAGCGAAAACGTGAGGATGATACCTCACGAAAGTCCGGTAAAAAGCACCGTGGAAACGGTGAGGGCAAGAGAGGGTCGGAGGCAAAGAAAGAGGGGCAAGCTGATGGAAGACCCTACTGCAAGGTCTGCAAGAAACCTCACTCCGGGAAGTGTAGGTTTTGCGTCTGGTTCACAGTCG